>NC_135809.1:103648501-103981397 GCF_964213995.1 Mustelus asterias | reverse complement strand
TCAATTTTATCAAGTTCCCTATAGACTTGATTAGCTATGCTTTGTTAATATGAGGAAATAAGAGGAAAAGCTTTCCCTTTAATACGACATGAAAGTCCTCATTTCTTAAAAATAAAGTTCTGGAAATTTGATCCACAGAATGTATTAGTTTAATTGACTTGTTTGATACAAACCCTCGATAACTGTATGTTGATCCTGTCATATAAAGAAAGTTCCGCTGAGTGGCAACAACATACTAGTGAGCAGAAACATTGTCCCATAGAATGATAGATTTTGTTGTAATTCGGGTCAGAAAATCCAAAGTGTTTTATGAAGCCCTCCTGCACCATAAGTTTTGCAATTTGTTTTTGGCTAGGATAAGCATGAGATGCTTCACTTCAGCTATGATTCAACTGACCCACTAAGGAGCTTTCATCAAACAAAGTTTATTTAAATATACAGTTAACACGTATAGAAAGAAAATTAGCCATAATTTTTACCGATTTAGAAACAAGAAAGAAAACAACCATGATATTATATAAACCTTAACAGCTAAACAGTGGTCCAACTGAACAAATCCCATAAACAAAACCCTTGCCACAGGTTTAACACAGCAAATATGAATGCTCACATGATGCTGGAACTTGGTCTTTTGGCTGGATGCTGCAGTATTCTTTGAGACACACATACACACAAGCTTGGAGTCAAAACAGCTTCCCAAAACACCAGAGAGAGAACATCTAGTTATTAGCTAGCCAAGCACCAACAGCAGAATTTTCATTCCAGGAAGACCAGAAACATTGGCCGTGATTTTCCCATCGCAACCCACAACTTTTCTAGTGGGTTGTGGTGGGAGACATGCGTCGCCGGCCTTGAACCGGGATTTGCACATGAGCCGGGAACGCATGCGCAATTCCCAGAGCCGGCAAACAGTCGCCGGTCAGACCACGCTGGAAACCGGCAGGAAGGCAGGTAAGTAATTTAAATCTTTTTAAAATGTATTTTAAGTATGTTTATTAGTTCATTATCAGGAACTTTCAGGTCCCGATCAAATCTCCCAACCCCCCAGGAGTATTTCATTCTGGTGGGGTACAGACTAGCTCCCCACGTTCGGGGAACTAGCGGGAGACGCCGCCGGAATAAAGAGGGAGCAATCAGGGCCCACCAGGGGGTCGGGCGGCAGGGGGTGGTGCCCCCTGGGCATGGCCACCCTCGCAGTGTCAGCCTGTGCCCTCTGGCACTGCCCAAGGGGCAAAGTGCCCATGCCCAGCAAGCAACCTGGCACTGCCCATTGGGCATCGGGCACTGCCAAGGGGGCGGGGCATATTGTGGGCAGAGCCTAGGGGGAATTGGTGGGGGTGGGGGGTCCCGCTAGCACTCTGCAGAGAGGATCGATCTGGGATGGAGGGAGGGCAGTGATCGGGGCAGGCTGAAGAGGGTGGTCTGCTGGGAGGGGCTGCCTCCAGGGGGGTCTGACCCCGGGGGGGGGCTCTGACCCGGGGGGTCTGCTGGGGTGAGAGGGTGGGAGGATCACCACTGCTAGGGGAGTGGGCTGGACGTCAGGGCGCTCCAGGACAGGGGGGGAGTCAGGGCTGGCCCGGGAATTGCTGTGGGGGCCGCGATCGGGCCGTGAGGGGGGAGGGCCGGAGGGGCAGCACTGTGGGGGTCCTGGGCTGGCTAGCGATCAAGCTGGCCAACAAATGGGGAGACTGACAGATCAGGACCATTGTGCATTCACAAAGTTTCAGAACTGTCAGACTCCAGCGCGAATAGGCCCCACCCCCTGGGCTTTTAATGATATTCACGACTGGGCCCTCTGCACTGCACAGAGTGCGGAGATTCAGATGAGAAGCAGAACTGACAAAATAATCGGGATCTAGAACAGTTTTCCCGCCAATTCAGCACTTTTGGGAGAATCGCACCCCCCTTGCTTCCAGCTAGCCAGCAGAATTTCCAATACCAGGGAGAGAGAGAAACCTTGCTTTCCACTTGACAACCAGGACAGCTTCTAACTAAACCAGCAGCCCAAAAGCTGAAAGTGAAACCTTGAATTCACAAGAAGAAAAAGAACTTTCCAGAACACATGACCTGCCCCCCAGTCTTCCCCCTAACAATAAAGGGTCATAAAACAAATCCCAGAAAGTACCTGAGGCCCAGAGTAAAATAAACAAAACCCCATTTATGCCATTGAAGCAGAAATAAAAGAACATTTAACAAACAGCTGGTACCACAATGAAACCAAAAAGCCAGCTTACAACTGCAGAGAACATGATCGAAAGAAAAACATTTCTTAAAGGTACACTAGCATCACAATTTGTACCAGTTAACAATTTCGAACAAACACAAGAAGTTCACTGCTTAGCTTAACTTCCAGAGCAGTAAAAAATAGTCCTCAGTTCCTCTGGGAGTTGTTCGAATATCAGTAATAGTTTTTCCAACATTGTGTGCGGGATTTTATGACCACATGCGGAGCCAATGGAGAATTCCATTCTGCAAGTCTTGCCCGCCTCGATCTAGGGCAGGCGGGCTGGTAAAATTCCGGCCTATATCTGCCTCCATCATATCACAGTCTAGAATATAGACTCACAATGTAAGTAATCTCAAATTCTTTGATGCTGGTGTGGTTGAAGAATTTCTGCTTGGACACAACCCCAGAAATCTACAGTCATGTTCCAAAGTATTGTAGTGTCACATGTTGCCATCTTGGTGCAGCTACCAGTTAGGATTCTCTTCAGGAAACCAAAGCAGAAGGAGATTCAAACCTTGTAATAAGGGAACATGATCGTAACCGCCAATGTGTTTACACACTACCAATGATAGATAATGAGTAGCTTCTTTTAGGAGATAATAGGAGAGAAATTTGTTTATGTAGCATCACTGCAGACTTACATCAATCCATTGAGGCAGACAGCAATGAGTTCCACTACCCTCACAGTCTATATGGTGTTCTTCCATGCCAACATGCCCAGCATTGGGGTGCTAATCACTCAAAACCAGCTCCGCTGGCCAAGACATCTCGCTCCTATACCTAACACCAGACTCCCAAAGCAACTGCTCAACTCAGAACTCACTCCAGTAGGAGACTCCCAGGAGGACAGGGCAAACCCTTTAGAGGCATCCTCAAAACATCCCTGAAAAGGTCAAACATTCCCGCCGACATATGGGAATCCCTGGATTGTGACCAACCAGAAAGGAAAGTTCATCCAGGAAAGCACCAGGCCCATTGAGAGACATTGAGCGCAATATTACAGGCCATTCATGCCACACTCCTGCTGCAGTGAAGTGGGAGAATTTGGCGCCAAGCCAAATCTCCGTTCACTGCAGCAGGATGGGAAAATCCCACCGGCGTAAATGGTCGGAAAATTCCAGCCTTGGTCAGAAGTCTGCAGGGGCAAATCTGAGGCACCGGAGAGAGTGCACATAACCTCCAAATAACTCATCTACTCAGCCCCCTAAGCACCACCTACTCTGCATGTGGTAGGGTCCGTAGACCGTACATTGGACTTATCAGCCATCTCAGAACCCATCCAAACGGAGGGGAAGCAAGTCATCCTAGATCCCTGCCTAAGGGGAGGTTTTTCAGTGAAGAACCACCATGTGGATCACACAGGTAATAGCCGGTGGCACTGCCTGCCCCTGCGAATCAACACAAATCCACAGTGGGGACTACATGAGTGAATCTACTCTCCAATACACTTGGATATTGCAAATTCCCTGCTTGCTAGTGGAATGTGTCTCTTGAGGTGTGCTTGCTGTTAGAAACGTATTGCATTTATACAGCATTTTATCATGCCCTCAGGACATGCTGAACCACTTAGCGACCAAGGGATTGAAATGTCCTCACCATTCTAATGTTAGCAGGGAACATTGAATTTGCACAAAGCAATATCATGAATGAATAAATGAATGAATTATCAAATAATCTGTTTAGTGTTCCTGATTGAACGACCACTCCTGGCAGCATCAGTGATATTTCTATCATTTTACTCATTCCATCGGAACATACTTTACTGCATTTGGAACAATCCTTGTTTCTTCTCCACACCAGCGATAGTCCTATTCCTGTGTGGCCCTTCTGTTCCCATGTCCCTTTATCCCCTTTCCTTTAACCAATTATCTAACTCATTCATAAGTGGGTGTCCACCTTATCATTCACTCCTGAGCTCACCCCCATAATAGAGGGTGGGGAGGGGCAGGCGGGGGGGAGGGGGGGGGGCTGAAATCGGCAGCCCGCCTGCCATATTTAAATTGGTAATCAAGGATCAATTAGGTTTGTTACCAAGCCAATTCACTTAGATAATATGCTACCCATGCCATAACACATATGGCATGGGCAGTTGGGTGGGAGCAGGTAGCTTGATCTTTTAACTGCGTTCACCAAAGGCCGGGAAGGAAGCTGCGAGTTCAATCTTCAAATATTAACCTTTACTCATTGGGGCATTATAGGCCCCCCCCCCCCCCCCCGCATCTTCCTAAACCCCCTCCCCATAGCTTTAATCCAAACACCCCCACATCCCTCCTAACCTACCAAAATCCTTCCTGCCCAAGACCCCTGACACACCAGCTTTGGGGATCCATTGGACCTTCTACCTCCTCATCACAGTCCCGGCAGCACACACTAATGGCTCTTGCACTTTGGCACTGACAATCAGATTGGTTGGCACCTCCAGAAGGTGGGCTTCCCCTGCCAGTGAGGGGCAGAATTCCCACTTGGCCCCTGTTAAGCCTGTTAAGCCAATATCACTTCCAGGGAAGTGCACCATCCACCAACCAATCCTACTATCACCACCATCCCTCAACGACCCCTCAACCACCACCACCCTCCACCAGAGTACTCAATCCATTGAATTCACTCTTACTTCTTTCCCCATTTTAACAACATCTCCTTACAGTTTCTTTTGGTTCATTTGACTGACATTTGGACACCTCAATCAATGAGTATTGCGGGCAGCACGGTGGCACAGTGGTTAGCACTGCTGCCTCACAGTGCCAGGGACCTGGGTTCGATTCCCAGCTTGGGTAATGTCTGTGCGGAGTTTGCCTGTTCTCCTGGGTTTCCTCCGGGTGCTCCGGTTTTCTCCCACAGTCTGAAAGACATGCTGGTTAGGTGCATTGTCCATGCTAAATTCTCCCTCAGTGTACCCGAACAGGTGCCGGAGTGTGGCGACTAGGGGACATTCACAGTAACTTCATTGTAAGACTACTTGTGACTAATAAATAAACTTTAAAACTTTTGAGTATTTAAAGGATTGCACAGTTGTGTGAGACGTTTAATTCTACTTTGGAATGCAGGAACTATTTTCTGGAACTAGAGAGAGCTGGAACCATCCAGCTGAATTGGTTAGCTATTTTGTCGTATATTAAATGATTAATTTTCAATCTTAAGTTCCAAGCTCTGAGTCTGGTTCCGAAGGAACGTCACAGTGGACTTGAAATATTAATTCTGCTCCTCTCTCCACAGAGCTGCCAGACCTGCTGAGTGTTACCAGCACTTTCTGTATTTATTTCAGAGTTCCGCCACATTCCAGAAACTCAAGCATGGGCGAGAGGCCAACCTCGCCGGAAATCTCGTTCCGGTAAGATCACGAGAGCCGAGAAATTGGGCGTGATCCTCGTTTCTCGGCTCTCACGTGATTTTACCGGTTCACTCCGCCCATCGATGGGCGGGGTGAACCAATAAAATTCCGCTCATTACGTTCAAATCCTTTGAACCCACAACCTCCTGACTCGAGGAGCACTGATTCACTGAAGCTCATATCCTGGTGTTAGCAAGGTACTTAACAATTTTCTTTCCAAATTTAAAGACCATGATATCTTCCAACAGATGAGAGAAGAGGCTTGCTCTTTACCACAGGAGTATGCAGTGAGAATATGGGCGGGATCTTATGGCCTCGCTCGAGGGAGACTGGAAATTCCCGCCTGAGGTCAAAGGATATTTCCATTGTCCGCCTCTCACCCGATCCGATTCCGTGGTGGTGGGGCAGTAGAATACCGGCGTATTATGTTGCAAACTTAAAAGACTAGTAACAAGCATTGATAGAGAGGCAAAGAGAATAGGTAGTCCTTATTCCACAAACCTCCCACTTGAAATGTTGCAGTGTTGATTTAAGAAGTGTTTCTTTTAAAACTATTGAAGAAAACCTCTTAGACATCTTAGAACTCAGAGCCTTGCTCATTCTCATGAAGAAAGAACTACCAGAAGAAACGGCAGATTTACCAACGTCTATGCTTCTTCCCACGGATATACCGTTCCTTTTAAGGAGCTATTGATAAGGCTGCAGGATAGGCATGTGCCTGTAAAAAGGAAAGATAGGAAAGGTAGGATTCGAGAGCCGTGGATAACCAGGGAAATTGAGGATCTGATTAAAATGAAAAGGGAGGCGTACGTTAAGTCCAGGCAACTAAAAACAGATGGAGCTCTGGAGGAATACAGAGAGAGTAGGAAAGATCTCAAACGGGGAGTTAGAAGGGCAAAAAGAGGTCACGAGATGTTCTTGGCAGGCAGGATTAAGGAGAATCCTAAGGCATTCTATTCATACGTTAGGAACAAAAGAGTTGTCAGGGAGAAAATCAGACCTCTCAGGGACAAAGGAGGGGAATTATGCTTAGAACCCAAGGGAATAGGGGAGATCCTAAATGAATACTTTGCATCGGTATTCACGAAGGAGAGGGGCGTGTTAACCGGGAGTGTCTCGGAGGGAGGTGTTGACCCCGTTAGAGAAAATCTCCATTACAAGAGAGGAAGTGTTAGGTTTTTTAGGGAACATTAAAACTGACAAAGCCCCAGGGCCTGATGGCATCTATCCTCGACTGCTCAGGGAGACGAGAGGTGAAATTGCTGGGCCTCTGACGGAAATCTTTGTCGCTTCTTTGGACACGGGTGAGGTCCCTGAGGATTGGAGGATAGCGAATGTGGTCCCGTTGTTTAAGAAGGGTAGCAGGGATAACCCAGGAAATTATAGGCCGGTGAGCTTGACGTCCGTGGTAGGGAAGTTGTTGGAGAGGATTCTTAGAGACAGGATGTATGTGCATTTAGAACGGAACAATCTCATTAGTGACAGACAGCATGGTTTTGTAAGAGGGAGGTCGTGCCTTACAAATTTGGTGGAGTTTTTTGAGGAAGTGACAAAAACGGTTGATGAAGAAAGGGCCGTGGATGTCGTCTATATGGATTTCAGTAAGGCATTTGACAAAGTCCCACATGGCAGGTTGGTTAAGAAGGTTAAGGCTCATGGGATACAAGGAGAAGTGGCTCGATGGGTGGAGAACTGGCTTGGCCATAGGAGACAGAGGGTAGTGGTCGAAGGGTCTTTTTCCGGCTGGAGGTCTGTGACCAGTGGTGTTCCGCAGGGCTCTGTACTGGGACCTCTGCTATTTGTGATATATATAAATGATTTGGAAGAAGGTGTAACTGGTGTAATCAGCAAGTTTGCGGATGACACGAAGATGGCTGGAATTGCGGATAGCGAAGAGCATTGTCGGGCAATACAGCAGGATATAGATAGGCTGGAAAATTGGGCGGAGAGGTGGCAGATGGAATTTAATCCGGATAAATGCGAAGTGATGCATTTTGGAAGAAATAATGTAGGGAGGAGTTATACAATAAATGGCAGAGTCATCAGGAGTATAGAAACACAGAGGGACCTAGGTGTGCAAGTCCACAAATCCTTGAAGGTGGCAACACAGGTGGAGAAGGTGGTGAAGAAGGCATATGGTATGCTTGCCTTTATAGGACGGGGTATAGAGTATAAAAGCTGGAGTCTGATGATGCAGCTGTATAGAACGCTGGTTAGGCCGCATTTGGAGTACTGCGTCCCGTTCTGGTCGCCGCACTACCAGAAGGACGTGGAGGCATTGGAGAGAGTGCAGAGAAGGTTTACCAGGATGTTGCCTGGTATGGAGGGTCTTAGCTATGAGGAGAGATTGGGTAGACTGGGGTTGTTCTCCTTGGAAAGACGGAGAATGAGGGGAGATCTAATAGAGGTATACAAGATTATGAAGGGTATAGATAGGGTGAACAGTGGGAAGCTTTTTCCCAGGTCGGAGGTGACGATCACGAGGGGTCACGGGCTCAAGCTGAGAGGGGCGAAGTATAACTCAGACATCAGAGGGACGTTTTTTACACAGAGGGTGGTGGGGGCCTGGAATGCGCTGCCAAGTAGGGTGGTGGAGGCAGGCACGCTGACATCGTTTAAGACTTACCTGGATAGTCACATGAGCAGCCTGGGAATGGAGGGATACAAACGATTGGTCTAGTTGGACCAAGGAGCGGCACAGGCTTGGAGGGCCGAAGGGCCTGTTTCCTGTGCTGTACTGTTCTTTGTTCTTATCAACAACATTTTCTCACACCTGTTCCAACACCCGAACACAGGTGCCAGGGAAGAAAATATTAATCGTGTGTTGAATTATGCATTGCAATGAAACTAATTATTATTAGAACCAGTAGGATGAGGCAGGACAATTGTTGGTCTATGCTCGATGACACAAGCCCAGAACAAACTCATCACTGCAATTGAACTAAAAGGCAGACTCTACATTATTTGATGATATCCAATGAGAATTTTATAGTTTTTAGATCCCTCAGAGAATCCTATGTCAGGCTAGCTATGTTTCTTTCTCAGAAAATGGAATTTATAAGATATTCTGATTAATAGTTGAAATTCAAATTTCACTAACCACACAAAAAAGTTTTAAAATTATTTCCAATCAACATTGTATTGAAGCATTTGCTTTAAAAAAAACCTACACTTGATAGCACAGCACACTGTAGAAACAAGATCTGTAAAATGGCCCATGAAAAACTATTCCTTTTGGCTGATCTTAATCTTCCTGCTTCCTCACTATAACTCTTTCTCTGTTCTCTAATTGTTTTCCTTTGAAGCGATTACTGTTGATTGCTTCAATAGCCTGCCCTGGTTAGACCTTCCCTCTGTTCATTATCCTGCAGGTAGAGTGGTTTCAGTGTGGCTTCTTTACTGCCTGACTGTTAAACCTTGCCTAGGCACAGCGCAGAATGAAAGCCTTGCAGGGAGGATCACCCTTTTTATAGAAGCAGTTGGATTTTCTTCCATTAATCCTCTCTGCCAGACTTTGCTTTCTACATCCTGAAAAAATCTACCTCAGTATCTCAGCAGTTTAAAGCTGAATTTTGTATGGGCACTTGGGAGCTGGAGAGGCCATTCAACCCCTCGAGCCAGTTCTGCCATTCGATGATATCACAGCTGATCTACATCTAATTGTTCATCTTTTCCCATATCTTTTGATAATGTTGGTTAACAAAGATCTATCATTCTCAGATATAAAATTAACAATTGATCTAGCATCAATTGCTGTTTGCAGAAAAGAGTTCCAAACATCTATCAGCTTTTCTCCCAATTTTATTCCTGGAAGGTCTGGCTCAAATTTGTTAACTATGCATTCTGGTTCTAGACATCTGAACTAGCCAACATAATTACTCCCAATTCAACCCATCTGTCTCCTTTGATATCATGAAAAATATAATCAAATCGCCCCTCAACCTTCTCGATTTCAGAGAATGCAATCTTTTGTTTAATCCCTTTTCATAACGTAACCCTTGGAATCCAGGTATTGTACTAGTAATTCTATATTGCATTGCTTGTTAAATGTTCACGCACCTTTAGACTGTTGACTGAATCTGGTTCAAAACGTATTGCTAAGTCTAAAACTCAGAGACAAATTGGGTAGAATCCTATTGGCCATGCAGCAGGATCTCATCTTGGTCTCATCTCCACGTTCCTGCCCTTTCCCCATAACCCTTCATCCCGCATTACATTAGCCTTTTTCCAATCCACGGGAACCTTTCCCAAATCCAGAGAATTTTTGAGTATTATAACCAATACCTCCACCATCTCTGCTGCCACTTCCTTTAACCTCTGAAAGAATATACTATTGGACTTTTCTTTCTAGACTCTGGACTCACATGAAATATTGACTCTTATGTTTATCGTCATCTTGCCCTGTAGCACTTTCTTTCCCTTATTCCTCTCTTATTACATAGCAACATAGAAAATAGATGCAGGAGTCGACCCTTCAAGGCTCCACCACCATTCAATATGATCAAGGCTGATCATGCACTTTCAGTATCCCACTCCCACTTTCTCTCCATACTCCTTGATCCCTTTAGTCATGAGGATCACGTCCAGCTCCCTCTTGAACATATCTAACGAATTGGCCCCAATAATTTTATTGTATGGTATGAGTACAAAACGGGCAGATGTTGTGAAACCCCTTTCTGCATTTTGGTGAGTGTTTATGGCCTGGCTCATCCTGAAACTGTATAATCCCGCCTGAGGTCCATGGTCCATCCCTCGTCTGCTCCGATTCCCAATGGCCGGTGGGACAGTAAAATTCCAGCCACTGCGTGTGTGTAAAATAAACCAACCCTCTTATTTGACCTGATCTTGAGTTTGCTCTGGGTTTATTAATAGAGGATCAGATCACTCCAAACTGAAGGGTTGGGGAAAACGCGCCATCACTAATAAAGGGGGGAATCAAAGATCAAAAACACCTTTCTATTTCTGGACAGATAGTGAGAGGAGAAATCAGGGCTGTTTAAATTAATCCTCCTCCTGTCCGTAACACCATCTTGACCACCATGATTACCATGTAACACATTCCAAGTTGAACCTGTGCTTGCAATTCACTCAATTAATTCCTTGTACTCATGTCGGTCTGCTCACATGTTTTACTCACATGTTTACTATTTCTCTCTCCTGATCACATTACTTTACATCTTTTCACTTTCCTTTTACCTGCCGCATTTATATGAGTAGTAGGTAATTTTATAATACATGTACATTTGTACACAGGACACAGATTTCTTTTTATTGACTGATACCTGAAGTTTCTAAGGTGCTACAAAATCATACTATAACACAGCACAAAAGGAGGGCATTCAGCCCATCATACCTCTGCCCCCCCTTGAATGAGTTATCCAATTAGTCCCACACCCCGCTCTTTCCCCGTCACTCTGTTAAGATATGAAACTCGCCACTTCCCTTTCTAACATCTTTAGTGGTATAGCTCAGAAAGGTTGTAGAGACAAGCCAGGGAACTACAGACCAGTAAATCTCACGTCTGTGGTTGGGAAACTACTGGAGAAGGTTCTGAAGGAGAGAATCTATCTCCATTTGGAGAGGCAAGGTTTGATCAGGGATAGTCAGCATGGTTTTGTGAGAGGGAGGTCATGACTAACAAATTTGATTGACTTTTTTGAGCATGTAACCAAGTGTGTGGATGAGGGTAGTGCGGTTGATGTAGTTTACATGGATTTCAGCAAAGCCTTTGACAAAGTCCCACATGGGAGAGTTATTAAGAAGGTCAATGCACATGGGATACAGGGTGATCTGATAAGGTGGATTCATAATTGGCTTAGTGGTAGGCGACAGAGGGTGGTGACAGATGGCTGCTTTAGTGACTGGAGGCCAATGACCAGTGGCATACCACAGGGATCTGTGCTGGGCCCCCTATTGTTCATCATTTATATAAACAACATAGATGACTATGCGGAGGGTAGGATCAGTAAGTTTGCTGATAACACAAAGATTGGCCGGGTGGTTAACAGTGAGGTTGAGTGTCTTGGGTTACAGGAAGATATAGACGAGATGGTCAATTGGGCAGATAAGTGGCAGATGGAATTTGATCTTGAAAAGTGTGAGGTGATGCACTTTGGAAGGAGTAATTTGACAAGGAAGTAGACTATGAAAGGTCTGACACTGGGAATTCCGAAGAACAAAGGGACCTTGGCGAGTTTATCCATAGATCTCTGAAGGCGGAAAGGCAGGTTAATAGGGTGGTGAAAAAGGCATATGGCACACTCGCCTTTATCAATCGGGGTATAGGTTACAAAAGCAGAGAGGTCAGGATGGAGTTGTGTAGAACTTTGGTGAGGCCACAGCTGGAGTACTGTGTGCAATTCTGGTCGCCACATTATAGGAAGGACATGAATGCACTGGAGGGGGTTCAAAGGAGTTTCACCAGGATGTTGCCTGGGATGGAACATGTAAGTTATAAAGAGAGGTTGGATTGGCTTGGGTCTTGGGTTGTTTTTCTCTGGAGTTGAGAAGAGTGAGGGGTGACCTGATTGAGGTGTTCAAGATTATAAGGGGCATTGACAGGGTGAATAGGGAACAGCTGTTCCCCTGAGTTGAAGGGTCAGTTACAAGGGGGCACAAGTTAAAAGTGAGGGGTGGGAGGTTTAGGGAGGATTTGAGGAAAATCATTTTTACTCAGAGAGTGGTGACGGTCTGGAATGTACTCCCTGGGAGGGTGGTGGAGACGGGATGCCTCACATCCTTTAAAAAGTACCTGGATGAGTACTTGGCATGCCATAACATTCAAGGCTATGGGCCAAGTGCTGGCAAGTGGGATTAGGTGGGCAGGTCAGTGCCTTTCATGTGTCAGTGCAGACTCGATGGGCTGAAGGGCCTCTTCTGCACTGTAGTATTCTGTGATTTTGTGATTCTGAGCTACAGGTAAGACAGGTTCTTTTAAGGAAAATTGGATGGGAGATTTTCAAAAACGTCCTGACAGAGTTAAAGAAGGAAGAAGGGTCCATTCTGGACGGACTTAAGTGTCACATGCACCAGCCACTAATGAACAAAATTAATTAAATAGAATTAAAGAGTAACCATTTAATTTTCCTCAGCATGCTTACTGTCATTCCTAGAAAATATTAGTCTTCCATGTTCATGTTGTCTGAACAACCCCTCCATATTGAAGCTTGATCTTTATCGAAATTATCATAATTGATATTTGATTCTACCTTTCCCAATTCCATGTGAGTGTGAAGCCTCTGGAAATAACATTTTCTGAAAATGTTATGAGTGCAATTTCTGTAACAGACTCAGCATGCCATAAAATGCACTCATCCATTGCTGGGAGAAATATGAGGAGGCAACTGTTCAAGTCATTCCTTCGTCCCAGCTTTAATGGCTACGACATGTGCTCCCTTCCTTCACTTGGACACCTCCCATACCCCTCCCCTCCTCCCCCAGCCGCCGCCTGTCTTTGACTTTGGTCTTTGTGACAATAACTGCAACATGCAAGGGGCAAACTAAAATAAATAAAAACGAAATGAAAAAGAGGTCAACAGATGCTGTAGCCGGTATTCGCCCATCCTGTCTGCCACTGGAATTCTAGCGGGCGGGCGGCGGACCAGGTAGAGGTCCATTGAAGTCGGGCAGGAATCTCCGGTGTTCAGGCGAGAGCGGCCGGAGAATCCCGCCCACACTGCAGTGGTGTGTAGAAGAATGGCAGCACGGCTACATTAGTAAGCTTAGCTAAAGGCCAGTAACAATCACACTTAGAGGGAAATTTTAATGAATTAGCGACAACTACAAAAGATCAAGGCTGGGCATTTTACCCGCTGGCCTCAATGGCAGCTTTTTGAGCTGTATCGTCTGCTTTCCACCCCATTAATTGTGTATGCACAGGAAACACGCCACATCGCAGGCATGTAGCCTCTGATTCACCCACCCCGCTGTGAGCTCATTACTTCCTCACTCTGGGCACCATATTTAAACAGCATCAGTTCACAGCTTTTTCAGTGTCTACAGTCCAGGACTGCTACAGAGGAGAGAGATGGTCCCAAATGGGAAAACGGCAGCTCCACTCAAGTTTAGTGATGCCTCCCTGGAATGCCAGCTTGGCACACTCGAGGCCCACCTCTACTCTCAAGATGGCCAGTGGATGTCCACCAACCTCAGCACTCTGGCCTGGGAGGTGGTGGCAGTGACAGTCAGTATCAATGCAGCACTCAAGAGGTCAGTCATCCAGTGCAGGAAGAGGAAGAATGATCTAATCCATCAGGGGAAGTCAATCACCTCATCACTCTCAAGTCACACACTGGCCAACCTATCACACATTCACTGGCACCTCACACTGCCTGCTCAAGGGACATCACCACTCACCTTCACGCACATCTCCACCTGACAGGGGACGATGTGTTTGGTGGTGGTATCATGCTGGAGTTGGCAGAAATGGCAGAGGATGATTCTTTGAATACGGAGGCTGGTGGGGTAAAAAGTGAGGACCAGGGGGACCCTACCCTGGTTCGGGGAAGCCATAGCCACACATTTTATTTGGAGGAAGTGAGACAAGTTAAAGGAGAAATTGTTCAGTGAGAGAACAAGTTCAGCCAGAAGGAGGAGAACTCTGACGAAGGGTCATCCAGGCTCGGAATGTTAGTTCCATTCTCTCTCCACCAATGTTGTCAGATCTGCTGAGATTTTTCAGCATTTTCTGTTTTCCATCTTCCTGATGTTCTCCTCATTGCTGTATCGATGAGAAACAGACAAGAGTCAGCATTAGTCTCCAAATGTCCTCTGTCTGTCAATGACTCATCAGTGAATGTGGGTTCAAGAGCTTTATTTCAGCATCAGCAACTATTCACCCCTGAAATTCAGGCCAGCACGAGGTGCATATCAAGATTCTCTCCACCACCTTTACATAGCTAACCGCTATGACATTGCTATGACCAGGAGCTTGGATATGCTGCATTCAGCCCAGGTGCTATGAACCTCTAATCCTACACTCCTCAGAATAAACATGAGGGTAAATGTTTAGCCAGGAAATGACCTGAGGCTTCTCTTCTGCAAACCATCCAGTGCCAACTTTCCAACAGTTTTCTGAAGTGTGTCCCAATTGCTCTGGGGTTCATTATGACCCTGAGGAAATTCCACATTGCAAACAATGGATTAAAACAAGGAGATCAATTTGTGCCAATTTGCTACTTTGCAGGATTAGTCTCGCATGAATGGGAATCATTGCTTCATTGCAATATTTCCTGATTCCCTGCATTGTCATTGGAACATTCCAAATATGTCTGAACTGTGCCCTAATGTTAGATAATTCAATAAAGATATTGAGAGACATGGAAACATAGAAAATAGGTGCAGGAGTAGGCCATTCAGCCCTTCGAGCCTGCACCACCATTCAATATGATCATGGCTGATCATGCACTTGAGGTATCCCACTCCCACTTTCTCTCCTTATCCCTTGATCCCTTTAGCCGCAAGGGCCACGTCCAGCTCCCTTGTGAACAGATTTAACAAACTGGCCTCAACAGTTTTCTGTGGTAGAGAATTCCACAGGTTCACAATTCATATGGAAGTAGATTTGGCCTCTAGTAATCAAAGAAATACATAATTGTCCACAATCAAGCCATTTTCTAAAGTTGCTGCACACATCAAGCAAGATGTCATTATTTAGCAATCTCCAATAAATTGGGATCTCCCATTTTGCAAAGCAGTGGGATCTCCACTGTCATATTTAAATCCCAACACAATGTGTTGAGTACAAAAGGAATACTTCAGGTGGACTTGACTCCATCGGTAGCATGGTCCAATTTGGCTGAACTAAAGACAAGTTCAGAAGACACTAAGTGAAAGCCAACATCTGCACATCCATTCCAATATTGAATAGTGTTTTAGAGGCTTCAAATATAAACAAGGGTGTTAGTATAAGAGTAGTGCTTCAGAGTCTAAAGCAGTCACACCGCTGACAGGGTGGATTGGGACATTGGTCTCTACATTACATCCAGCTTTTACCTGGGATTCCTCAGAACATGTCCATGGTCACACACAAGAAATGACTTCAACTGGTAAACCAGTTAAAGTGGTCAACAACTATTCCCAGTGAAAAGTGACACTAACTTTCTAATGCCTGGAGGTTGAGTATACCAAGATTGGCAGGGGACTTTATCCAACAAAATTGCAACACGAATTTTGAGGCACATAAGGAACAGAGCGATGCAATATAAATAAATTGTGGTTGTCTACTTCAGATGGATGTCAAAGAGACCTATCTCATCAGAAAATCCCAACCATTAGTCTGTAATATAATGGTCATTTTAGAGGAGGCAGAGAAAGATAAAAAGAAAACATACCAAGTTTATTGCTCGGACCTCACAAGTTATCTTCCATCAGTGCGTGTGTAAGTTTTTCTGGCTCTAAGAAATACGCAAAATTACTTCATTCTTCTAATTCCTTCATCTATTTCCCACTTCAATAATCGAGGGATTATACATACACCTCACTAGTCGCATAAAACAAATTATCCCTTATCACTTCTCCATATCATTTACACCAGCTTTTTTATTCCGTAAACACATTGAGGCAGTTTGGTACCAGTAGGTGGTTTGGGATGGATAACTGCAGTATTTATGAAGCATGCAGCAACAGCTTAGGGACAGACTGAATTGCAAAAGATGTGTCAAGAGATAATGGTCTGGTCTGTTAAGCACCAGCTTGCTTTCAGCTTTCATGCAGAGTTCAGGCCACCCAGATAAGAATAAAGATTTAATATAAAGGACAAAACTATCAATAAATAATGTATCCAGGTTCTCAGAAATATATATATATATATATAGATAATAGGAAACACAATTAGGAAAATACCATGGATTTAAACAATGCTGCTTAGCTCAAATTACTAAAATACTCAAATTACTTTTGTGCATAAGCCCTACTTTAGTGTGTTTGGATGTGTTATTTGGTCTTACTTAACCAGTGCACTTTTGAAAATGCTCTCAAAATTCCTCTCAAGCCTACAACTGATTCACAATGCATGCTATCCTTGGTGTTTTATTTATGGCTTGATAAGCACCAATTAAAGGAGAACCTGCAGGTTCCCTTGTGTTTGCCATTTATCCCACCTTCTGATGATACTGTCTATAATAAATGATAAAGGGAGTGGAGATAGTCAGCACAATGTAGAACAAGAGACAATGTGACATTGTGAATCAATTGTTCCAGTTTAATATCGCAAAAAGGCATAAGCAACTTGTTTATTTTATTCATCTGTGGGACACGGGCATCACTGGCTGGCCAGCATTTATTGCCCATCCCTAGCCGCCATTGAATTGAGTGGTTTGTTAGCCCATTTCAGATGGCAGTTGAGAGTAAACCACATTGCTGTGGGCCTGGAGTCACATGTAGGCCAGATCAGATAAGGGCGGCAGATTTCCTTCCCTAAAGAACATTAGTGAACCAGATGGGTTTTTCTGACAATCGACAATGGTTTCATGGTCATCAGTAGATTCTTAATTCTAGATATTTTTTATTGAATTCAAATTTCACCATCTGCCGTGGCGGGATTCGAGCCCGGGGCCCCAGAACATTAGCCGAGTTTCTGAATTAATAGTCTAGCAATAATACCACTAGGCCATCGCCTTCCCCTGTTGTATTTAGATAGTGTATTTAGATAGTGCCTTTAATATGATTGTGGTGAAGTTAAATTCAGTTAATTAATTAAATCTGGAATAAAAATCTAGCATTAGTAATGATGATCATGAAAGGAACAGATTGTCACTAAAAAGCAACTGGTTCACTAATGTTCTTTCGGGAAGGAAATCCGCCATCTTTACACCATCCAGACTACACGTGACTCCAGACCCACAGCAATGTGGTTGGTACTTAATGTGGTTGACACTCAATGGCCTAGCAAGCCACTCAGTTGTATCAAATTGCTACAATAGGATGTTAAGGATAATATTGGACAGAGCACCCGCCCATCACCCTAGGCACTGCATTCAAATAAGACAGGCACATACCTAAGCCAGACAAACCTGGAAACTGCCCCTCACTAATGTTTGGGAACTTATGCCAAAATTGGGAGAGCTGTCCCACAGATTAAACAGGCAACAGCCTGACATATTCATACTGACAGCTTTATCTTTCAGCTAATGTTCCAGATTCCTCCATCACCCTCCTGGGTATGTCTTGTCCCACTGCTAGGAGGTGTTGGCACAGTAAGATGCAGTCAGAAGAGAGTAGGGCGGCACGGTGGCACAGTGGTTAGCACTGCTACCTCACAGCATGAGGGGCACAGGTTCGAATCCCGGCTTGGGTCACTGTCTGTGTGAAGTCTGCACATTCTCCCCATGTCTGCGTGGGTTTCCTCCGGGTGCTCCGGTTTCCTCCCACAGTCTGAAAGAAGTGCTGGTTAGTTGCATTGACCATGCTAAATTCTCCCTCAGTGTGCCAAAACAGGTGCCGGAGTGTGGTGACTAGGGGATTTTCACATTAACTTCATTGCAGAGTTAATGTAAGCCTACTTGTGACGCTAATAAATAAACTTTAACAACTTTGTCCCCAGAACCATCAACATTGACAATGGTCCACATGAACTCTCATGGCAGCAGGTCAAACATAGCCAAAGATGCCTCTTGCTGATTACAGCTTACCAGCCTCCTTTAGCTAATGAATCATTACTGTTTTATGTTGTACAACAGTGGGAAAAGAGGTGGGGAATGGGGGGGACTTCAATGTCATTCACCAAGAGTGGTTTGGTAACACCACTACCAACTGAGTTGGCTGAGTTCTGAAGAACATATCTGCTAGACTAGATCTGCAGCAATTAGAGAGAGAACCATCATTAGGGGTACATTTACTTGAACTCATCACCAATCTACATGCCGCAGGTGCCTCCCATGTTAGTGTTATTGTGAGGGACCATACAACCTTTGTGGAGATAGAGTCCTGTCTTCTAGCCCCAGATTTCATCCTCTGTTGTGTTGTGTAGCACCCCGCCACACTAAATGGGACAGGTTCAGTACAGATCTAGCAGCTCAAAACTGGGCATCCATAAGAAGCTGTGGGCCATCACCAACAGTCAAATTGTATTCAGACACAATCTGTAACCTCATGACTTTGAATTGAATTAAATTGAATTGATTTATTATCGTCACATGTATTGAGATACAGTGAAAATTATTGTTTCTTGCGAGCAAGTCCAGACAAAACATACGATTCTTAGAGTACATAGGGTGAAGGAAAGGATAAGGTGCAGAATATAATGTTGCAGTTACAGATAGGGTGAAGAGAAAGACCAGCTTAATGTGTGAAAGGACCATTCAAAAGTCTAATAGCAGCAGAGAAGAAACTGTTCTTGAGTCAGTTGATGAGTGATCCCAGACTTTTGTATCTTTTTCCCGATGGAAGAAGGTTGGATAAGGGTATGTCCAGGGTGCGTGGGATCCTTGATTATGCTGGCTGCTTTCCCGGGGCAGCAGGAAGTGTAGATGGAGTCAATGGACAGAATGCTGGTGTTTGTGATGGAATGGGTTACGTTCACAACCCTTTGTAGGTCTTGGTCAGAGCAGGAGCCATACCAAGCTGGCATATCCTTCACCCTACCATTACTATCAAGCCAGGAGATCGACATTGGTTTGATGAGGAATAAAGAAGAGTATGACTGGAGCAGTATTGAGCATACCTAAAAATGAGGTGCCAACCTGGTGAGGCTACGTGAGGGGACTACATGCATGCCAAACAGTGGAAGAAGCATGATATAGCCAGGGCTAAGCAATCCCACAACCAACAGGTCAGACCAAAGCTCTGGTGTCCTGCCACATCCCATTGTGAATAGTGGTGGACAAATAACAATAGCAGAAGAAGGAGGTTGCATGACCATCATCAGCCTCATTGATAGTGGAGCCCAGTGTTAGGGACCAGGTCAGAAACTCCAAGGTATATTATGAAGATAGCCTGGACCCTAACTTTTTTTGATTTTTGGCATTATGGCGAGCATACAGTGTTTCACTCCAGGTATGATTCAACTGACCCACTACGAAGCTTTTATTAAAACAAACTTTATTTAAGAACACAATTAGAGTACAACAAAAAGAACTAGCATAACTTTTACCAATTAAAATCCTAAACATGACAAAGCATAATTCTTAACAGCTATCCATCTCTATTATTCCAATTTAAGCAGTAACTTCATAGACATTAACCCCTCTTCAGAATCAGCACAAAACATAGAGCTTGTATGGATTTCCAGTCTTTTAACCCCTCTGGAAAGATATAGAAAGATACCTGCATTCTGACAGCCATACATCCATTTGCAGAGGAGGATATATCCGCAAGCAGCAGACTCAAAGATGTGCTGGTTAGATGCATTGGCCATGCTAAGTTCTCCCTCAGTGTGCTCGAACAGGCGGCGGAGTGTGGCAACTAGGGAATTTTCACAGTAACTTCATTGCAGTGTTGATGTAAGCCTACTTGTGACAATAATAAATAAACGTAAACTATAAATGTGTTCTTTGTAATGTAATAAGTAATAATCACTGCCAAACAATCTCCCAGGCACTACAAATTTTATTTTGCAAGTGTGGAGTCTCATTCCTTCAGCATTTGCTTATTGTTGTAGATTTAAATTTTTTTTTGCTTTCTCTGTCTGTAACTTTTATCCCTCTCGCTCTCTCAATCTCATTTTTCATTTACAATCTTTATTTTCACTTAACATGATTTAAGTGTAATTTATCATTCCATACTTATGCATCCTGGTTGAGGCTATTTGGGGGTAATTCCAGCTGCCCAGAATTAGTAGGTTGAGGTCAAATGAGATGGGAGGATTTTGGAAATCTCTGACATGACCTTAACCTGCCTCCAACCTGTGCGCTTCTGGGTTTAATGGGCTCGGAGAGATGGTGGGCAGCCAATCCATTCCCAGGAGATAAGTTGACCATCTAAATATTCTGATGAGGCTGGGAAGTTTTATCCTTACTGGGCTACTAAGACTTTGCGAAACCGAACAAAGTGTAAAGTTTATTTATTAGTGTCACAAGTAGGCTTACATTAACACTGCAATTAAGTTACTGTGAAAATCCTACGCTCCATCCCTGTTCGGGTACACTGAGGGAGAATTTAGCATGGCCAATGCACCTAACCAACACGTCTTTCCGACTGTGGGAGGAAACCGGGGCACCCAGAGGAAAGTCACGCAGACACAAGGAGAACTTGCAGACTCCACACAGACAGTCACCCAAGTTGGGAAGCGAACCCAGGTCCCTGGAGCTGTGAGGCAACAGAGCTAACCACTGTGCCAATGTGCCGCTATGTGCTGCTTGATGTGATCTGCCATTCGGACATGCAGCCTACTACCTGGCATCACATCAGTATTCGTTACCGCATCATATGGTAGGCAGAACGCCATTTTTTTGGCTTAACAGCAGCATCCAGTTTGTGTAAAATACCAAAGGTGTTGCTACTGCATAGGAGCAGCATGAAACGGCCAACTTCAGCTGTTGCTCAAATTTTCAGCGATACAACTTTATTGCTCTTGAAATATCAGAAACCACAGAGGCTTAACGTGAAACAAATCCTGAAAATATGGTCACTATCGTTCTTGTTAGGCACCCATTACCATAGAACCTCTGATTAACCCTATCAGAGACTTCTGTCTTCAAGCTGGCTACTGTCTCTGTGTGATCCCATCCAAATTCCTATAAAGATATCCCAGCATCAAGCACATGAAACCATTCCATCTCCCATAACCAGATGAGGTGTTCAGGCAGGATTGAAAGGATTACTTGTCTTTAAAGATAATTGGCAAGCAAACGCATTCTATAAACAGCCCCATGAAATATGCATTTAAATTGATTTCACCAAACATCTTGAGTGATATTTGTCCTCAAATCAAAAGTATTGACAACAATTGACTTACACGTATCAGTCAGTCTGGAGTGTGCATCCTCTGCAGCCTGCAGAAGCAGCGAGCTGTCATCAGATGTAACCCCATGTGTGCTGACAGCAATAAAAAATAATCAAATGTGGACAAAGAAGTTTCATTTGTGTCAGAGCATTATCTGAGCTCTAATCCCAATCTGACCCCCCACCCACCCTGCCCCATTCCCATTCCCTATCCACTGTCTCCAAATTAAATCTGTCCCTGATAGCATTGACAAACATCATCACTGATGTAGGGCTGTATCAGAACTGAAGTTTTCCACTATTTTTATGTTTTTGTCAATTACTATAAATGCTAAATGTGTCATCATAGAATCCCTACATTGCAAGAGGAGGCCATTCAGCCCATCGAGCCTGCGCTGACAACAATCCCACCCAGGTTCTATCCCAATAACCCCACTCATTTACCCAGCTAATCCCCCTGGGGACAATTTAGCATGGCCAATCAATGTAGCCTGCACATCCTTGAAGTGTGGGGGGAAACCTGAGCAGCGGGAGGAAATCCACACAGGCACGGGGAGAGCGTGCAAGCTCCACATAGACAGTCACCCATGGCCGGAATTGAACCCAGGTCACTGCTATGAGGCACTGTGTCACTGTGCTGCCCATGAGCAGTTGCAGTTGCTGCATTTCTCACATTACAATTGTGACTACACTTTAAAAGCACTTAATTGGCTGTGAAGCACTTTGGGATGGCCATAGGTCGTGTACGGTACTATATAAATGAAAATTCTTTGTTCGCTTTTAAGTATCAGCACAAAATTAAAAGAAGTAAATTGCAGAGAGGAGCTTTCTGCCGAAGGGTAAGGTTATAATGGCTGCTGCTGCAGTGCAGCAGGAGGAACAGAGGGTGGTCTAGGAGTGTATGGGGCATAGGAAATCTATAGGGATTGATTACTGATGATGTAGCGGGTGGTGGGTACAATACAGAGTTACCTGTTTGTTATTGTGGTTTTATCTCAGGATTCATTAGCTTCTTGCTCGAGAAGAAATCTTGCTGGAGAAAATTATCTTTTGTTGAAAGCACGTTTATTGACAAACAAACTATTTACAATGGTTAATTAACAGCACTGAGCTCCTTATGCACATGTTCAGTGGCTATTGTAAGAGTTAACCCTTTACTCTACATCTCCAACCCCCCCCCCAATTGTTCACTCTTCCCACAAACTGTTAAACCCCTGTACTATTTACAGTTCCCATCCACTTCCCTCCCCACCTCCAAGTTACTCCTGCCAAAGGCGTCAATCCCCAGCACCGTTCTCAGTTCTCTCGGTGGATGTGAAGGGTGTAAGTATTGTCTCTTTGGAAGGCAAACACGTCAGTGTAGTGGAACAGCAGCGTTTCACGACAACTAGCTTCTTCACTATGACACTGATGATGACCTGACGATATATGATGATGGAGGCAATGAAGACCAATCAAGGGAAAACTGATTGAAGAGAGGACGTGAAAAATCCCTTGAAAAGGAAGACAATAAAATGAAATTTTCCCCTCATCTTTACTGGAGAAAAGATGAAAACACCAGCTTAACAAAATGAAGCATTTTCAGCTTCAATGAAAATCTTTACAGCTGTATCATTCACTCCTGCTCTGATGACAAATGAAGCATTCAATAACTGAGCAAGGAATAAATCTGGGAGATGAAAGGAAGAGCAAATAACATCCTGAAGAGACTGCTGGAGATGAGGAAAGGATCAGGACTTCCTTACTATTCTGAGGGTAGGAATTTCTCGACCTTTAGGTAGTAGTATCACTTCAATGCATACTTCAGTATAAGGCTGGCCTGCTGCAGACAATGAGATCTCAGGGTTAGCTACAGAAAGCAGGATTGCACCATCATCAACAATGGAACAAACTTCCAGACCAGGATCTACAGGAAGTTCCTGCGTAGTGCTCTGCTCTGCAGACTTGCTTTTAACATCAGCGTTAGGCATTTGTACTACAGGAGTCTCAGTTACGATAGGAAAGACAGCTAGTGCCAGCACTTCTTTAGATGTTCATCTCATGCTGTGGCCATTTCCTTAGATGCGATTCACATTAATGCACTCCAGTACTGCAATATGTTCACCTTCTTTAGTTCTAATGTGTGAATCCCTCGCTGTCTTGGTAGTGCTGTGTGGTTGCTAATAGCTGGGTTTGTAGTTCAGCATTTTCTTTTAGGTAGTTAGACTTCTCCAATCCCTGCTTAGTTTTAATTTGAAGCTCAACTTTAAGTTTTTCTGTAGCTTGGGCCCCGGCCTCTTTATGAAGAGAATGTTCGAGTGCTTCCCTGGTTTGCTGAGGAGGTCCCATTGCGAGCGCTAGCTTACAGTTGTACATGTTAATAACCTCTGAAGTTTCACTATTGGTCTGTATCAATTTGGAGTTAAACATTTAATTCTCCCAGGATAGCTTTCGCCTGCCTGCTTACAATTGTCGCATGTCATTAGCTAATTCTCCTCAAAAGAGTCAACAAAGACTTCATTGTCATTGGCAGTGCAATCAAAGAAATCCAGGACCTCCTTTTCTTCCAGTAGATCATCTGCCTCAGTGGCAGTTCCATTCACTTTCACCCCTTCCTAATAGAGCAAAGTAATGTCTAGAATATCGGATGGTCACTGTCATTCTTGGTGCATCCTGTTCCCACTTCTTCTAGCCTGTCCCTAAAGAGCAGTGAAAAATCTGTAACATCCTCTTGTGCACCTTGAAATTGTTGCAGTGTCACTTTATTCAGACATGAAACTCTGTTAGTATGTTAAAGTCAGCACTCTGTCAGGAGGCTAAGATCTCACTCTATATTTAATTTATATATATATATATACATGGCTAATTTTTTTAAAAAACTGATGTCGTGACTGGCTATAACTCACACAAAAGGAATTTCCTGGCCTTCAGAATAGCAGCAACCTTTCCTATCTCTGAAGATGCACAAATGCCCCATGTGACCGCACAGCTCAAATTCAAAGGAATTGTACAAAGGCACTTTACATTTCTAAGGCCAGACCCTGACAATGAAAACAGTCTTCTGTGAGGACAGAAGGACCCTGAATCATCTGTTGAACTTATAAATGGCTGAAAGATGAATCATCTCAAGAATCGTAAGGAATTATACATCCTTTGTTCAAATGAAGGTGGAGAAGTGGGAGTCATGTCACATGTCACCTCCTCCCCACCCCCAAGCTGCTAGAACCTTTAATATCACTTTGTGGAGCTGCAGAAAAAGGGCTCTGTCCAGGTTTCTGGGTACCTAGCTGTCCACCAACACTGTTTCTACTGGAACTTCTGAACCCCTAAACCAGAGCCTGCAAGACTAAACCATTTCCATGTGCATTTCCAATCGGGGGAATCATGTCTCCTGGAAAAGTAGATAATCCAGCATCCATCTTCAACCTGCTGACTCTGTGAAAGAATATACCATTGGACTTTGATTCTGGACTCTGGACTCAGATGAAAAAATAATTCTTATCTTCTCTGTGATCTTCGTCCTGTACCTCTTTCTGTCTCTAATCCCTCTTTTATTGTATACATGTATCAGGGACTATATAGCAAATTTGTGTGTAAAATAAACTAAATCTTTAGTTCACCCTATCTCGAGTTTGCTGTGGGGTTATTGGTGGAAATTGGATCGCATTAAAACTGAGGGTTTGGGAAATATGCCACTGCTGACAAAGGGAGAAATCAAAAACCAAAAACACTTTTCTGTTTACAGACAGAGTGGCACAGTGACACAATGGTTAGCACTGCTGCCTCACTGCGCCAGGGACCCAGGTTCAATTCCCGGTTTGGATCACTGTCTGTGTGAAGTTTGCATGCTCTCTCCGTGTCTGCATGGATTTCCTCCGGGTGCTCCGGTTTCCTCCCACAGTCAAAAAGATGTGCTGGTTAGGTGCATTGGCCATGCTAAATTCTCTCTCAGTTTACCCGAACAGATGCTGGAGTGTGGCAACTAGGGGATTTTCACAGTAACTTCATTGCAGTGTTAATGTAAGCCGACTTGTGACACTAATAAATAATTTTTTTTTTAAACGGGTACCATAGAAGCAGAGAATCCCTAGATGCAGAAGGAAGATGGTGGATGGGTGTGTGGTGGACCTCAGTTGTGCCTTTGTCCTATATGGACCACCGTTGTGTGTGCTTGTCATACCTGGACACACCCCCTTCCAGTTTGGTTCCTCCCCTCGGCACCTAGTATAAAGGTGGCTGTCTCTTCCCCCTTGTTTAGTCCAGGTTGGTTATATGTTGGGATCTGCTCCTGATTCTGTTGTGAATAAAAGCCTACACTTATATTGGCATATCGGTAGTCTTTCGCCTTATTGATAGCGCATCAGGGTGCCAATGAAGTGAGCTGAATTATCCTGCTGGTGTCAAGTTTCTTGCGTGTTGTTGGAGCTGCACTCATCCAGGTAAGTGGAGAATGCTCCATTATACTGCTGCCTTGTGTCCTTAGGGAGTCAGGAGGTGTCTCACTCACCACAAAATACCACAAAATCTCTGACCTTTTCTTGATTTATGTGGCTGATCCAGTTAGGTTTCTGGTCAATGGTAATGCCCGGAACTTGATGGGGTGGAGTGGGGAATTTGCCAATAGTAAAGTAATTGAATGTCAATAGGAGATGGTGAGACTTGAAGTTGGTCAATGCCTGGCGTTTTACTGAGCATTTGTCAATCCAAACCTGAATGTTGCTGCATTGGGCACAGACTGCTCCAATATCTGAGGATTTGCAAATGGAACTGAAGACTGTGCAATCATATACACTTCTGATGCACGGTGGCACAGTGGTTAGCACTGCTGCCTCACAGCGCCAGGGACCCGGGTTCAATTCCGGCCTTGGGCGATTATCTGTGTGGAGTTTGCACATTCTCCCTGTGTCAACATGGGTTTCCTCCACGTGTTCCAGCTTCCTTCCACAGTCCAAAGATGTTGCAGGTTAGGTGGATTGGTCATGCTAAATTGTCCCTTAGTTTCCAAAGATGTTTTCAGACTCGGTGGATTGGCCCAGGTAAATGCACAGGGTTACAGGGAAAGGGCGAGGTGGGCCTGAGTAAGATGCTCTTTCGGAGAGTCGGTGCAGACTCAATGGGCCAGATGGCCTCCTTCTGCACTATTGGAATTCTATGGATAGAGGGAAGGGGCGGCACGGTGGCACAGTGGTTAGCACTGCTGCCTCACAATAAGAAGTTTAACAACACCAGGTTAAAGTCCAACAGGTTTATTTGGTAGCAAAAGCCACACAAGCTTTCGGAGCTCTAAGCCCCTTCTTCAGGTGAGTGGGAATTCTGTTCACAAACAGAGCTTATAAAGGCACAGATGCCTCACAATGCCAGGGACCCGGGTTCGATTCCTGGTTTGGGTCACTGTCTGTGTGCAGTTCACACGTTCTTCCCATGTCTGCGTGGGTTTCCTCCGGGTGCTCCGGTTTCCTCCCACATTCTGAAAGACGTGCTGGTTAGGTGCATTGACCCGAACAGGCACCGGACTGTGGCAACCAGGGGAATTTCACAGTAACTTCATTGCAGTGTTAATGTTAGCCTTACTTGTGACTAATAAATAAAACTTTAAGGTCATTAATGAAGCAGCTGAAGCAGGTTGGACCTCGGTCACAGCTCTGAAGACCTCCTGCTGCAATGTTCTTTGGGTGAGATCATTGGCCTCCAACAATCACAGTCATCTTCCTTTGTGTTAGTTATGTGAAGAGCTTGTTCCTTAATTCCCATTGACTTCGATTTTACTAGGGCTCCTTGCCGTCATACTCCGTCAAAAACTGCCTGGATGGTAAGGGCAACATTAATCATTAAACATATCCATGAGCAATATTTGCATACCAAGATTTATGCACTTGCCTCTAATTTCCATAGTCCAAATATCTTTCCGTTTCTTCCTCCCTAATAAACTAATCGTGGAGATTGAACTTTTTCATGTAACTGGGTCCTGTGCCCTGGGTCCGGTTTCATGTACTGCCACCAGTTAGGTGTAAGTTGCACCAAAATGTAAGTGATTGAAATAAGAAAACTGATCCATGAAATGACTTGCTAATGGTACATGCTTTCCCCATTAGGGGACCCAAAATTAAATTCCGCAGCTCAGATAGGTTAACATCTATTCCTTTACTTGCTCATCCCTGCTAATAATTCTGTCAATACAAGTGTACTTTGCATATGTCTTTAACACTACTTTTCTTTATGCTCATTACGTATGTCTTGTGCTGTCACTTCATAGAAGTACTTCTGACTTAACTTCTACTCCTCTGTAAATTGTTCAATTTCTCCTCGTCTTGCAGGCTGAGTCCTTAATTAGTTGATGTCAAGTTCACCGTCTGGGTGACATGTTGCTCTGCTGGTATATTTATTACCCTACCAAAAATCTACCTGTGGGCCTCTAACATTTATGGCATATAGAGTGTGTGCCTGAGATATCTGTTAATCTCAAACTTGACATTCAGCCTATTTTCCCAAAAACGCATGCATTACATTAACTTTTGAAAAGTTGGATTGGTTCAGTGGCTTGGCCGTTGCTTGAGAAATGTTAAAAGATCAGTGTTAAAGGTGCGTTGTGAATGTTCCTTTTCAACTTTTTTCTTTTTCCTAAGTTCAAGCACTGCATTTTTAAATGTTGAGTATTACTGCAATTGTGTCACTGGATGCATAATGCTGAAAGACCAGTGTTTCTGACAGTTTCCATTGAGAGAAAATACAATCTAATCCTACACCACACCACCAACCAGAAAAGCAAGTACAAATGATTTGAATTATAGTTATTTACCATTACTTTGTACTTAAATGACAGAAATGGCACTTAACCCTTTAGTAGTATCACACTCTGATGTGACTGACAAATAAGATAACAGCTTGAGATGTGGGATACAATATTGATGTGAGGAAATGGCAAATGAAACACAGCTCACCAATACCAATTATATATTTAACTGTTTTAAAACATCAATAGTCAAGATTTCTAATTAACATTTTTCTGTTTACTGATTAATATGATGAATCAAGAATGCTATTTAAGTCTACGTGATGCCGTTTCAGTAATGGATTTTGCAATGGATTTTGTACCCATATAAAAGCCTTTTTTATTCGGAGGGCTGCCCCTTCATCAGGTGATTAAGGGGCAGCACTCTGAAAGCTCGTGCTACCAAATAAACCTGTTGGACTTTAATCTGGTGTTGTGAGACTTCTTACTCTGCCCAGTCCAATGCTGGCATCTCCATATCATATTTTTTTAATTAATTCGTAGGACATGGGCGTCGCTGGCTGGCCAGCATTTATTATCCACTCTTGGTTGCCCTTGGAGGGCAGTTGAGAGTCAACCACGTTGCTGTGAATCTGGAGTCACATGTAGGCCAGACCAGGTAAAGACGGCAGATTTCCTTCCCTAAAGGACATTAGAGAACCAGATGGGTATTTTCCAACAATCGTTTCATGGTCATCAGTACATTTTTAATTCCAGATATTTTTTATTGAATTCAAATCCCACCATCTGCCATGGTGGGATTCAGACCCAAGTCCCCAGAACATTAGCTGGGCTTCTGGATTAATAGTCTGGCGATAATACCACTAGGTCATCGCCTCCCAACTTTGAGCGTTCAGGCAAATAACTTACGCAGCAAAGAAAACATGCATTATTTTTTCACATGAATAGAATGGGGAAATGTTTTTCAATTTTTAAGAAATATCATTGCTAGTGATTTGTGTGGCACACAATAACACCGGATGAATTATTTAGTATCCAATAGTTATCACCTGCTGTTTTATTAGTCCTTATATGAACAGTTATTCAACAAACAGTGGACAACTAACTGTAGTCCAGCTGTCTACTGAAAACTTGTTGTATTGTTTAACAAATTAATTGATTATTTGCTCATGGATATTGATTTTGGTGCTTATTATAGAAAGCATGTTCTGGTTATACAGTCGATTTCTCTCCTTTTTCTTCTTGTGTAAACCAAGCTGTTATTAATATTAAACACAGTTGAATCTGAAGTGACACCTACAGACAGTTTGAGGAACTAAAGATAAGGCTGCAAATTTACTAGTTTCCTACAGTGCCTGCAATTTGGCATGATAGTGTGTAAAGATAAATCATCACTGCAGACCTAATGATGTTTAGTGCTGAACAAACGCCCCTGTTTCTATTTTGTTAACACATTTGCAATAAGCTGCACCTCAGACAGCAAACCTTCCAGAAATACAGACTTGACTTGTATACTTATGAAAACATCCAGTGCCAAGGACCCAGGTTCGATTGCCGACTTGGGTCACTGTCTGTACAGAGTCCGCAGATTCTCCTCGTGTCTGCGTGGGTTTCCTCTGGTTTCCTCCCACAGTCTGAATGACATGCTAGTTAGGTGCATTGGCCCTAAGTGTACCCGAACAGGCTCTGGGATGTGGTGACTAGGGGATTTTCACAGTAACTTCATTGCAATATTAATGTAAGCCTACTTATGACACTAATAAATAAACTTAAACTTAAACAATCATTTGGCCTTCAAATGTGCCCAACACTTGTGCCAGCAGCAAGTACCTGTGCGTTTTCCTTGTTGACAACGGCCCAAGTCTACCTGTCATTTCAGATGTTACAACAAATACACAAACTTTGGTTTGACATTATGTGGTCAGGAGACATGGAGATAATTTTACTCAATTGAAAAAAGTGCAGCTTGGATCAGCTCTACTGCCAGATTCTCTCATTAAAACTTTCCTTTCTTCCACTTTGACACTGTGCGGGCATTTCTAACTTTTGGCAATATTGCAAAAACAAGCAACATCAAACCAGTCAGATGTTAAAATACCTCTCTCAATTTTCCCTTCTCCTGACATCAATGGAAGTGAAAGTCAGAAGAGGAGGTAGCCAATCTGATGTCACCATTTTTGCACCATCGCTATAAGTTATAATTACCCCCCTCAGTTTTTGATTCTGAAAACTAAAAGGGGCCAAATGAATAGGTTTCACTTCTGGTTCCCTAGATTTCCAACAGTTAGCACTCCTCTCCTAAGCAACAATGTTGATTTTTATTTCATTTATTAGTATCACTAATTTGAAATCCCCTAGTCGCCACACTCCCGGTGCCTGTTCGGGCACACTGAGGGAGAATTTAGCACGGCCAATGCACCCTAACCAGCACGTCTTTCGGACTGTGGGAGGAAACCAGAGCACCCGGAGGAAACATGCGCAGACACAGAGAGAACAGGCAGACTCTGCACAGACAGTGACCCAAGCTGGGAATCGAACCCGGGTCCCTGGTGCTGTGGGGCAGCAGTGCTAACCAAAGTGCCACTATGCCGCCCAATTGTTATATTGTCCAATTGATAGTTATAATTTTGAAATTATAATTTTAAATAAGCCCCAATTATTTAATGAGGTAAATCTGACCAATAATCTGGAAAAAAATCACTATTTTTGAGTGATCGAATGTTCAAAGCAGTATCTTTCCCAGCAAGTTAACTTTTATTCATGTACTAAACGTTGACCTTATCCATAGTAAATTGTGGTTGAAGTAGAAACCGTGGGTATAATAGGGCAACAAATAAGATGCAATCTGCTTAATCTTTCTCCCTTAAAGGTGAATGAAATCATGTTCGTTGTACATTCAATTTAGATGACAGCATTTTGAGATCGCCATGCATTAAAATCCTATTAGATCATTTTTGACAACTTTTCACTTTAAAAGCAAAGCTTTTAAAAGAACAGTTATTCTCCAGGGTTAACCTAATTGCTGTAATATTTAAATGAGGTTCTTTATTACAATTGCAAATAACCCAATCACAGAAGCCATCAAAAAAATGGGAAATGTCAGGGAGACGATTGATGTTACTCACTTTGAAAATGTCATCCATTGTTTCAAGTGGCTTTTACTCTAAGCTCTGATTAGTTACTTAGATACAAAAGCATTTAGTCAATGAGACACTGTTCCATTTTGATGGCTAACATAATACATGTTCAATGTAGATCATTTATTATCTTAATATGCAGTATCTCATATAAAATTTAATACAATCTTCATAAGATTCAATTATACCCATGCAACGTTTTCCACTGGTTGCTGCGAAAAGGTAGCAACCAGCTAGACAATAATACAAAAGAATTTACTCCATGTATCATTAAAGCCACATTATTTAAGTATTGATGGGGCTAATGGTCACCTTTTGAAGATTAGTAAAACACTTTTTAATGTCAAAAATATATAATATTCATTATAATTTTTCAGCTCATTCAGATAACTGTAACAACATTTTATATATTCATCTCAAAATATCTGGCATTTAAACTGTACATTTCTTTCTCTATAAGATGCAGGTTGCAGGTTTCAGGATTCTTGTTTGTTTCACCCAACAGGGATGTTTGGTTTACTCCACAGTATATATTTGAAATTATGTTCAGTCCAAAATTCTAAGGTTCGAATGCACACACTACCAGCACAGAAAACAAGTTAGAGCTACTCAAACAATATGACGTCAATGGCTTCTCTTGAAAAGAAAGGGCCGGCGACTGGAATAAAATAGAATCCCGACAGTGCGCAAGGAAGCCATTCAGCCCATTAAGACAGGACCACTCTCTGAAAGAGCATCTTATCAATGCCCTATACTCGTAACCCCACAGATTTACCCCACTAATCCCCCTAAACTTGAGACACTAAAGGACAATTTAGCATGGCCCATCGCATCTTTGGACTACGGGAGGAAACTGGAGCACCCGGAGGAAACCCACGCCTACACAAGGAGAATGTGTGAACTCTACACAGACAGTCACCCAAGGCCAGAATTGAGCCCAGGTCCCTTACGATGGGAGACAGCAGTGCTAACCACTGTGCCACCGTGCCGCCTGTATTAAACCCACCATCTTTATCAGATCAAGATTTAGTAGATGAACTGTTAACACATTTAGATGATTCCATCCTGCAGTCACACTGAGTTGATTGTTGTCTCTGCTTTGCCCATCAGCACTGTGGCGGTTGTGCGGCAGAAGCCCACTTGGGGACAGTGGTACAAGTTTAATTGGCACCCATACTGGCCAACCGTTGAAAATGGATAGGCTGGGGGTCTTCATTTGGAAACAGGACAAAAGTAAGCAAGAAACATGGGCAAGATCAGTCCTGTTAGGCCTGGAAGGGAGTCTGGCCTACTGAGGGGAAAATACAGTCCTGTGAAGTTCAGAGCTGGTTAGAACCAGAAAATCAATATAACAAGGTTTGTTATTTACTTATTGACAAGGAGAGCCTTTCAATTATAACTCACTCTGGACTCTCAGTTGCTGTCTATAAAATAATGTGATTTGATGATTGAGATTTTATTTTCATTCATTCGTGGGACATGGGCGTTGTTGGCTGGCCAGCATTTATTGCCCATCCCTAGTTGCCCGAGAGCAGTTGAGAGTCAACCACATTGCTGTGGCTCTGGAGTTACATGTAGGCCAGACCCGATAAGGACAGCAGATTTCCTTCTCTAAAAATCATTGGTGAACCAGATGGGGTTTCTCGACAATGGTTTCATAGTCAATAGTAAATTCTTAATTCCAAATATTTTTTATTGAATTCAAATTCCACCATCTGCCTTGGCAGGGTTCGAACCCGGTTCCCAGAACAATTGCTGAGTTTCTGGATTAATAGTCTAGCAATAATACCACTAGGCCATCACCTCCCCTAAATCCCACCTTGACACAGTACAGTGTGTTTTTTTTAAACCAGCTATGAAAGATTGGATAAGCAGATATGAAAGACAAAATATCCAGTGTACTGTTAAGTCTCCAGATTTTGTTATTGTATGATTAGATATTGGGCAGTATGGGCAGACAGATGAATGTAAGATGTTGGAATTGCTTACAGGAATGGCCAATACTACAGAACCTGAGAGAATATTTAAGAATATTAAATATATATGTAATAACATTAATGTTTCAGAGAGTGCTTCAGGTACTTGGGCCAGCAGTCAAGATCCCCACTGGTTCCAACAGGCCTCTCCAAGGGTGTTTCCCCCCTGGGAAATGGTGATTTTGGGAGACCAATAGTGTGTGTTGTTGATAATGATTAATGTTTTTCAATTTCGGCTGCTCTACCACCATAATTGATTATTCCAATGATTGTATCTGGTAGAAGCTTAAAAATGAACCCCATGCTCCAGTGTCTAGCATGCACTCATAACATAACATACTGAGAGAAACTGATGGATACTTACACATGCTCACTGTCGCTGGGTCAAAATCTTGCAGCAGTTCAAGAGGGCAGCTCACCATCTTCTCAAAGACAATGTCAGTGATGCTCATAACCCATGAAGAGTTAATAAAAAATCAGTACTCGTACACAGCTGAGAGCATTCTGTGCAATCAAGCTGTCATAGAGTTATTGTTGAAGCGAGGTGCTGTTTGTAAACATCAGCAATTGAAAATTCAGCTTGAGAAAAATGCTGAAAGTCAAGAATTTAATAATGCCCAATATATATATACATTTTCACTCAGCAATATAAAAGCTGTGTGGTGGGCAAAATCAAAAGCTTTTGCTGAATTTAAATTTATATTTTGGGCATTATTGAATTCGAAAGTTTCTAAATTGACAGATTTGATAGGACAAATTAATTCCTGGGTCAATCGATATTTGCCTTTTTCTAAGAGGTAACCATGGTTTTTCTCTCTGTGACAGTCAGTACTGATCAAGCTGTTAGATCTCTTGGCAGTTTCAGAATTTAAAAACTTAGAAAATGCAGACATCAAATGTCGCAGCATGGTACCGCTTTGGACTAAAGGCTTTGCCTTCCCAAGCCATGACTTTGTATCAAAGGATAGTAAATAGGTTAAGGTGCTTGAGAGGAGGAGCTTGAGAAGGGCCCTGCAAGCGGGCTAGCTGTCAGAACGAGTATAGTTGGGCAGCATGATGGGGTGGGAGGGGGTGGGTGGTGAAGGTGGGTGGTATGCCCCTTACTTGCCTGCCTCCACTGGTATTTTACCAGCAGCAGGAGAGGTGCCAATTGATCAGCTTGCCCTTGAGGGCCAAATGAGGACCTCCCCCTGCCACCATCGGTACTCTGCCAACAGATGAAACCTGACCCCCATTTTATGTAGGCCGGCATGATCCTTCCTGTTCAGCCACCCTGAGCCAAAGAAGATCTTCCCCACAAGATAGTCCTCACCCGTGCCTGTCCTCCCACTAGCCACTCATCCAATGGCAGCCCTTCAGTCCTCTCAGTGTGGCCCGCCAGTCTGAATCCACATAACATCGCCACTCACTGCCTCACCCAGCTCCAGTGATACACTTCATTGGGGACTGGCTACTGTCCCAACTGTGGCTCCCGCTAGGAATAGTGCAGCTGAGAGGTGGGAATTCCTCTCAGATGGGGGCGGACATCTTGCCCTGAGTCAATCAATGGCTTAAAAGCCCTAAAATCGGCGTGGGGCTTCCCGGCCATTTGAAGGTCATCTCACCCTGACTTTTGACCTTGAGGAGGGAGCGGGGGAAGGTTAGACCACCTCCGCACAAAATTCCATTCCTGGAAGCCACCTATAAGCAAGCTGTGAGAACTTTTAATGTACAACCACCAAGCCTGGGCATTATTGTTTTTTTAAAGATTAGAATTGAGAAAGTTATTTGATAGCTGTTATTTCAGCTGCTTAAAGGAAAAAAGTTTACCTGAGGGTTAAGGAGATAATCACATTTTCATTAAGTCAGTGCAGTGAAGGAGTTTTTTTTTCTGTATCAAGATGGAAAGTTTTTTTTAAAGTATATTTATCAGTCACAAGTAGGGCTTACATTAACACTGCAATGAAGTTACTGTGAAATTCCCCTAGTCGCCACAGTCCTGTGCCTGTTCAAGTCAATGCACCTAACCAGCACATCTGTCAGAATGTGGGAGGAAACCGGAGCACCCGGAGGAAACTCACACAGACACAGGGAGAACATGCAAACTTCACATAGACAGTGACCCAAGCCGGGAATCGAACCCGGGTCCCTGGCGCTGTGAAGCAGCAGTGCTAACCACTGTGCTACCGTGCCACCCACTTTTTTCCCCTCATTTTGGGGGGAAAAACTGAACGTTGGCAAAACCGGTCAGCCCAATTTCAATTTGGGGTAATTCTGAAATAATAAAATGTCGGGCACATGTGTTTATTTTCGTAAAATTTCTAAAATAAATAATTAGTAAAAAGTAGTGAGTGGGACCAAGTGGAAATACTGGATTTTGGTTTTAAAGAGGTTCCAAGAACATTGTTTTGGTCAGTAAAGTTCGCCCAGCACGCATAGATGAGATAGAAAGATGAGAAAGTCTAGGGCATTTGTATCCTTGACTGTGAACATTTTAAAGGAACCGCATTTGATTGTCTGGCCGCTACCTGAGGCAATGGGACCATGAAACAGGAGGCAAACAGAGAGCTTGCCATAGGCAGCCCTCCAATCTTGTGATTAGATGACCTGATATTTCAAGAATGGCTCCTATTGGACAGCACGTGTGGCATGAAGCTATGGTTTTGATTTTGTGTCTCTGTATGCCCTGTTTGAAAGCAGATATCCACTTCATCTGATGAAGGGGCAGCGCTCCGAAAGCTAATGGCATTTGCTACCAAATAAACCTGTTGGACTTTAACCTGGTGTTGTTAAAACTCTTACTATGAAGCTATGGTGCCAGTGCGCATGTGCAAATGTAATTTGTTAGGCCTGAAGCAAATAACATGCAGAAAGATGTGGTGAATTTGCACAAAAGAATAGGTATCAAACAATTCTCAGCTATTGACAAGAGCAAAACATGGAATGATTAATGCAGCCAGTAGAATAAGGTAAAAACCATTTTATTTTATCAGGAAATCTATGTAATTAACAAAACATTCAGGATAGAATTAAACACATTGGTATCTGTCTAAGGGAGTAAATTAAAGGGGAACATGGAATCGGTATTAAAAAACTGAGAGCTAATTGAATAGTATTGAGCAAGGCCTTTGACAAGGTACTGCATGGTAGGTTGTTGCATAAGGTTAAATCTCATAGGGTTTAGATAAATGCGAGGTGATGCATTTTGGTAGATTGAACAAGGGCAGGATTTACTCAGTTAATGATAGGGCGTTAGGGAGGGTTATAGAACAAAGAGATCTAGGGGTACAGGTTCATAGCTCCTTGAAAGTGAGTCACACATGGACAGGGTGGTGAAGAAGCCATTTGGCATGCTTGGTTTCATTGGTCAGAACATTGAATAGAGGAGTTGAGACGTCTTGTTGAAGTTGTACAAGACATTGGTAAGGCCACACCAGGAATACTATGTACAATTCTGGTCACCCTATTATAGAAAGGATATTATTAAACTAGAAAGAGTGCAGAAGAGATTTACTAGGATGCTACCGGGACTTGATAGTTTGAATTATAAGGAGAGGCTGGATAGGCTGGGACTTATTCCCTCGGGCGTAGAAGGCTGAGGGGTGATCTTATAGAGGTCTATAAAATAATGAGGGGCATAGATAAGGTAGATAGTCAATATCTTTTCCCAAAGGTAGGGAGTCTAAAACTAGAGGTCATAGGTTTAAGGTGGGAAGGGAGAGATACAAAAGGGTCCAGAGGGGCATTTTTTTCACACAAAGGGTGGTGAGTGTCTGGAACAAGCTGCCAGAGGTAGTAGTAGAAGCGGGTACAATTTTGTCTTTTAAAAAACATTTAAACAGTTACATGGGTAAGATGGGTATAGAGGGATATGGGCCAAATGCAGACAATTGGAACTAGCTGAGTGGTAAAAACTGGGCGGCATGGACAAGTTGAGCTAAAGGGCCTATTTCCATGCTGTAAACCTCTATGACTCTAAGAACTATCCTCAAGAATCCAGGAGAAAGGAATCTTGGGAGACAAGATTGAAACCCTGTGAGGTGGGCTGTCATTGAGGTCATCCAAGTTGCAGCAACAGTTGGAGAGAATTCCAAGGCAGGAGCTTTGAAGATGAAGACTGGAATCCCTTGTGAGGGAGATAGATTTCCAATAACAATGGTTAACTTGCAGTGTTTACTGACATCTGTGTGAGTTGCTGAGAAATCGATAGAATCTATCTTGGTCGCATCCTCCATTAATTGTATAGTGTGGTGTGTTTGAGCACAGTTTGCCTGTAATTCATATGTACTTCACATTAACCCTGACTGTTACAGTATAAGGTAGATATTGCAAATTGTTTTTATTTTTCTGACCTTTTACGGTAAACTTTGTTCAAAACATGACATCAGTCCAAAGATGTGCGGGTGATGTGGATTGGCCAGACTAAATTGCCCCTTAATATTAGGGGGGCTAGCTAGGGTAAATGCATGTGGATATTGGGATAGGGCCTGGGTGGGATTGTGGTCGGTGCAAACCCGATGAGCCAAATGGCCTCCTTCTGCACTGTAGGATTCTATGATTCTATCTTGCTGATTTATTCCCTTAGCAAGTGTCTCGAATCTCAAACTTTGTCAACTTTAAAGAGAAAATTGGTCCCGAACCGGATTGTACCAAAGCTCAGGGAGCCTGATCCAGGATCGTAAGAACTTAAAAGATTTTCCAGCTCTACCTTTACCTGTATCCATTTTGAGGATAGTTCTTAGAGTCATAGAGGTTTACAGCATGGAAATAGGCCCTTTAGCTCAACTTGTCCATGCCGCCCAGTTTTTACCACTCAGCTAGTTCCAATTGCCTGCATTTGGCCCATATCCCTCTATACCCATCTTACCCATGTAACTGTTTAAATGTTTTTTAAAAGACAAAATTGTACCCGCTTCTACTACTACCTCTGGCAGCTTGTTCAAGACACTCACCACCCTTTGTGTGAAAAAAATGCCCCTCTGGACCCTTTTGTATCTCTCCCTTCCCACCTTAAACCTATGACCTCTAGTTTTAGACTCCCTACCTTTGGGAAAAGATATTGACTATCTACCTTATCTATGCCCCTCATTATTTTATAGACCTCTATAAGATCACCCCTCAGCCTTCTACGCCCGAGGGAATAAGTCCCAGCCTATCCAGCCTCTCCTTATAATTCAAACTATCAAGTCCCGGTAGCATCCTAGTAAATCTCTTCTGCACTCTTTCTAGTGTCTTTCTTTGTGTCTGAATTCCAGCACTAACTCATAGGCATGGCTTCAGCACTGTGGCTATGCTGAGCGAACACTACTTCTCCAAAGAGTTACCTTTTTCCCCGGTGGTCCACAGCATGGAGTCACCAAATCTCTGCTGCCTTATTGAATCTTCAGGGCTTTTCCAAGCCTTCATTACTTAAGGTCTGTCAACCACTGTCCTTTTAGGTTTGGAGCTTCTTTCTCTACTTCTCTCTTTCTTCTTTACTGGGAATTCTCTCTATCCCTTGCCTGGGATTCCCCTTTTGGGACCTATCCCTACCTCCTCTTCCTAAAGACTACCTTGGACTCTTCTTGATTATGGCATCACCCTCAAAGTCACATGATCCAGGCGATCACTGTTTTCTTTTAGCGCAAGAACATTGAGCCCCTGAAGGACTTGAAAACATCAGGTTGCATCCTCTCTATGTCTGTGCATGCGCAAAACCTCTGAGGCCTGTCAGGACTTGCTGTCGTGGTGTTCCTGCTCCCCCACTCACCAAACCAACCCCCCTGCAATGGTCAGAAATAGGGTAAGTTGGTTCTCGTAACAAAGTCCATGCATGATTTGTTGTGTGATTATTACTGAGTGAGGTGATTTGCAGGTGGAGAGTTATAGTCAATAGTAATCAAGGATCACATTGCACGAGAGGGTTTTGACAGGACTACAAGAATTGATGGGTTTGAACACAAATTGCACACATCACAGTATCCTCAGTTCTCTGGGATTGTGGAAATAGGGAACAACTGAAGGGAAATGTTGACTGAAAGGAAAAAGGGAGGACCCAATCCTATGAAAGTATTGCAGGAAGTGCTGAAATCATTAATAGATATAGCATAGAATGTCCACAGGATCCAGGAGAAGATTAATGCGCTCATTAAAGAATCTATATACCTGCCAGTTCAGGCAGGTCAATAACTCACAAACAGCTCGATTAGTCAAGGAAGAATTATGAGGAATCTGTCAAGATACTTCCTTCTCACAGTAGGGAGTTGTAAGAGATGGCTGTTTAACGACCTTATAAAATCTTAGGAAATTAACTGAATGATGTAGTAATAGTCCTTTCTCTCTGGCTAAAAGTTTCCAAGAACACTATTTCTATTGACAAGAATAAAGTTATTTCATCAGGCTGTTTTCTGATCGAGGATCGAGCAAGAAGCAGATCTTTGTGTAAGCTTGGCCAAGTCTGGTCAGACAGAGTCTTGTGCCTACATATCTAAACAACTTCCTGGGTTAACAAGATCTTCTCACAAAAGATCTGAGCAAAGATAATCTCAGAGGATCGAGATCTGGGCCGGGAGGGTCCACCACTGGATATCTATTCACTGATAGTTGACACATGAATATAAGGATACAATTGAACCAGTGATTGGCATTAGGCATCCATCAGACCCCTAAAACAAACTGGCAAAGATTGCGTTGGACAGGAGATAAAGCTCATGATGAATTCATGCTAGCTTTAGATTAACACTTCCAGTCAGCTCGAGAGGGAAGTGAAACAGAAGAGATAGTTACCATGAACTATAGAGAGCAAGCCACTTCCCTTCATTTGTTCAAACCAAGCTTGATATTTTTAGGGTGCTGGGCCTGAACCCTAATGGTACATTATGAGGCCAGACTAGAGCCCAACAATTTTTCTATTTTGGCAATGATGTGAGGAAATGTGAGGAAATGATGCTTCACACCAAGAGTAATTCCACTGACAAATTAGGGATCTTTTTATCAAAACAAGCTTTATTCATAACACAGTTTAAGTATAACTATAACAATAATACAATGAACCATTGAACAATCTTTAAACCTGAAAAGAAACAACTCTAATTTCTAATTTATCACTATTTCAGTTCCAAGTAAGCAACAGTCCTTCCACAGACTTAAACTCTACTTTAAATATCGTTAGCAAATCCAGGCACACTTGCTTGGAATTGTGGTAGCAGTCGTGAAGGTTTCGGAGAGACTTTTCAGAAACAGAGAGATAGAGCCTCTTCTTTTACCAGCTCTAGTCACCAACTCATTCTTTAAAACTGAAAATGAAAGAGGTTTTCTGCTACAAGCAGTTCTACCCCATTCACCTAGTATCACCTGAATGTTAATCACTCTAATCTGAAATTCCAGGGGAACCTAAGTAAACAAAAATGCATTAAGCTTTTGCTAAGTAACACTACATGGCTAAAATAAGTAATTATCCTGCTTTCTCAGCATATGAGCTGTGTTCCCTCCAAACATACTGAGTGAGATTCTCTGACCTCCTAGCCACATATTTCCCGGCGGTTGAAGGCGGCGTGCTGTTCACTCGTGGCAGGATTTTCTGGTCCCGCTGTTGTCAGTGTGATTTCCCACTGATGTTAACCCACACTGCTTAGGTGCATTGGGCATGCCAAATTCTCCCTCAGTGTATCCGAATAGGCGCCGGAGTGAGGCAACTAGGGGGTTTTCACAGTAACTTCATTCCAATGTAAGCCTACTTGTGACACGAATAAATAACTTTAACTTTGGTGCCATGTGCTTGTAAGTACAGGAACGATAGAAAGGTTAATTTGTTACTGGGGAAATACAATACATTTCTCTGTGTAACTTGAATCAACCGCATCTCTGCTCCTTTTCAATAGCTTGCTTACGTCCTCTTGAAATCTGCTACCATACAGTTCACCATTTATTACATTTCTAAGCTTTGAGTCACCCAAAAACACACAAAGCCTGTGGCTGGACTTGTTTCTTTGTTCATGATCTTTAATTGATGTTCCCTCACTAATGATGTACCGAATAGTAAAAAATATATAGTTTTCCAATAATCCCTTATAATTTTGAACACATCTATTAGATCTCCTTTGTACTGATGAGAAAAGCCACAGGTAAATCCTCACAGATAAATCCTTTCCTCATTGATATTAGCTCTTGTGAACCTGTTTTTTTAAAATCAGAGGGCTGGTTTGGATTCACTCGGCCTACACAGGGAATGGGGCAGTGGCAGACTGGAAATTGTCTCACAACGCCAGGTTAAAGTCCCACAGGTTTATCTGGAATCACGAGCTTTCGGAGCACTGCTCCTTCCTCAGGTGAGTCACCTGGTGTTGTGAGGCTTCTTACTGGGCCCACCCCAGTCCAACACTGGCATCTCCACATCAAGCCTGGAAATTGGCACTTAACTGTCCCAGTCACAACCGAAGCCCTTTTTCTCAGGCCCTTCACTAGGACAACCTTCTTGTTGGCAAAACAATTAAATTGAAATAAACTGAGGGACAAAGCAAGGAGGGCAGCCCTCTAAAGGGGGGTGGGGGGAAGGGGGGAGCAGGGAACCGCCCAAAACAAAAAACAAAGCGTAAAGTAAACTTAAAACATTAAACCAAATTGTGATTAAACGGGGTCAATAATACACCTCAGTCCCTGTGACCCCTGTGGTCCTTCACGAGAGCAGCCTGGGAATGGAGGGATACAAACGATTGGTCTAGTTGGACCAAGGAGCGGCACAGGCTTGGAAGGCCGAAGGGCCTGTTTCCTGTGCTGTACTGTTCTTTGTTCAGTCTAAAGCAGGTGAGCAGATGGGGAATTATTTAAATTGACATCACTATAATGTCGACAGGATTATGTCATTTTCATTGGAGCTAATGAAACAGAATTAGGAAGCTTTATGTCAGGAATCACTCACCTGTAAATACTCAGTGAAACCAGTTTTTAGTTTACCTGGCTGAATTTCATCAGAAGTTACTGTCTTGCTTTTTTTTTTGCTTCAAAACCTTCAAGAATTCCATTGAGGGACTGTGCAGTCTCATCCAGGCCACTCTAGCCTAATTGGTGGAGGAGGCCATTACACAAAGGAAATTATTCACTGTCATCTTTATCTGCCCACGGGGTCTATAAGCCCAGAGTTGGTTACATTCACATTTCTGCTGCACTGTGTGTCAAAAGGCAACATGTCTGTATTGCAGCTGTCACATCCCTAGGCAGGCTTTCCAGTATTGTTTACAATTCCTTGTGCGCAGAAAGAAGTTTGAAGGCTGAACGCTGAAAGTTGGCATCCCTGTACTCTTCAGCGGAGTTAAGAGTTGAGTTTTCTCCCCTGCCAGTTATCTTCCAACACGTCCTTTCCACTCCCTAGAGTCCTGTTCACTTATTCTTTGTGATTCATCAGGTGCAGAAGCCTCTAACTCTCTGACTATGCCACATGGGATGCTGAGTTCTGTGCTGATGCTCGAGCGTAATGGAGCAAAAGCCAGTGTTTTTCTTCTGGGTGGATTATCTGGCTCTCCATCAGTTTCTTCAGAGTTCAGGTCTTCAGAAGGACCCAGAAAATGACTCAAAGAATCCATGGAATCCTCATAGAATCCCTACAGTGCAGAAGGAGGCCATTCGGCCCATCGAGTCTGCACCGACCACAATCCCACCCAAGCCCTATCCCCATAACCCCACATATTTGCCCTGCTAGTCCCCCTAACACTAAGGGTCAATTTAGCATGGCCAATCAACCTAAACCGCACATCTTTGGACTGTGGGAGGAAACCGGAGCACCCGGAGGAAACCCACGCAGACACGGGGAGAATGTGCAAACTCCACACAGACAGTGACCCGAGGTACGGAATTGAACCCAGGTCTCTGGCGCTGTGAGGCAGCAGTGCCAACAACTGTGCCACCGTGCCGCCCGTCAGTAGCAGCACTCTATGGTTTCAGAAATCCATGTTGTCTGAAAGTGGCATTCTTTGAGAGAGAAAAGATGCAAGTAAGAAGCAGTTAACGTGCTCACCGTGATAACGCCATAAGACGTAGGAGCAGAATAAGCCATTCGGCCAATCGAGTCTGCTCTGCCATTCAATGAGATCGTGACTGATCTGATGTGATAATCCTCAATTCCACTTTCCCGCCTTATCCTCATAACCCTTGATTCCCTACTGATTAAAAATCTGTCTTACCTCTACCTTGAACATACTTAACAATGCAGTATCTACAGCTGTCTATGGTAAACTGATGCCCTTAGCTTCCTTGTCGCTCTGGTTGAGGACTTGGACAGAGGGCGGTCTCCCTCCCCCCCCATTCTGGCCCTCATTGATTATCACAAAATCGATCCTCCTGTGAAAAAAGAGGGGATGAGATATAGTTGTAAAGGATTGTACCAAGGTGAGGCAATTCCAGATAGTGGGCATGCTGAGAGGAGCAGCTAAAAGTTGGCAGGATGATGATCTCATCCGAGAAAGCGCTTCCAAGGTGAAGTGAGAAAGTAGGCAACAGAGGAGTGAAATGCTTAGCATTGCTAGCTGGTCAACATAGAATGCTGCTGATGCCTGTTGTGGGGGAAGCAGCAACAGATCAAGGTGTAATCGGAATGAGAGTTTGTATAGTGTTGCCTTGTGTATGAAGGAGAAGGCTGTGGGCTGGGGTAGGGGAGTATTGAGGGTGTTAGCGGGAATGGGGAGAGTGCTGTGAACAGGTTTAATATGGAAAAATGAAGATTAGAAGACATAGTTCTCACTCTGTTCAGGTCAGCATGGGACGGCACAGTGGTTAGCACTGCTGCCTCACAGCGCCAGGGACCCGGGTTTGATTCCCAGCTTGGATCACTGTCTGTGTGGAGTTTCTCGTTCTCCCCATGTTTGCGTGGGTTTTCTCCTGGTGCTCCGGTTTCCTCCCACAGTCCGAAAGGCATGCTAGTTAGGTGCATTGGCCATGCTAAATTCTCCCTTGATGCACCTGAACAGGCGTTGGAGTGTGGCGACTAGGGGATTCTCACAGTAAATTCATTGCCGTGTTAATGTGAGCCTATTTGTGACTAATAAATAAATAAGATAATTGAAGGATTTATGGTATAGATTAGAGGGTGAAACTCCAGTTTATGGACATTGTCACGTCACTCCAGGAGTGCTTCACATCTACTTGGACACACTCCTATTTTTTGGAAGGAAAGGTGTCCTCATCTGCTCAATGAGCACCTCCAGCTACCTGTCGGAGAATTGAGGTGAAATTCCCCTAAACCATGTTGCTCTCTGGAAATCTCCCAGGAGCAGCCTGGATTTACGCAGAGTTAATTGGCAGTTCGCTTTAGGAGGTGCATTTAGGTGTAACTGCAGACCCGGCCTGCCGGAACTCTGCCCTCTGGCAGAGCAGAATGCACATCACCACTGGGGAAGTGTAAACAGTCCATCAGTGAAATGTAAGTAAGGCCCAATCATCAGAGTCATGACATCAGTGAAAATCTACTGCCGAAAGCCTTAATGTTGTGAACAAATGGGTTACGAAAACTGAAAAGGATTTTAAGTTATGAATATGGACCAGTTAATGTGGTTATGTCACTGCAGGCACATAGGACTGAACGCAATGTTGAGAAGGGTGGGGGAGGCAGAAACACCCACTGTATTTAAAAACCCTGAGAGATGCACTTGAGGTGCCGTCACCCACAGTGCTTTGGACAAAGAGCTGGGAAGGTGGGATTAGACTGGATGGCTCTTTTGCAGCTGGTACAGACGTGATGGGCCGAAGAGTCTGCTTTTGTGCCGCAAACCTTTCTATGTTTGGATGACAGGCCAAGTCGAAAGTGTATCGTTTATTGATCTAGGCGATCGTCACTTTACCCAGCAGTATATTTATTTACTCATCGACTATTGCTTGCTTTTACACCTTAAATACAAGATAGCTAAAGATATCTTCAAGGAGGAATATATCACCGGGTTCAATCAATGACACAAGTGAATTCAAAGCATTTATTCCCTGTCAACTGAACCCTCAAATTAATGTTATCGCTCAGTACAGCGACAGTAATTCTATTTCAGACAGATAACAAGCGTGTACAATTTTATCATGCAAATCATACTGAACTGACACTGCACAGCATGATTAATATTGCAAATATGTTAAGTTTTATTACACAATGCGGTAAATGCAAACAGCATCCTACATATATTATAGTTCAGAATATACTAGCTAAGCTATCTATTATTTGTTTTCCTGCTGGGGTTAATTTATCTCACTGCCACTATTACTAGGGTTTCTGCTATTCTAGCTTGTTTGGGATTGTTTAGGATATTTCACTAATTGTCTTATGCTATACATGGCAAATGTCTTCCAGCAATCTTCAGCAGCCAATCCTAGCAGAGGTGTTATTTAATTAGAATTACCATATTTTACTGCGCTGTCTCTGGGTTAACATTCAGAAAGTATCAAACAACAATCAAATAGATCACACAACTCATCAAACATTATAGCAGTGATTCAACTTATTCTTATGACTTTGGATTTGATTTATTATTTTTGATTTGATTTGGTTTATTATTGGCACATGTATTAACATGCAGTGAAAAGTATTGTTTCTTGCACGCTATACAGACAAAACATACCGTTCATAGAGAAGGAAATGGGAGAGTGCAGAATGTAGTGTTACAGTCATAGCCAGGGTGTAGCGAAAGATCAACTTAATGCAAGGCAAGTCCATTCAAAAGTCTGACAGCAGCAGGGAAGAAGTTGTTCTTGAGTCGGTTGATATGTGACCTCAGACTTTTGTATCTTTTTTCCAAAGGAAGAAGGTGGAAGAGAGAATGTCCAGGGTGTGTGGGGTCCTTAATTATGCTGGCTGCTTTGCCTAGGCAAAGTCAATGGATGGGAGGCTGGTTTGCGTGATGGATTGGGCTACATTCATAACCTTTTGTAGTTCCTTGCCGTCTTGGGCAGAGCAGGAGCCATGCCAAGCTGTGATACAACCAGAAAGAATGCTTTCTATGGTGCATCTGTAAAAGTTGGTAAGAGTCGTAGCTGACATGCCAAATTTCCTTAGTCTTCTGAGAAAGTAGAGGTGGGCTTTCTTAATATAGTGTCGACATGGGGGGACCAGGACAGGTTGTTGGTGATCTGGACACCTAAAAACTTGAAGCTCTCGACCCTTTCTACTTCATCCCCATTGATGTAGACAGGGACATGTTCTCCTTTACGCTTCCTGAAGTCGATGACAATCTCCTTAGTTTAGTTGACATTGAGTGAGAGATTATTGTTGCTGCACCAGTTCACCAGATTCTCTATCTCATTCCTGTACTCCGCCTTGTCATTGTTTGAGATCCGACCCACTACGGTGGTGTCGTCAGCAAACTTGAAAATCGAATTGGAGGGGAATTTGACCGCACAGTCATAGGTGTATAAGGAGTATAGTAGGAGTATAGTACACAGCTTTGTGGGGCACCGGTGTTAAGGATGATCATATTGTCACATGTATTGGTATACAGTGAAAAGTATTGTTTCTTGCGCACTACACAGACAATGCATATCATTCATCTAGTACATAGGGGAGAAGGAAAGGAGGGGGGAGAAAATATAGTGTTACAGTCATAGTTAGGGTGTAGAGAAAGATCATCTTAATGCAAGGTAGGTCCATTCAAAAGCCTGATGGCAGCAGGGAAGTAACTGTTCTTGAGTTGGTTGGTACGTGATCTCAGACTTTTGTATCTTTCTCCTTTCGGAAGAAGGTGGAAGGGAGTATGTCTGGGGTGCGTGTGGTCCTTGATTATGATGGCTGCTTTCCTGAGGCAGCGGGAAGTGTAGGAATCAATGGATGGGAGGCTGGTTTGCGTGTACTGGGCTATGTTCACAACCCTTTGTAGTTTCTTGCTGTCTTGGTCAGAGCAGAAACCATATAACTTTTTAATATTAGTTTTTAAAGTGCTGCACCTCGCCTGCATAACTTGATAATATTGGTGGAAGTTTCATTTTCAAATTTGCTGATAACTTGCTCATTTTGTCAATGATGGAGTGATCAGTAGGATTCAAAAGGAACTGGATAGATTCAGTTAATAGATGTTTTATGTTAAAATTGGTGGCTTATCAAAGCTCTCAGACCCAAAACATTTCAGGATAATCATTCTGAAGAGCAGTGAGAAGTGGAGCATCGATAATCACAGCCAGTACTTTTGTGCACAAATCTCAAGCAGCTCAGAGATGAGTGACAAGTTAATTTGTTCAGTGATGTTGATTGGGGGAGGAATGTTGATCACAAACACAGTGGAATTTGCATTACCTCAAATTATACCATGGGGTCTTTAATATCCTCCTGGGACAATACCACACCGGAGTATCAGCCTCCATTATATGCTCAAATCCTAGAGCAGTGCTTAAACCCAAAGTTCGAACTCAAGTGGTGCGAACTGAACCAAGCTGATACAGAAACTCAAAATGCTATAACAAAGGGCGGCACAGTGGTTAGCACTGTTGCCTCACAGCACCAGGCACTTGGGTTCAATTCCCAGCTTGGGTCTGTGTGGAGTTTGCACATTCTCCCAGCGTCTGTGTGGGTTCCCTCCAGGTTTCCTCTCACCGTCCAAAGATGTGTGGGTTAGGTTGATTGGCCATGCTAAATTGCTGCTAGTTTCGAGGGGATTAGCAGGGTAAATATGTGGGGTTACGGGGATAGGGTGGGATTGTGCTCGATGGGCTGAATGGCTTCCATCTGTACCCTAGGGATTCTATGATAGCTTAACTTGTAAAGTTGTATTTTCTTTTTCATTGGAGAACAACTAGCACATTATTTAGGTTTTGTAATGTTAAAAAACAGGGATAACAACATAGACTGGTTATTTCACTGAAACTGTAGTTAGACTTCAGATTTGATTGACAAATCTCAGAGAAAACCCAATTTTAAAAGACATTTGTGACAGATTCCTATCAAAATCAGTTATTAGTTTGCTAATATTTTAAATGAAGGAACTACATGTTTATTTGGCTGTGATTTTCAATTTAAGTGCGACGATAAACACTATAATATGGAATAGCATAGCTTTATCTCCGAAGAATCCTCCGGTTTCAAAATGTTACTCGGTTTCTCTCACCTCAGATGCTGTCAGACCTGCTGTGTTTATCCAGCATTTCCTATTTTTGTTTCAGATTTCCAGTATCCACAATATTTTGCTTTGATTTTAGCTTTAGCCTTGTTTTTATACCACAGACCGCAATCATTTGAATTAAATATTAGACTGATATCCTGGAACTCTTTCCGTGCTCCACTCCTCCCTCCCCTGCTTCTCGTTAGGTTGTCAAGAATTTCATGATTTTCTCTGATACGTCCTATCTGGCAGTCTAATCCCCAAAGATTAACACGATGAATTAAAGTAATGGGAAGCCCTGACAGTAGAAGTTGTACTTGACCCAAGTGAAATAACAGGTTAAGTGGGCCAATAACCTTTATTCATTATATATGCATAATCCCTGTAAAGCTTGCATTAGAACAGACATTATTTCCACACTTTATTTCTTCAATGTGGGGTGGGGGGGGAGTGAATTTTGACTTTGCACTCCCTGTGCGCAGGATCAGTGGAGTGGACTCAAAATCCCATGAGATTCGAAAAGTGCGGTTCACTCCAGCGTGACCGTGCTTTCCGATTTTCATTGGCCCTCGATGACGTAACCAGATTCACGGCCATAATGGGTGATACCTGATTTTAATAAATCTGCATCTGGTTAACTAGTCCCCTTGGCAAATTATCCACCCTCACTGATTATTGATAGCTCGCCGACAGGATATCGCATTGGTTAGGTTCTGTTGAGGGGATCCCTTTGGGGGCGCAAAGGTCAGCATAGCCCCCAGGGGAGAGGGACATGGCCAGGGCGTTTCTGGGCAATGCCCCCCTGGAACAGTGCCAACCTGTGCCTGGGGGGTATTGCCAGGGCAGGCAATTTTGAATCATAGAATCCCTACAGGGCAGAAGGCAGCCATTCGGCCCATCGGGTCTGCACCAACCACAATCCACCCAGGCCCTATTCCCACATATTTACCCTGCTAATCCCCCTGACACTAGGGTTAATTGAGCATGGCCAATCAACCTAACCAGCACATCTTTGGACTGTGGAAGGAAACCGGAGCACCCGGAGGAAACCCATGCAGACACGGGGAGAATGTGCAAACTCCACACAGACAGTGGCCCAAGGCCGGAATTGAATCCGGGTCCTTGGCGCTGTGAGGCAGCAGTGATAACCACTGTTCCACCGTGCTGCCCCATCGGGGAGGGAGAAGGCGTGATTTATGTGTGGTGGGTGGGGGGAGCGTGGTGGTAAAGAGTATTTTCTGTCCTTTGTTTAAACTTTATTTTGTTTACAGATATCCGCTTTATTCTTTTAATATGTTCTTTTCTGTTTGGGTTGGGGCGCCCTTTTCCTTTGTGCAGCTGGCTCTGTTGGCTCTAAGATTCCCCTGTCCCCCCCAGAGTGACGGCACAAACGCCACTCACTTTTTTTTTCAGCTGTCAAAGTGTGAATATTCCAGAAGAAAAGAGGCCAGTGGGGCCAAGGAGCTCCACACCTGTTTTCTCACCAGAACTGACACTTTGACAAATTCTGGTAAGATTCTGCCGATATGTCTGAAACTATATTAAATCTCAAGATCTGAGTTTGAATCACAGAATCTGATGGAAGTTGTTTTCTCTAGATTTCTGTACCCCTACGATGATCTGGCTGTGCACAGGCACCTTCCAACAGATTGACCAAGAAGTTTCACAGATAAATCTTGTGCATTGATTTGCCTGCCCTCAGGCCTCGCTTGGTTGCAGAAATAATGATTTCAATATAAAAATGGAAGAGCAAATTCCCCAAATTTGAATGGGGAAACTGTACCTCACAGAACTTTGGATAAAAGCAAATTACTGCAGATGCTGGAATCTGGGATGAAGAGCTTCCCAGAAACCAATCCCAGAAACCAATCCTGTGAATATTTTCTGCACTTTCTTCAATACCTTCACATCTTTCCGAAAGTGTGGCACCCTGAACTGTACACAATCATCCAGTTGGAGTCAAACTAGTGACTTATCAAAGTTCAACAAAGCCTCCTTGCTCTTGTACTCTGTTCCCGGATTAATAAAACCCAGAATACTGTAAGCTTCATTAACCACTCTCTCAAACTATCTTGCCGCCTTCAATGACTTAGGCACATATACACTCTGGTCCCTCTGCTCCTGTACCTCCTTTAGAGTTGCACATCTTATTTTGTACTGTCCTTCCATGTTCTTTCTAATAAAGTGTATCACTGCACACTTTCTTTTAAGTTTATTTACTAATCAGAAGTAAGGCTTGTGGTGAACCATAGATGGTTACCACTATGGGTACTTGTACATATGTTACTCTTGTTACTGTTGGGGTTAGGGTTGGGGTGTTCCACCTGTTAGCATTGTTCTGTGGTACACTCCGTTTGGCTCCGCCTTCTTACAGGAGTATAAAGGTCACTGCTACTTCCTAGTAGCCCTTAGTCTGGGATAGCATTGTTAAGCAGTATGCTCTATTCTTGTTGTGAATAAAAGCCTTTATTCCCGGGTACGTCCTAGCCTCCCGAGTGAATTAATCGCGCATCAATTTTATTCACAAAAAAAAAGAAAATTTTGTTCGAAGAAAAATGGAGCAGATGCTGAAACCCGATCGGCTAACCTTGGATCCGCATGCCGCTGGAGCGTCGAATACTTTCGACCATTGGTTGAAGTGTTTCGAGGATTACAGATTGCTGACAGATTGCGGGTCCTCCATGCAAGGGTGAGCGACACTGTGTATGCAACAATCCGTGATTCCCAAAATTACAAAGAGGCCATCGAATTACTCAAGAAGCTGTACCATAAACAGCCGAACGAAATTCATGCTCGTCACCTATTAGCCACTCGACGGCGGCAGCCCGGCGGAACTACAGGACAGTACCTGCGCGAACTTCAACAGCTAGCCAGAGCCTGCAATTGCAAGGAGGTGTCGGCCACTCAATACACCAACGATCTGATCCGAGATGCGTTCGTGGCGGGAATCGGCTCATCCTATATTCGCCTGCGGCTGCTAGAGCAGGGTAACTTGGACCTGGCTAAGACGGTAGAATTGGCCAATGCAATGGAAACGGCCTCCAGAAGTCTTGAAACCTACCCCACCGACCACGTGGGAACATCGTGGCAAGTACAGCCACCGCCTCAACTGTACCCGGCGGCTCCTCGGAACTGCGCGATAATGCTCTCAACTTCAGACCTGACGGCTGCGGCAGCTCCTGGAGGCCCACGGTGCTATTTCTGCGGATTGGCGAAGCATCCTCGTCAGAGATGTCCGGCCAGGACGGTGTTTTGCTCCGCCTGTGGGAAGAAAGGGCACTATGCAAAAGTGTGCCGAGCAAAGACCCCTTCCAAGCCTAGCAGTGCTGCGTGTGACTCCCCAGGATCCGTCTCCTCATCTCCGGCCTCGTCGATGTCTTCAGCCACGTGCGATTCACGGGTGCCGCCGTTTTCAACATCAACCACGTGCGATTTGTGGGTGCAGCCTTTTTGGTCGACACCGGCCGCAGAAGACCAGCAGGGGTCCTCGTCGTCGGCTATCTCAGCTGCCTGCAGTTACACTCGGGATCCAACAGTGGCGTCAATCATCCTGGATCAGGCCAAGCCTCACAGACTCGACAAGTCCATGATGGACATAGAGGTAAACGGGAGCCTGACGCATTGCCTGTTTGACAGCGGGAGCACGGAGAGCTTTATCCATCCAGATACAGTGAAACGGTGCACTCTCCGTATGCAAACTGTCAGGCAGACAATCTCCATGGTGTCGAGGTCCCGATCTGTTATCGTTCTTGGAAGCTGTGTGGTAACCTTAACGGTGCGGGGCACAGTTTACAAGAACTTCAGGCTCCTCATGTTACCGCACCTTTGCGCTCCGGTACTCCTGGGGCTAGACTTTATGGTCCACCTGAAGAGTGTGACCCTGCAGTACGATGGGCCACTCCCTCCACTTTCAGTGGGAAAACAGCAGCCTCCAAATTGTCCAGCGCACTCCACATGCAGTCTCTCGACACTCAAAATTACCCCGCCTTCCCTATTCGAAAATATCGTGCCAGGCTGCAAGCCAATCGCGACTAAGCAGGCATTACAGCGCTGAGGATCGGATCTTTATTCGATTTGAGGTTCAGCGGCTCCTCAGGGAAGGGGTCATTCAACCTAGCACTAGCCCATGGAGAGCACAAGTTGTGGTGGTCAAGACTGGAGACAAGCCCCGGATGGTCATAGACTATAGTCAGACCATTAATAGGTACACGCAGCTGGACGCGTACCCTCTCCCGCGCATATCTGACATGGTCAACCAGATTGCGCAGTACCGGGTGTTCTCCACCATCGACTTGAAGTCAGCCTACCACCAGCTCCCAATTCGCCCAGAGGACCGCAAATACACGGCCTTTGAGGCAGATGGCCGTCTCTACCACTTTTTAAGAGTCCCTTTCGGCGTCACAAATGGGGTCTCGGTCTTCCAGCGTGAGATGGACCGAATGGTGGACCAAAACGGGCTATGGGCTACCTTCCCGTACATGGACAACATCACTATCTGTGGCCATGACCAGCAGGACCACGACACCAACCACCAGAAGTTTTTACGCACTGCGACTCTCCTGAACCTGACCTATAACAAGGAGAAGTGCGTATTCAGCAAGCACCACCTAGCAATCCTCGGATACGTGGTGGAAAACAGGGTCATTGGCACCGATCCAGACCGTATGCGTCCCCTCCTTGAACTTCCCCTACCCACTAGCATCAAAGCACTGAGAAGATGCTTAGGCTTCTTCTCGTACTAGTACAGTGGGTTCCCAATTACGTGGACAAAGCCCGTCCGCTCATAAAATCTACCTCTTTTCCCCTGACAGCAGAGGCTCGTCTAGCCTTTGAAGGGATAAAAGCCGACATCGCGAAAGCCACGATGCATGCTGTCGATGAGTCCATCCCCTTTCAGGTGGAGAGTGATGCATCTGATTTCGCCCTGGCCGCCACACTTAACCAGGCGGGCAGGCCCGTCTCCTTTTTCTCTCGCACCCTCCAAGGCCCTGAAATTCGGCACTCCTCTGTGGAAAAAGAGGCCCAGGCCATTGTGGAGGCCATACGGCATTGGCGCCATTATTTGGCTGGCAAACGGTTTACCCTGCTCACGGACCAGCAGTCCATGGCCTTCATGTTCAACAACACGTTAAGGGGAAAAATTATGATAAAATCTTGAGGTGGAGAATCGAACTCTCCACCTACAACTATGATATCATGTACCGTCTGGGGAAGCTCAATGAGCCCTCAGATGCCCTGCCACGTGGAACATGTGCCAGTGTGCAGGAGGACCGGTTACAGGCCCTCCACAATGATCTCTGCCATCCGGGGATTACTCGGCTCTTCCATTTTGTAAAGGCTCGGAATCTGCCCTACTCCATAGAGGATGTCAGGTCGATAACTCGAAGCTGCCAGGTATGTGCAGAGTGCAAGCCGCACTTCTACCGGCCTGACAGGGCACACCTCAGTAAGGCCACTCGCCCTTTTGAACGACTGAGTGTCGACTTCAAGGGCCCCCTTCCTTCGACAGATCGAAATGTGTATTTCCTCAACGTGGTTGACGAATACTCCCGATTCCCCTTTGCCATCCCCTGTTCTGACATGTCCTCTGCCACGGTCTTCAAAGCCCTGCGGAGTCTTTTTACCCTGTTCGGCTACCCCAGTTATATCCACAGTGATAGGGGTTCATCGTTTATGAGCGACGACTTGAGGCAATACCTGCTCTCTAAAGGAATTGCCTCAAGTAGGACTACGAGTTACAACCCCAGGGGTAACGGACAGGTCGAGAGAGAAAACGCTACAGTCTGGAAGGCTGTTTTACTGGCGTTAAGGTCTAGGGGTCTTCCAGTCTCCCGTTGGCAAGAGGTACTTTCTGATGCGCTCCATTCAATCCGGTCCCTCCTGTGTACGGCAACCAACGCTACCCCACATGAGCGGATGTTTACCTTCCCTCGGAAGTCTTCCTCTGGGACCTCACTGCCGTCTTGGTTGACGTACTCAGGACCTGTCCTCCTGCGGCGGCATGTTAGGGCCCGCAAGTCCGACCTTTGGTTGAATAGGTCCACCTCCTCCACGCCAACCATCAATATGCCTATGTGGCATATCCTGATGGGCGAGAGGACATGGTCTCTATCAGAGATCTGGCGCCTGCAGGGGACCTGGAAACCCCCGTCACTCCCGCACCCCTGGTTAGGATTCCTTTGCCCATTCTCTCCCCTTCTGACACGGCGCGGGCAGCATCGGGACCTCAACTTAATCCTCTTACTCCCGTGTACAGCTTGCCTGAGTCTAGGAGATTGTCGCCACCTCGAGGTCCACAGGCGTGTGAGGAACTGGAGGAGTCACTGGACACCACCTCGGAGAGAGGGTCGTCACCACGGTCACCAGAACCGGCACTGGAGCCAGTGCTGCGGAGGTCGCAGAGATGGTGCAGCCCTCCAATACGGCTGAACTTGTGAACATGTGGACAGTTCGTATTGTCTCCTTACCCCACCTGCCTTTGTTTTTAAAGGAGGGGTGAATGTGGTGAACCATAGATGGTTACCACTATGGGTACTTGTACATATGTTACTCTTGTTACTGTTGGGGTTAGGGTTGGGGTGTTCCACCTGTTAGCATTGTTCTGTGGTACACTCCGTTTGGCTCCGCCTTCTTACAGGGGTATAAAGGTCACTGCTACTTCCTAGTAGCCCTTAGTCTGGGATAGTATTGTTAAGCAGTATGCTCTATTCTTGTTGTGAATAAAAGCCTTTATTCCCGGGTACGTCCTAGCCTCCCGAGTGAATTAATCGCGCATCAAGGCTTACATTAACACTGCAATGAAGTTACTGTGAAACTCCCCTAGTCGCCACAGTCCGGCTCCTGTTCGGGTCAATGCACCGAACCAGCACGTCTTTCAGAATGTGGGAGGAAACCGGAGAACCCAGAGGAAACCTACGCACAGGTAGTGACCCAAGCCAGGAATCGAACCCGGGTCCCTGGCGCTGTGAGACAGCAGTGCTGACCACCGTGCCGCCCAATCACTTCTCCGCATTGAACTTCATCTGCCAACTGTCCACCCAATCACCAGCATTTCTATGTCCTTCTGAAGTTCTACATTATCCTCCTCACAGTCTGCAATGCTTCTGAGGTTTGTTTCATCTGCACATTTTGAAATTGTGCCCTGTACACCAAGATCTAGGTCACTAATATATATCAGGAAAGCAAGAGACCCATCACTGACCCAATACAAACTTTACTGCAGCCTGAATAACATCCATTAGCCACTAATCTCTGTTTCCTGCCACTCGGCTAATTCTACATCCATGTTGCTACTATCCCTTTTATTCCATGAACTTTGCTCACAAGTTTGTATCAAACCTTTGGAAGTCCATGTACACCACATCAACATTTTTGCCCTCATCAACCCACTCTGTTACCTCTTCAAAAAATTCCAGGAACATTTTCCTAACTTCCTGAAGCCATTAAGCAAATTCCAGGTTGCCTCTTTTCCCTTCCTCCTGCCCTGATACATCCCAATTTTCATAGGAACAGATGGGCTGGAATTCTCCAGCCATTCACATCAGCGGGATTCTCTGGTCCTGCCAGCAGCACACCACTGCCCACGGGTTTCGCAGCGGCGTGAGGTGACATCAAAGAGAAATCCCTTCAACAGCGGAGGGACCAGAGAATCCCGCCCCTAGTGAACAGCGCGTTGTCTTCCACCGCCGGGAAAGACACGCTGGGAGGCTGGAGAATCTTGTCCATAAATGTTTGTCTCACAAAAGATCTCAATTTGTACAAGCTTGATACTGAAGGCATGGATATACTTTCTGATAGCAAATAGCTGTAGTTCATTCAGAAATATTGGTCTGAACACCAGTTCCACCTGAGATTAGGGTGAATCTTCCTTAACTCAATATATTGAGCAGGTTTAAGATGGAAAACTTTGATTTCCTATTCTGTGGCCTACAATTTTCTATTCTCTTGAAGGAAAGCTAAATGAAGGTCAACAACAATAAAAGAAAAGGAATGAATATATGAGAAAAACTGAAGGAGAGGGAAAGGAGCGATCATTTACCCCATTAAACTTAAATTACTTCCATTCTACAACGCTTCAATAAATACAGATTACCTACAGATACTGCCTAAAATCTCTAAGTTTATTGCAAAGTTGCTGTCCTGCCAGACCATCTCCGTTATTTCAACTCATTCATTTGTTTGCAATACAAATGTTGGTGGCTACACTTTTAAAATGACTGGATATGAAATTAGCTTTCAGTATGGTAACTGTAGCATGAATAAAACTCTTGGTAAATATATCAGATTTTTCACTGGTGCTGTCTGAACTGTGGTGCAAAGCTCTTTTCTGCATGAGCTAAAGCACCTGACTTTTACCAATTAATGTGCATCATGATTCATAGGTATAGAATAACTAGCATTGATACTCCTAATTTATAATTCACATAAAGACCAATAACTTTTAAAAAGATACTGACTGGATCAAATAACAAGATTTCAAACTTTAAGACTTTACTACTATAACAAACTGAAAGCAACAATATCTAAACACTGTTCAGCAGGCAACTAATACTCTAAACTGCAGAAACATTTCCCCTATTTAACTTTTAAAACAACTAAAAATTCCACCCCACATTTGTATTTTACCCTGTCCCTTAAAGCTTTCTCTGCTTCCTGCTTCCCTTTTTTCATGCTTGCTGGGTAATTTCTAATCCCTGAACTAGCTTTCACAGTGAGGGTAACCCTGGAAATTCCCCCCTCCAGCCAAAGCTAGGTGAATCTTCCAGCCTTATGTAAATCTTCACGAACTTGGTCTCTTCAATCTGAGGGTTAGCATCTATCCACTGTGTTGTGAACAGTAAAGGCTGGCTGCCTCTAACTCTTTCTCCCTCTCTCTCTCTCTCTCGCTCTCTCTCACACACACACATTCTATGATCTATTGGTCAGATTCAGTGCTAATTTAGGAAACCTTGCAATTTGATACTAAAATGGCTTGCTTTAAGTCTTCACTTCCCATAGTCCATCTCCATGTCAACTTGAATCACTTGGGCCTTGTATCCAGATAGATATGCTAATTAGCTATTTTCCATATGTCAACTCCATTTTGAACCTTAAACTGTCTATTTAATTCCATGATAACTGTTTATAAATCTTGATGTTCCTAATACCTCCTCATGAGACCTGGAGACCAGAAGTCTATCTACAGTCAGCACAGCTGCTCTGGTTGTTGTTTAGTGATGTGAACATCTTGCACCTTCTTCCCAGTAAACCTATCTGAGCTTCAATGTCCCATAGCAATCAAGTCACCCAGGTTCGTCATCAAGCACGATTCCGAGCAGGTAACATAACCCCTTCATAACTCCATTTTACCTTAAATACAGTGCCAACATGATAAACAAAGCAAACAATTGTCCTGTTGCTGAACTGTGGATGTTGAAAAATCATGCAAGTCCTGGATCATCTGTAAATTTAAATGAGGTGCCAGTGCACGGCCTTTTTGTCCACGAACACCAGTACAGCCATTTGCAGGCCCATTGAAATGTCCTTGCTAAACATTGTGCATTTAACAGAGTGTGGAATCTCATCACAGCAGCAAAGATGCTGGTATGCTGGTAGAGTTAAGTGAATGAAGTTCAGAAAAATAAGCCTCAACTTCAATGCACAAAGTTCAATTTGTCAAATAAAAATTTGGCATTGTGGAGGTTCTAAATGCAACAGCACAGAGTCCTCTGAGTGATTGAGGAGCTGCACTGCCAGACAGTGTAGGGAATTTGTTGCGAGACCAATTTACACTTGTTTAAATAATTGGGCAGTGTGTCAAGTGACAACTGCTGGTCTCATTAAAGAAGCATCAAAAATGAATTTCTCCTGTTTCCAGAGTCAGAGTTCAGTGCTGAATCTGATTAGGTTGTCATTGTTTACACTGGGTCAGATATCTGGGGATCCCTATCATCAAGCAGCTTAGCCCAGTCCGCTGTGAGGCAAAGTTTCTGTCTTCATACAACTATCTGTCCTTAAGCAGATCACCAGCTGTTATGAGCAGCAGTGACTTCTGCAATGGATTATTTAAAGCATAATGCCACATCATCATGGATGAGTCACAATTTCCTTCAGCTCAATAATGGCAAACATGAAGTCATCTCTTTAAATTCCCATGCCAATCCAATCCATGGTTTCATTGAGAGTTAGCTTCTACAATGCTCTGCTTGTTGGCTTCCCCATTTCCACCCTTCAGAACCTAATCCAGTCTCCGAATCCTCCAACATAACCCCACACAATATCCTTACAAAGCTCTACTGGCTTCCTATGACCCAGAAGATTGACTTCAGGGGCCACATTGTCAAATCCGTGTCTTGCCCCATCTTGTCAGAGTCTCATACAATGCTTTCTTCCATCCTCCATACCTCTGACTCATGATACCTATTTGTTCGATGCTTCATCTATTTCATTATCACTAGATCAGCACATTATCACCTTTGAGCTTACATTGAGTTTCATTGGAACAATGTAGGAGGCCAAGGACAGAGTGCCAGAATGGGAGTGGGTGTAGAATTAAATGCTAGGCAACTGGAAGCCCAACAAATTTGGAATTTGTTCACAAAACTTCATCCGGCTTTCTCGGACTTCTGAAAATTCATCCTCATCACCATGACTTTAGTTCCCATTCAAATAATTCTCTCCTTTCCTGCTCTGAATCCACCTATCCCATTATGACATTCTTTCATGAGAAGTGTTATATAAATGCCATTTTTGTTTCATCAGCAGTCCTGGTCACATATCTTTGGGTGCCTTCCTAGGTCCTCTCTGACCTTTTTTTAAAAATATATTTGTGGGACATGGGCGTCGCTGGCTGGCCAGCATTTATTGCCCATCCTAGTTGCCTTGAGGTGGTGGTGATGAGCTGCCTTCTTGATTCGCTGCAGTCCACGTGCTGTGGGTTGACCTACAATGCCATTAGGGAAGGAATTCCAGGATTTTGACCCAGTGGCAGCGAAGGGATGGCGACATATTTCCAAGTCAGGATGGTGAGTAGCTTGGAGGGGAACTTGCAGATGGTGGTTTCCATTTATCTGCTGTCCTTGTCCTTCTAGATGGAAGTGGTCCTGGGTTTGGAAGGTGCTGTCTAAGGATCTTTGGTGAAATGCTGCAGTGCATCTTGTAGATAGTACACACTGCTGCTACTGTCAGTGATGAAGTGGATGCTTGTGGATGTGGTACCAATCAAGCAGGCTGCTTTGCCCTGGATGGTGCCAAGCTTCTTGAGTGTTGTTGGAGCTGCACCCATCCAGGCAAGTTGCGAGTATTCCAGCACACTCCTGACTTGTGCCTTATTGTGGACAGGCTTTGGGGAGTCAGGAGGTGAGTTACTCACCACAGTATTCCTAGCCTCTGACCTGCTCTTGTAACCACTGTGCTTATGTGGCAAGTCCAGTTCAGTTTCTGGTCAATGTTGACAGTTGAACCTGGCACTGTGCTCTTACCAAATTGAAAGAATGTCAACTGGATGAACCTGCTATTATAGCAGGTGAACACCTACAGGTACAAAGCTGCAATTGAGAAGTAGGCCATACCCTTAAAAACATGCACGGTCAGCAATTGAAATCTGGGAAAATATCAAGCTACAAGAAATACCTTACACAAATGAAAGAAAAAGTGGGAATCCATCAGACAGGGAGAGGTAGAAGCTACAAAGAAAGCAAATGGTTAAAAAATGAAATATGAATAAGCTTAGCAAGTAATACCAAAGTTAACAGAAAGTGTAAAGATACATAATAGGAAAGGGGTTGGTAAAAGAGAATGTTAGCCCATGAAAGGTAGTTGCAATTGAGACAACAATGAGGAGGAAGTGGCAGATATGTGAAATGAATAATAAAATCAGAAAATGCTGGAGATAATCAGGTCAGGAAGCATCTGCGGAAAGAGAAACAGAGTTAACATTTCAAGCCAATGAACTGTCGTCAGAACTGGAAAAAGAGATGAAACAGGTTCTAAGCAAGTATGAGGCAGGAAAGGGGGAGAAGAGGAATGAACAAAATGTCAGACCTGTGATAGGCAGGAAGGCGGATTTGATTAAATGACAAAGGGGATGATAGAACATAGAACATAGAACATTACAGCGCAGAACAGGCCCTTCGGCCCACGATGTTGCACCGACCAGTTAAAAAAAAAACTGTGACCCTCCAACCTAAACCAATTTCTTTTCGTCCATGAACCTATCTACGGATCTCTTAAACGCCCCCAAACTAGGCGCATTTACTACTGATGCTGGCAGGGCATTCCACTCCCTCACCACCCTCTGGGTAAAGAACCTACCCCTGACATCGGTTCTATAACTACCCCCCCTCAATTTAAAGCCATGCCCCCTCGTGCTGGATTTCTCCATCAGAGGAAAAAGGCTATCACTATCCACCCTATCTAAACCTCTAATCATCTTATATGTTTCAATAAGATCCCCTCTTAGCCGCCGCCTTTCCAGCGAAAACAATCCCAAATCCCTCAGCCTCTCCTCATAGGATCTCCCCTCCATACCAGGCAACATCCTGGTAAACCTCCTCTGCACCCTCTCCAAAGCCTCCACATCCTTCCTGTAATGTGGGGACCAGAACTGCACACAGTACTCCAAGTGCGGCCGCACCAGAGTTGTGTACAGTTGCAACATAACGCTACGACTCCTAAATTCAATCCCCCTACCAATAAACGCCAAGACACCATATGCCTTCTTAACAACCTTATCTACTTGATTCCCAACTTTCAGGGATCTATGCACACATACACCTAGATCCCTCTGCTCCTCCACACTATTCAAAGTCCTTCCGTTAGCCCTATACTCAACACATCTGTTATTCCTACCAAAGTGAATTACCTCACACTTCTCCGCATTAAACTCCATCCGCCACCTCTCGGCCCAACTTTGCAACCTGTCTAAGTCTTCCTGCAAACTACGACACCCTTCCTCACTGTCTACCACACCACCGACTTTGGTGTCATCAGCAAATTTGCTAATCCACCCAACTATACCCTCATCCAGATCATTAATAAATATTACAAACAGCAGTGGCCCCAAAACAGATCCCTGAGGTACACCACTTGTAACCGCACTCCATGATGAATATTTACTATCAACCACCACCCTCTGTTTCCTATCCGCTAGCCAATTCCTGATCCAATTTCCTAGATCACCCCCAATCCCATACATCTGCATTTTCTGCAGAAGCCTACCATGGTGAACCTTATCAAACGCCTTACTAAAATCCATATATACCACGTCCACTGCCTTGCCCCCATCCACCTCCTTGGTCACTTTCTCAAAAAACTCAATAAGGTTAGTAAGGCACGACCTACCTGCCACAAAACCATGCTGACTATCACCTATCAATTCATTACTCTCCAAATAACTATAAATCCTATCCCTTATAATTTTTTCCAACATCTTGCCGACAACAGAAGTGAGACTCACCGGTCTATAATTCCCGGGGAAGTCTCTGTTCCCCTTCTTAAACAATGGGACAACATTCGCTAACCTCCAATCTTCTGGTACTATACCAGAGGCCAACGACGACCTGAAGATCAGAGCCAGAGGCTCTGCAATCACTTCTCTTGCCTCCCAGAGAATCCTTGGATAAATCCCATCCGGACCAGGGGATTTATCTATTTTCAGACCCTCCAGAATATCCTGCACATCCTCCTTATCAACTGTAATACTGTCTATTCTACTCCCTTGCAACCCAGTGTCCTCCTCAGCTATATTCATGTCCCCTTGCGTGAACACCGAAGAGAAATATTGGTTCAATGCTTCACCAATCTCCTCCGGTTCCACACATAACTTCCCTCTGCCATCTATAACTGGCCCTAAACTTGCCCTAACCAACCTTCTGTTCTTGACATACCTATAGAACGCCTTAGGATTCTCTTTAACCCTATCCGCCAAAGTCTTCTCATGTCCCCTTTTAGCCCTTCTAAGCTCGCTCTTCAACTCCCTCTTAGCCAATCTAAAGCTTTCTAGTGCACTACCCGAGTGCTCACGTCTCATCCGAACATAAGCCTCCTTTTTCTTTTTAACCAACAAAGAAACTTTTTTGGTGCACCACGGTTCCCTAGCCCTACCAATTCCTCCTTGCCTGACAGGGACATACCTATCACAGACTCGCAGTAGCTGCTCCTTGAAAAAACTCCACATGTCGGACGTTCCCAGTCCCTGTAATCTCCTAGTCCAACCTATGTTTCCTAATTCTCTCCTAATAGCCTCATAATTACCCTTCCCCCAGCTAAAACCACTGGCCCGAGGTTCATGCCTATCCCTTTCCATCACTAAGGTGAACGTAACCGAATTGTGGTCACTATCACCAAAATGCACACCAACTTCCAAGTCTAGCACCTGGTCTGGCTCATTTCCCAGCACCAGATCCAATATAGCCTCACCTCTAGTTGGCCTGTCTACATACTGAGTCAAAAAACCTTCCTGCACGCTTTGAACAAAAACTGACCCCTCTAACGAGCTAGAGCTATAACAATTCCAGTCAATATTAGTCAAGTTAAAATCCCCCATAACAACTGCCCTATTACTTTCACTCCTAAGCAGGATTGACTCCGCAATCCTTTCCTCAACCTCTCTAGAACTTTTAGGAGGTCTATAAAAGACTCCCAACAGGGTGACCTCTCCTCTCCTATTTCTAATCTCCGCCCATACTACCTCAACAGATAAGTCCTCATCAAACCTCCTCTCTGACACTGTGATACAATCTCTGACCAATAATGCTACCCCTCCCCCTCTTCTACCTCCTTCCCTACTTCGACTAAAACATTTGAACCCCGGGACCTGCAGCCTCCATTCCTGCCCCTGCTCTATCCATGTCTCTGAAATAGCCACAACATCGAAGTCCCAGGTACTGATCCACGCTGCAAGTTCACCCACTTTATTGCGAATACTCCTGGCATTGAAGTATACACATTTCAAACCCTGCTCCACCCCACCTCTGCAATGCCGTGCATTGCAGTCCCCATCCATGCATCCCTCACTTTCAGCCCCACTACTCAGGATCCCTCCCCCCCCCCGAATCAGTTTAAACCTCCCTGCATGGCCTTAGCAAATTTACCCCCCAGGATATTGGTCCCCTTCTGATTAAGGTGTAGACCATCCTTCTCATAGAGGTCACACCTTCCCCAGTACGAGCCCCAATTGCTTAAGTACCTGGTGCAAGGCAAAAGAAGACGGAGACTGAAAACCTCCAGCTCGATCACGGCTGGGTTTCACCGGTGCCACTGAAAAATGAATGGAGTTTTGGCTGGAATGACAAATCCTCCGTTCTCACTTGCAGCAGGGCGGGCACGGATGAGATCAGAAAATCCCATTAGAGTATTAGAGCAAATAAAGAAACAAAGATGTGTCTAGAGGAGGTGTAAATAGCATGGACAGAATCGTTAGCAATATTGGTTGTCTGAAATAATGGGTGCAGTTACGATCTGAAATTCTTGAACGCTGGCACGCTGCAAAGAGCCTCACCTTGGTCTTACATTGAGCTTCATTGGGATAATGTAGGAGGTCAAGGACAGGGGGACAAGAATGGGAATGGGTAGGGAATTAAAATGCCAGGCAACTGGAAGCTCTGGGTCATGCTTACAGATTGAATGGGGGGTTTCTGCAAAGCAGTCACCCAATCAGCATTTGATCTTCTCAACGTATGGAGGAGACCAGATTATGAGCAGCAAATACAATACTCAAAATTGAAATAAGAACAAGTGAATCATTGTTTTACCTGAAAGTTACGTTCCAGGCCCCGGGTGGTGGGGAGGGAGGAAGTAACAGGGCAAGTATTGCATTCCCTGCGCTAGCATGGGAAGATGCTATGGGAAAGGAAAAGGGCAGTTGAGGAACGGATCAGGGTGCTATGCAGGGAACGACCCCTTTGGTTTGCTGAGAGCGGAGGTATGAAATGAGTACTTTGTATTCATTTTCCCAACAAGAGAACTGAAAAGTAAGTCAAGGAGAAGAACTAAGAGGAAATAATATGTAAGAAAACAGTTATGCAGAAAATGTGTTTTCCACCTGAAGATTTTCAAATAAATAAGGGAAAAATTGCAAATCCATTTGTCATAATTTTCCAGAGCTCCAGATTCAGGGATAGAACCTATGGATTCATGGATTATAAATATTGATCTATGATTTTAAAAAGTATTTAAGCAATTGCAGTATATGTTTTATAAAAGGTAAAACATATATTTGAACAAATCCCAGAACATGTACATCTAAATCAACTGGCTGGGACCTCAGGCACAGGCAAACTATAGTATCAATTATGTTGGGATTTGAATTCTGTGAACAAAACTGAGTCAAACCCTTAAGTGCCACAGCAGAATTAATCGTCAGCGCTATGCCGAGTCGCTTCACAAAGACACCTCACTTATGCCACATTATTAAAAAGGCCATTTGACGAGACAAAGAGGTGATGGTCGGCTAAGGTAATGTGAATGGATGGAAATATGGAAATAGCTCACTGAAGACGAGATGAACATAGGAGATTTTTAAAATTCTGAAACTGATATTAAGAGCATTCAAATGGTTATTGGATAAACATATGGATGATATTGGAATAGTGTAGATTAGAGGGGCTTTAGATTGGTTCCACTGGTCGGCACAACATCAAGGGCCGAAGGGCCTGTACTGCGCTGTAATGTTCTATGATATGCTTGTGTGTGTAATCTTTCATGTGATTGCAAGGTAGCTATGATGGGTTAATATTTATGACCTGATGAAAGCCAGTTTGATCTAAGTTTCTCAATTTGAGATGGGCGATTCCCTTAACTGAGATAACAAACCAGCTTCTTCATGGCCTAACATCAATGTCACAGATGCAAACACTCTGCTCTTACCCTTTTGGGGAAACCACAGAAATCCCCAGCATCATTAGTCTCCCCTCCCTTTCCCTCTCACTTACACCTGGGAACTAACATTCCCCAAGCTGACAGGAAACAGCATTGGCCTTTTAATGCTTGTCCAATGGTGGATCATGTCTTCTCATGCACCTGTTTGTATTTATGCTCATTAGGTTCACCTTGCCTGAATTACAAAGCTCAAAATACTCCAAATATGCCAGCAGCTTGCAATTCTTATTGCTATTCAACTTTAGTTTGTGGCTGAAGTTCAATTTTCCTTTGGTGCTGGCTCTGATGCAGCTGGTAGATCTCAAGAAAGCTTGCCATAAATTGCCAATTCAGGTTAGTGCTTGCTTGGCTGGGAGGGCAGTAGGGATAAAAAAGATTTTTATTTTCTCACTAGTATAGAACAAAGAAAATTACAGCACAGGAACAGGCCCTTCAGCCCTCCAAGCCTGCACCGACCATGCTGCCCGACTTAACTAAAACCCTCTACCCTTCCGGGGACCATATCCCTCTATTCCCATCCTATTCAGGTAAATAGCATGGACAGAATCATTAGCAATAGTGGTTGTCTGAAATAATGGGTATAAATGCAAATTGTTTGTGTCGCAACTTTTTTCAGGAGGTAGAAGAGGAAGAAAGTAATTGTACATTACAACTTATGGTCATTTTATATCCCTGCATTTAAAGAGCTCAACTTTTATTTAAAAACATTGGCCAACAGCATGATAGATTGGGTTTAGTAGCAAGTCAAATCATGCATTGAACAAAACGCATGAATTACGCCACCACATAATCAATCATAGAACCATAGAATCCCTGAAGTGCAGAAGAGGCCATTCAGCCTATCGAGTCTGTACCAACTCTCTGACAGAGTATTTTACCCACACCCTCTCCCTGTAACCTCACACATTTCCAATGGCTGATCCAACTAACCTATGCAGCTTGAGACACTAAGGGGCAATTTCACATGGCCAATGCACCTAACCTGCACATCTTTGGACTGTGGGAGGAAACTGGAGGAAACCCATGCAGACAGAGGGAGAATGTGCAAACTCCACACAGACAGTCACACAAGGCTGGATTTGAACCTGGTTCCCTGGCGGTGCAAGGCAGCAGTGCTAACCAATGTGCCACCGTGCCACCCAATATCTTCTTCTTTATGAGAGCCAAACATGGCCTCTTTGATTGCAGTGTTTAAGGGAACTGGTTATAAGTCCATTCTCATAGAGGCCTGGAATGGCAAAAACATCAAGGGGCCTTTCTTAAAAAAATCTGTTCCACAGCCATACCATGTTTCCTTCTATCCCCTCTGCATGAATGAGAAAGTTTCAACACAATAGTGACATCATTTAGTGAAATGTTTGCAGTCTTTTATGCTCACTTTTTAAGCATTGTATCAAGTCACAAAGAGACACTGTCAGTATACTTAGCACAGGTAGAAGTTTGCTGCAGACAATTATTGCCATCAATTTGAGATTCATACTAGAATTGCATACCAATACTGAATACAGCATGGCTGACATGAATTACAGGTTAGTGAAACAGAAATTATATGGCTAGTAATACGTACAAGAAACAAACAAAGGGACTCATTCACTAGCTAACACAACATGTAATTAGGCCTGGAAACAATTCTCATGTTGTCTAATGTACACACAATCCATTTTTATTAACTATCATTCCTAATAACCTGCACAAACAATAAGTCATTAGCAATAAAATATGGACATGTTTTGTCTGCAGTACATTAAACAGATAAGGTAACAGAACTTAAAAGTCAGGGTGAGATCTTGAGGGCTTAGGTTTAAGAAGGAACAAATCATTATCAAATCTTTGCATATGTATATAGCATAAACAAATCGTAAGCCAGTCTTGTACACCATAATTACCACGGTAGGATTTGTTGCACTGGTTTAGTGTGCAAATAAAGAAAGAAAGGCTTGCATTTATATAGCACTTTTTACAACTTTGAGGTGCAGTCACTATTGGAATGTATTTGTAACTGCAACCAATTGAGGCACAGCAAATACCCACATATAGCAATGTGGCAATGCTCTGTTGTGTTGTTAATTGAGGGATCAATATTGACCAGGACACCAGGGACCACTCTGTTGTTCTTCTTTGAAATAGTGCCTCGAGATCTTTTACATGCACCAGAGCAGGCAGATGGAGCTTGTTTTAATGTTTCACCCGAAAGCCAGTGCCTCAGTATAATTTTTGTGCTCGAATGGGATTTGAATCCAGAACCTGGTGTTTCAAGGAGCAAGAGTCAACAGAGCCACAGCTGATACACCTGTACTGATACACCCATACTCTAGAATTGTTTAAAAACTTTACTTCACAGTGAAGTAGACAGTGTGAATTACCAAATGTTTCAGTATAGGCACTACTGAAAAGTATTGCTCAATCTTTGTTTTTGAATATTTGCATATACTTTGGCTGCTGCGTTAAATACTTGCCCACTTTATAAAGAAAACAAATGTTTCCTGATTTGCATATAAACTAAACTTAATTTATTAGTCACAAGTAAGGCTTATGTTAACACTGCTATGAAGTTACTGTGAAATATCTAGTACTTCCAGCTAGTGGAAATAAGAAAAACTTAAGAGACTTTACTGAAACATATCACAGAAAAGCAAAGCCCAGAAATTTACTTCTAAGAACAGACAGGGATTTAATGTTATTCTGGACGTCAGTTACATACTGAAAAATAAAACACACAAATAGGTTCATTGTGGATAGGTTTGTTAGCTTTTATAGGGTTAACAGTGAAACAGAATAAGTAGACTGATCCTTCCAAAAAATGCAGTCCATCATATTTTTGTAATGCCATTCACACTTGGACTTGAGACTTCACATTTTTCACTTACTTGAAGACAAAAGTGAGCATTGCTTTACAGAGGTGAAAGTTTCAGTTGACAATTAGTAACATGTAACCTTTCAGTTTACAATATTTTATTCAAAGCTATTTGAACCAGGAGGCATGCCTATAATAATGCCTACTTTATAGGAATACATAAATTACCAATCAATATGATGTAGTGGTAGCATTTTTGATAGCTCTCTCCCCTACCTGTCTGGGTGCCAAATCACCAGGTTAATAAGGAATTTACTTCCATGTGACATTCTGTATTAACGCATTTCACAAAGCATATTTCACTCAATCGACTTGGAAAAATGTTCATCTTCAAATGTTACCCATCATTTAAAATGGTTAAACTAAAATTTGATGAGAAAATGTCACAATTGGTGTTCATTTACGCCACACTTATTTGGGTTCGTGTGCTCAGCCTTGTTTACAATGGCAACTCAGTCAAATAAGATCGGAATAAGTGACATGGCATGATGAAATTACATCAGAAACATGATCAGAACTGGAGCTCAATGGAGGGCAGCGACACAACGAACACAGGCATGAAGTATTTGCACAGACTACAGGTTATGTAAAAACAATTCAGTTCTATATTTCACATTTTTACGGCACATCTGAGTATCTGAAACCTCAAGACAGAGATGTGTCAAAATTTTAGTTCAAACGACAATATTGGGCTGAAGCCACTTGTTTGTATACAGTTTATAACTAGTACAATACCTTTTGAACGTGTAAAAAAATGTTTATAAAAGGAATACTTTTGAAAGAAAGGATTAAATGTCAAAGCAGCTCATGCAAAGTGACTGGAATCAGATTAAAGATGAAAAAAATCACATCCCTACAAGTTTTAATTTAAAGGTGGTAATATTTATTTTCCAACTCAAAAGAAAACATCTGCTTTTAAAAGCCCTGGATGTGTTATAGAAAACTTGAGTCAAGGACAGGTAACATTATCCTTCTACAGTTATCTAGATGGATATGCACAAGTTAACACGTCCTAGGATTCCTGGTGCATAATGTCATGCTACAGTACATCTTAGGCCAACTCAATATATTTAAACAGCATAGGAAATGTATCATGCACAGTTCAGGTACAACACATTCAAACTCAAAGTTAGCCACGTAAAGTACATTTTTACAGTAATACTTCTTGTGTAAATAAGTAGTTGTTTTTATCTAACATATTTTACATTTTTTCATCCTCCCTTTGCAGAACTCAGTATAAAATTGTTCAGTCTGCAACTCTTGAAAATAACGCTGCAATCACTCAGTTTGTATATTAACAGTGACAATGTTTACAGTGGCTCTATGGGCTACTAAATAATGAAAACAAATTTCTTCATGCCTGGTCAACTAATTGTATAGAAAAGTATGTTCTAATTCTCATTACAGGCTATTCATTGATTGGCTTTTTTAGGGTTTCTGCAGCCTCCAAGTAGCAACTAAATAAATAAGCAATGACAGTGAATCTAATGTGCAAATGCAACAAATTCCTACACAGCAAAGACAGACATCTTAAATAAACTATTTCTGATTTCCAACAGTACTGATATCTCTAAGCAAGATAAATTAGGAGTCTTCCATCTACAATGCATTAATAAATATTAAAGATAGCTAATCAGTGAAGTTTCCTTGTTCAATACTTCTCTCTTGGAATTTGTATAAAACCAAGTGAAATATATAAGTCAAAGTAAAAAATAACCTTCATGTATTCATAGCGGTCAGCAGCAAAGAGGGGAAAGCCAAAGTCATCTTGTAACATTGCAATCCATGGTTCCTTTTTGAAGTATTTGCATTTGGCGTCATTTTGAAGTTTATTGGTCTCGATATTAAAATTCTTTATCCTATGTGCTCTTTTTGGTTTTGGGAGTAGACTTATTTGTGTATTTACATCCAGAACCATCACCGGTTGGGGTTATGGATCTACGTATCTCTGGCTTACCAGTGATAGAACCTGATCTGATTGGTGGGATCAGATGTGTGGGAGACCATGTTCGTTTATCTTGTAATGGTGATCGCTTCATGCTGAGCTTTGGAGAAGCCTTGCTGCTCCCAATAGGCTGAAAATAACCAAAATACAAGTGAAAATCAACCATAAGATAATGTCAAATGTAAGCAAATTTCAAGTTTCATAATCACCCCGTCACAATAGTTTGTAAATTATTGTAAGTTGCAGGTTAGAAATTTAAACGTTTAGAGAATGGGAGAAATCTCTTCTCTTTAAACATTTGAATTTAAGATCCGATAGGTTTACAGAATGGTAGAAAAAAGTGCACTTTGTACATCAGGTTTGATATCATGCTAGATATCATGCTAGATTTATCATGCATGGCAACCAAGAAAGTAAGGAAAAACTCTGACCAACAGCTTTAAGGACAAGCCTGGCACCAGTCCCCAACATTGCACAGAGGGATATGGCACATGAAGCCAAGGAGTTAGACTACATGTGGAACGCAGGCTTTCCCTAATTTAAGTTGCATCAGTTTTACTGCAGTATGCAGAAGCGTATTTAGCAGTAGTAATTTAGAAAATTATTGAAGGCGTAAGATTAATTTTCTATGCAGGCATGCACTCCCACCCCCCATAATAACACACTGATTTTCAACCTATAATTTGTTACAATTAGCATTTTGACACATTTTAATCAAGCACATCTTTTAAAGTACTAAACTCCATTATCACTCCAATCTAATTTACTTCCAAACTCCAGCAATTGTACATGGCAAAGCTTGCCAAATAGAGCCAATTAATGCTTTCAAATTCACTATCTCATAAAAGCAATCACGTCACTCTAAGGAAATAATGTCTCACATAAGACAACAACCAGGCAAGCCTTACGTTCCTACGAATAATTAAATGGATTTAAAATTTCAATTTTAGCACATAATTTGTTACTTATAGCTTATTTGGGGGAAAGCACTGATTAAACAGATTTGTAATTGTGACTCTCAGAAAACAAAGTCTCACTTAAACATTTTCCGGCCTCCATTGTTGTGACACAAACAACAGGAGCAATTAGCATTCTCAATTCCAGTTCCACTCTCCAATCAATCCGCTTCCTGTCCCACCTTTTCAATGATCTGATTTGAAATGGTCAGTATTAACCCAATCCCAGTAAAAAGCCGATCATTTTATTGCACACGGACAAATCGACATGCAGATTGATGGCTTAAAAAAATGAGTTTTGGCATATGAGATTTACATTCTAAACAGTATCAAGCTAAAGTAATTTGAGACAGCATCTTCTAGGTGATCTCACTCCATTTCATTCCCCACAAAATCAGGTAGGACTCTGGACTGTCAGCTTAGCACTAATGCAAAGCTGAAATTGCATTCCTATCACACAAAACTTGTAGTGTAGCTGGATCTAAAGGGAATTTGTTAAATATACTGTTGTCTTCAGTCATTGAAACATTTCTTCTTAGAGGCCCTGTATAGTAAACTTCAGGTATGAAAAAGGTAATCTTGCAATTAAACAATCGTAGCACATAGATTGCTAATGATCTAGGACTTAATTCGGAAAATATATTCTTATCAGGGTTCACTATACGGTAGTTTCCCCCTCACCTATTCAAGAGTTGGGGGTGGGAGGTGGGGGGGGGGGAGGCATAGAGAATTACCCTTTGTTAATGAACGAATGTACTCCCAACCTGAACAGGACTACTGAATCCAGTACAGGTGCTTAATTCAATGAAGGTCATCGTTCCTGGCTACTGAATAGAACAATAACTTGCACCTTTAATGTAGCAAAACATCCGAAGATGCATAATAGGAGCATTAGTGATAAAAAAAATCATGTTTTGACACCGAGCCACAGGAGGAGACAAAAGAGCTGACTAAAAGCTTGGTCAGAGGGATAGATTTAAAGGAGCCCTTTAAAATCGGAGAGAGGGGTAGAGAGGTTTACTGAGAGAATTCTAAAGCTTAGGGCTAAGGCAGCTGAAAGCAAGGTTGCTAAATCGTTATATTAGGGAATGCACAAGACACCGGAAGATTTTTAAGGCTTGTAGGGCTAGAGGAGGTTATGCAAATAGGGAGGTAAGAGGCTAGGCCTTTGCGATATTCGAAAACAAAGATAAGAACTTTAAAATTCAGCAGTTGTCAGACTGGGAGCCAGTGCAGTCAATGAGCATTGTGGTGAAGGATGAAAAAGATTGGGCATGAATTAAGATACAAGCATCAGAGTTTTTGATGCGAACACGCTTACATATGATTGAAGATGGGAGACCAGCTGGAAGTCCATTGGCATAATTAAGTTTATAGGTAATAAGCATGGATGTGGGTTTCAGAAGGGACAGGATTTTGAGAGACAGGATCTACAGGCATTTAGAGATGCAAGGACTGATTAGGGACAGTCAGCAATGGCTTTGTGACTGGAAAATCATGTCTCACAAATTTAATTGAGTTTTTTGAAGGGGTAACCAAGAAGGTAGATGAGGGCAGTGAAGTTGATGTTGTCTACATGGACTTTAGCAAGGCCTTGGACAAGGTACCACATGGTAGGTTGTTGCAGAAAATTAAATCTCACGGGATCCAGGGTGAGGTATCTAAATGGATACAAAATTGGCTTCTTGACAGAAGCCAGAGGGTGGTTGTAGAGAATTGTTTTTCAAACTGGAGGCCTGTGACCAGCGGTGTGCCTCAGGGATCAGTGCTGGGCCCACTGTTATTTGTCATTTATATTAATGATTTGGATGAGAATATAGGGGGCATGGTTAGTAAGTTTGCAGATGACACCAAGATTGGTGGAATGATGGACAGTGAGGAAGGTTATCTCCAATTGCAGCGGGATCTTGATCAATTGGGCCTGTGGGCTGACGAATGGCAGATGGAGTTTAATTTAGACAAATGCGAGGTTATGCATTTTGGTAGATTGAACCAGGGCAGGACTTACTCAGTTAATGGTAGGGTGTTGGGGACAGTTACAGAACAAAGAGATCTAGGAGTACATGTTCATAGCTCCTTGAAAGTGGAGTCACAGGTGGACAGAGTGTTGAAGAAGGCATTCGGCATGCTTGGTTTCATCGGTCAGAATACAGAAGTTGGGACGTCTTGTTAAAGTTGTACAAGACATTGGTAAGGCCACACTTGGAATACTGTGTGCAATTCTGGTCACCCTATTATAGAAAGGATATTATTAAACTAGAAAGAGTGCAGAAAAGATTTACTAGGATGCTACCGGGACTTGATGGATTGAGTTATAAGGAGAGGCTGAATAGACTGGGACTTTTTTCTCTGGAGCGTAGGAGGCTGAGGGGTGATCTTATAGAGGTCTATAAAATAATGAGGGGCACAGATCAGCTGGATAATCAATATCTTTTCCCAAAGGTAGGGGAGTCTAAAACTAGGGGGCATAGGTTTAAGGTGAGAGGGGAGAGATACAAAAGTGTCCAGAGGGGCAATTTTCTCACTCAGAGGGTGGTGAGTGTCTGGAACAAGCTGCCATAGGTAGTAGTAGAGCGGGTACAATTTTATCTTTTAAAAAGCATTTAGATAGTTACATGGGTACGATGGGCATAGAGGGATATGGGCCAAACGCAGGCAATTGGGATTAGTTTAGGGGTTTTTAAAAAAAAAGCGGCATGGACAAGTTGGTCCGAAGGGCCTGGTTCCATGCTGTAAACCTCTATGACTCTAGAAGGGGATGAGCTAAGATAGAGTTGCAGTCTGGCAATATTACGGAAGTGGAACTGGAGAATCTTGGTAATGGAATGGATGGGCGTGATTTTCCCACCCCACTGCGCTGGTCGAGTAGCGTAGCAAGGCAGGAATTTTGAACAGGAAGCAAAAAATCAGAATCGCGCCTGGAGTCGGGCCGGTCACAATCTTCCCAGGCTATTGTTTGTGATGTGATCAGCATCGCTCCCAGGAAGGGCACGAGATTGATTTAAATATTTATATCCTAATTTACATCTGTTTAGCAAGCCCAGGATGCTACTGCCCGGGTTCAGTTGCTTTTCCGACCTTGTCCGTGGAGGTTCTCACTGGCGAGAATCACAGCTGGTCCCCTCCAACAGGGACCAGATGTGATGGCCTCACCGGTTGGACAGGAGCCATTGAGGCCCCCTGGGTTGTCAGGGACAGGGGGGCAGTGCCAGCCTGGGACCTTGGCACTGCCCAGTGGGAGTGGGGCTAGATGGAGGCGGAGGCAAACAGGAAGGGTAGGATGGTTAGTAGGAGGGGAGGGAAGTGGGGAATCTGTATCTGGGGGGGTTGCTGGTGTGGGGCCGGCAATCTGAGGTCAGGGCTGCCAATCAGGAGGGTCCATTAGGGGATTGGCAATTGGGGGAGGGTTGGCGATTGGGGGGGGTCTGTGAGAGAGTCTATTGGGGGGGGGGTCTGTGGAGGTGGTTGACAGATATCCCATGTATCCAGCATATGGGAGATCAGAGCACATACTTAGCAGTCTGCAGCCAGCTTCCCCAGTGAGCTTAGCCCCCCCCCACTCCCCAACTTACTGGCGTGAGAAGTGACAGTGTGGAAAATTGCATGTGGCAGCTCGCTGAAAAAGAAACAGAGTGAAATCTTTGTGACACTTAGAATTTTGGGGGGAAATTCCGTCCGATATGTGCTTAGAAGAGCATCTTGAGGTCAAACATAAGTTTGCAAAAGATCTGGTTCAGCTTAAGACAATTGAAATGTAGATATGAGAATTCTCTGACAAGGTTCCTACATTTTAATCGTATTTATTTCCTAATGGTATAACCAGGAACATTAGATTTCCTTAACTTTGCTGCCCACTGCACTATTCAGGCTGATTTTTTTATGAGATGTCGGCATTGCTGGTTAGATTAGTATTCATTGCCCATCCCAAGGTGCCCTTGAGAAGGTGGGCGTGAGCTGCTTTCTTGAACTGCTGCAGTCCTTGAGCTGTTGGTACACGCACAGTGCTGTTAGGATGCTATTTAATGTAGGTGACCCTGCCATGGCCATTTTCAGCAGCCCCAAGGGAATTCCCATGTCTTTGAAGGATTGGAATCCACCACTGGGAGCTGCAGGTTAATCACAGGGCAGCCAGCTCTTCAATTCCAGCAGCATCAGCACCACCCGGAGCGTTGGCCGCAGCCAAGCCTGCAGGGAGCCTGTAGCAGAAACAAGCCATGGAGCTCCAATAAGAAGAATGGACATGGGTTCACTCGGGCCAGTCAGGCAAGTCCCAGTGGGTTGTGGGGCAACTGGGGTAGTTGTTGTGATGGGCAGCAGGGTTGGCTCTCACCACTGGTGAGGGTTCTCCATGGGGCACAGGTGCTTGATTAGGAGGCCCCACCCCACAATGTTCCAAGCTCGCAGGGAGCCCACAGGGTATATCCGCCAGCTTACCCATGACAGTGCCTACCCCACTCCCCACTATGGGATAAGGCCCTCAAGTGGCACTTAATTGGCTGTTTAAGGGCCTCAGTTGGCCTCTGGGGCAGCAAGGTCAACCTTGAAGGCTGGTGAGACAGAACATCCCAGAGATGGTGATGGCGGAGTCTGGGACATTGGCTGTAATATACCATTCGTTGAGTATAACTATGTCAACCTGTTTCTTCTCTGTGGGATAGCTCTCCCAATTTTGGCACAGCCCTCCCCCATATGTTAGTAAGGTCTGATTTGCAGGATTGACTAGACAAACTTTGTCGTTATCCTTTCCGGTGCCTAGGCCGACGTCAGGTGATCCATCCAATTTTATTCTTTGTGACTTTTCTAAAACAAGTTGATAAAATGAGTGACTTATTTGGCCATTTCAGAGGGCAATTAAGGGTCAACAAATTGCTGTGGGATTGTAGTTACATGAAGGTTAGACTGGGTATGGATAGAAGATTACCTTCCCTCAAGGACATTAGTGAACCAGATGGGGTTTTTTTTTTACAAGAATTCAATAGTTTCATGGTCACCATTGGTACGACTAGGTTTTAATTCCAAACTTATTGTTTAATTAATTGTATTAAAATTCCACTAGATATCATAATGTCCCCAGAGCATTAACTTGGCCTAACGAGCTTGGTCCGCCATTCAATAAGATGTGGACTGATATAACCTCAAGCCCACATTCCTATATATCTCTGATAACCTTTCACCCCCATATTGATAAAGAATTTGTCCAGCTCTGCCTTAAAAATATTCAAAGTCTCTGCCTTTTGAAGGAAAAAATTCTAAAGACTCAAGACCTTCAGAGAAAAACGTTTGCCTCATCTCCTTTTCTTAAAAGAGCAACCCTTTATTTGTAAACCACGAGCCCTAATTTTAGATTTTCTCAAGAGGAAATATCCTCTTCGCGTCCAACTTGTCAATACTACTCAGGATCCTAAAGGCTTTAGGCAAGTCTCCTCTTACCCTTCTGAACTCTAGTAGATACAAGCCTAACCTGTCCAACCTTTCCTTATAGGACAACCTGCCAATTTCTGGTACTAATCTAGTAAAACTTCTCTGAACTGCTTCTAAAGTATTTACATATTTTCTTAAATAAGGTGACCGAAACTGTACACAGTATCAAGATGTGGTCTCACCAGTGTCTGTACAACTGAAGCATAACCTTCCTATTTTTATATTCAATTCCCCTTGCAATATAGGATAACATTCTATTGGCTTTTCCAATTACTTGCTGCACCTGCATACTTTTGTGATTCATTCACTAGAACAGCCAGATCCCTCTGTATCTCAAAGCTCTGCAATCTCTCACCATTTAGATAATATGCTTTATTCTTCTTGCTAAAATGGGCATTTTCACACTTTCCCACATCATATTCCATTTGCCAGACCTTTGCCCACTCACCTAACCTATCTATGTTCCTTTGATCCTATGATCCTCTTCACAACTTACTTTTCAACTCATTTTTGTGTCATCAGCAAATTTAGCAACCATACCCTCGGTCCCTTCATTCAAGTCACTGATATAAATTGTAAAAGTTGAGGCGCTAGCACTGATCCCTGCGGTACACCACTTGTTATATCCAACCAACCAGACAAATACCCAATCCCAACTCTGTTTCCTATTAGCTACCCAATCTTCTATTCATGCCAATGTTACCCCACAACATGAGCTTTTATTTTCCACAATAACCTTTAATGTGGCACCTTATCAAATGCCTTCTGGAAATCAAAGTACAGCATATCTTCTGGTTTCCCTTAATCCACAGCACAAGGTACTCCTTCAAAGAATTTCAATAAGCTGGTTAAACATGATTTTCCTTTCAGAAAACCATGTTGACTCTGCCCAATTACCTTAAATTTTTCTCAGTGCCCTGTTTTAACAACTTTAATTATAGCTTCTAACATTATTCCTATGACGGATGTTAAGCTAACTGGGTTATAGTTTCCTGCTGTTCGTCTGTTTTGAATAAAGGAGTTACATTTGATATTAATCAATCTGAAGGATGCTTCCTCAAATCCAGGGAACTTTGGAAACCAACCTATCAACTATCTCATTAGCCACTTCTTTCAAGACCCTATGATGAAGTCCATCAGCGTCTGGAATTTGTCACCCTTCATACTTAACTATTTGCTCAGTACCGCTATTCTGGTGACTTTAGTTTTCTTCAGTTCCTTCCACTCTTCCATTTCCTTATTTATAACTATTTCTGTGATGTTACTTGTATCCTCTATAGTGAAGACTGATGTAAAGTACCTGTTCATTTCTCATCTCCTTACTTCCTATTATTAATTCTATAGACACACTTTCTATAGGACCAACGTTCACTTTAACTTCTACTTAAATATCTACAGAGACTCTTATCTGGTGTTATATTTCTAGCCATCTTTCTTTCATACTCTAATTTTTCCCTCCTCATTAAACTGTCTATCATTCTTTGCTATTTCTTATATTCTGTCCAATCATCTGACATGCCTCCTGTCTTGCCCAATTATCTGCTTTTTTGTTAATTTAATAGTACCTTTAACCTTTTAGTTAACCATAGATGGTGGGTCCTCCCCCTGGAATTTTTCTTTCACATTGGAATGTATTGATTCTGTGTACTCTGAAATATCCCTTTAAACGTCTGCCACTGCACTTCTTTTGACTTATCTTTTAACCTCATTTTCCAGTTCAATTAGTCCTCATAATTGCCCTTACTTAAGTTTAAAATACTAGGATCCACTCTTCTCTCCAAAATGAATGTGAAATTCAATCATATTATGATTATTGCTACCTAGGGGTGCCTTCACTATGAGATTATCCATTTATCCTTTCTCGTTACACAATATCAGGTCTAGTATAGCCTGCTCTCTGGTTGGCTCCAGAATGAGCTGTTGTAAGAAACTAGCCGAAAAACATTTTATTAACTCACCTATGCTACCTTTGCCCATTTGATTTTTCTAGTCTACATATAGATTAAACCTCCCCAGAATTATCTCTACATTTTTGACAAGTTCCCATTGAGTGCCTGTGAGAATACATTGCATCAACAGACTGTCTTCTGTCAACAAGGCCCATCATTTTCTCCACAAACTTTAGTGAGTACTAAACAAAACTCCATACAAACACCTTCTTACAATACAATATCCACCTCAATATTTCATTATCCAACTTTCACAAAGACCTTCTAATACTTTGCCATGACAGAGAGCACTAGTCCATAGTTAACTGGGTACTATATTTTTTAAAGTATCATTTCAGTTTCTTGTTGAAATGATTCTCTAAAGATAATGGCAAGGACCTGACTAATTTTGTTAGGAATTTTAAGTACAACATCCATCTGGACCTGATTCCTTGTCTTCCTTAGCTGATATTTCTAATTCCTTTACACTGTGAAAATTCAACTTCTATCTTCAGCAGCACAGAAAATAATCAATTTAGATTGCTTGCTATGCACTAGTTAATTGGTGTTGTGTGAGATAATCCATTTTGAATAGAAATACAGGAGTTTACATTCAATGGAAAGAAGAAGTGGATCAACAGAGACCCCTAGGGCTTCAAATAGATATTCCTTAAAAAGGTCTGAGTACAGGCGCATAAAGGAAATTTTTTAAAAGTCCAATAGTATTTTAGCTTTTAGAAATAAGGACAGAGTAAAACAGAGAAGAGCGAATGATAAATTATATACCACCTTTGTCTGGTTAGATTTGAAGTTTGAGTGTAACGTTGGGGAACCTTTTATAGAACATGGGGTCAAAGAGAGTGCACAACTTACATTTACAGGATGATAGCAGGATTGGGAATGAGTTGAGGAAAAATTTGGATGATTTGTAATAAATTTAATAAAGCTTTTTAAAATCATGAAGAACTTTGATAATCTGAAGAACTTTGATAATCTGAACAAAAAGATGATCTGTTCCAGTTCGGGAGGTAGTGATGAGAGGTCATTGATTTAAAATTATTACAGAGAGGAAGGATAGAGAATAGGAAATTGTTAACTCCTAGGATTGTTGAAATGTTAAATCACAAGAGGTGATTGAGGCAGAGACAACTGTATCTTTTAAAGAAAAACTGGATAAATATTTGAGACAGATGATGATGATGATGATGATACAGGGATGTGGGGAGAGAACAAAGCAGTGAAATTCATTGTTGGATTGGGGTAGCAAAGATTCAGCACAAACACAAAAATAACCCCTAAAATAAGCAAAATGCTCTGGATGATAGAATCTGAAACAAACAGAATGCTGGAAATACGCAGCAAGTCTGGCAGCAACTATTGGGAGAGAGAACAGAGTACAAATAATCCTTCTCTGTGTTGGAAACATCTAAGGATCTCTCAGAACATTAAAAGCTTCCGCATATTATGACAGATCAGGAGCCTGATCTGTTTTATTCCAATACTGGTTGTTTTGGATCCTAAAATGAACAAGAGTTCTGAAGAAATCATATTCAACTTGAAAAATAAACTGTTTCTCTCTCCACAGATGTTACAGACCTGTTGAGTATTTCCAGCACTTTATTTTAATTCCTAAATCCTAAAATGGATTCCTCGTTATTCCTAATGAGAAGCTACACTCGTTATAGCTTGTTATGCAAAGTTAATAGAACAAAGAACAAAGAACAGTACAGCACAGGAAACAGGCCCTTCGGCCCTCCAAGCCTGTGCCGCTCCTTGGTCCAACTAGACCAATCGTTTGTATCCCTCCATTCCCAGGCTGCTCATGTGACTATCCAGGTAAGTCTTAAACGATGTCAGCGTGCCTGCCTCCACCACCCTACTTGGCAGCGCATTCCAGGCCCCCACCACCCTCTGTGTAAAAAACATCCCTCTAATATCTGAGTTATACTTCGCCCCTCTCACCTTGAGCCCGTGACCCCTCGTGAACGTCACTTCTGATCTGGGAAAAAGCTTCCCACCGTTCACCCTATCTATCCCCTTCATAATCTTGTACACCTCTTGTAATCTTGAACAAATCCGCAATATCTAGGTGCCAATATAAAGAGTCATCTAATTTCTGTTTAAGTAGATTGTTTTACAGGTGGGAGTTTATCTGACTTTTGTTTAAATGAGTTGCTTCACAAGTGTTGGGGGATGGGGGGGGGATGGAGTCCATACAAGTATTAGAAGTTAGAATGACCACAATACTACAATTCCTTATAGTTCCATTCCTTGTCTTCTCTATTATCTAATCAGGAGGTCTTGCAAGAAAAGTTTGCAGTTTGGCTCCATCTTCAAGGTGTATGAATTTCTTCCCTGGTGTTTGGGAGGTCATCCTGATACCTGTGAAATCTAATTTGATTGGCAGATCCATCACTGCAAGACATAGTTTTCAAAGTAAATGGCACTTATTTATTTAAACCAGCCTGATCAAAATAAAGAAAATTATATAATTGTGACTGGTGTCTTATATTCCTCAGTTTCACTCTTGCAAATGTACTAAACATGCAGTACATTTCTTGCATCACAGCTTTTCATAAAGTTCAAATTGTTTAAAATAAGAAAGACAACTGTGAACGAATTGCCATTTATTGATTGAAAATAGATTCTGAGTTACAATAATTATGTACCAGCTAAAATTTGATATTTATCTTACTAGTGCTACTATTGATCTTGTTTCTGAAGAAACTTGATTCTTGGCTTCCATCCCAAGGTCTATTAATGTAGCACTGTCTCTCTTTGCAGCCACTGCTGAAATGGCTTTTAGTTTACTAAATCACCTTGCATTGCTGTTTGTGAAAAATCTATGTTCCTGGTAAGTAACAGTTCCTAGCTGTTGAGGCTTTGTCACAGAATGGTACATAACGTGGTATTACTCAGCAGCACCCTGATGAATGGAAATATCACTACATTTGGGGGATTGCCTTCTGTGGTTGGGAGTCGTCATATTCCTGGATAGTGTGAGGGGAAATCTCTCTACGTCTATCTAACATTAAGAGCAGCATGATGGTAAAAATTTAGTTCCAAAAATGAAAACAAAACCTTCCTTCCTTTCATAAAAATTAAATTGATTCAGGAATACATTATCTAGTTAACAGGATATTTATTCTCTACATCATTTGTATTCACGACAGACATTAAAAGTATGCCTTTGAATGGGAAAACATAATGCAGGAAACGCACTCATGATACTTCAGATGAGCAATGCCACATGATTGCATATGTTGTTTGTATAAAACCCAAGTAGGCCATTGAGTCACTCTGTTTTAATCTTAACTTAAAATTCTTTTGGTATGGACTCCCTTTTCCTCAACAAATAAGGGCGTTTCCAGTGACCCCCACGTGCCAGGAGAGCAGCTGTGCAACTCGTGCATAGGGAGTGCTGAACTGGGAGAGCAGACACTATGTCAATTTATCTTTGGGCTGCAATTCAGTACCCTTCTGAATTTGTGTTCTAGCCTCAATGAGTCCTTAGATTACATGCAAAAATATTTCAATAAACACCTGTCAACATTTGTCGGGGTTCATGCTGAGTTGCTCTTTTTTTCACGTTCCCATTTTGGAATGGAAGTCCACGGGGGATGAGGCTTTTGAAATTGGCACTTCCACTGCGAAATGTTTTCAGTATCTTTTTAAGTCAGTGTAGTTTCTATCTGACACTTTTTTCCTATTTATCAAATTCATCAAAAACATTTTTTTCCAAAGAACATATGGGTAATTAAAATAAAACTTCTTAAAGCAAGATTGTTTAGTTTAGTTTATTTATTAGTGTCACAAGTAGGCTTACATTAACACTGCAATGAAGTTACTGTGAAAATCCACTAGTCGCCACATTCTGGCACCTGTTTGGGTACACTGAGGGAGAATTTAGCATGGCCAATGCACCTAACAATCACGTCTTTCAGACTGTGAGAGGAAACTGGAGCATCCAGAGAAAACCCACGCAGGCATGGGGAGAACGTGCAGACTCCACACAGACAGTGACTCAAAGTGCAACTTATCACCAATAATGACCAATACACGACCTGAATAATACACTACCTGAAACCCATCCTCTGCGCCAACAAGTGACCAAATTCATGCTCAGTGCTTTTATGTTAAAAAAAAGGAAGATGTGAATGTGGTAAAGCTTTGAACTGTAAGTTGCCAATTCAAGGTGTGCCCTGAATTATGGGTATAAAATACACGAGATACAATGACAGCGAGGTAGGATGTTTGGGGACTTGGCATGGGTGAGAAGTAAATATGGAACTCATTGACGAGCAATAACTTGTGGCATAGAATCAAGGTCTATCAATCTTTTACCGTATAATTTTTAAAAATACCTCAGACCTGACACATATATCCACTTAACTTTCTCTGGTAATGATCACCTTAGCCCCAGGACATCACTGTAGGATTCCTCAGGATAGTGTCCTAAGGCCAACCATCTCCAGTTGCTTCACCAGTGACCTTCCCTCCAGCATAAGGTCAGAAGTGGGGATGTTCGCTGATAATTTCAGTGTTCACTATCATTTGCAAATCCTCAGCTATTGAACCTGTTCATGTCCATATGCAGCAAGACTCAGCCAGCATTCAAGCTTAGATTGATAAATGGCAAGTAACATGCCTGCCACACAAGTGTCAGGTCTGAAAAAAAAGTCACACTGAGAACACCTGGTACTTAATGGTGCTGTAACTGTTATATGTTAAAAAGATAGAGAGACAATGACTGAGGTGAAAGAGGAAAAGTCAAAATCTGAATTCAGAGGTAGGAGTCATCAAGTATGTCTCTGTTGTTTTAAAGTGATTAAATAACCAGAATCAGCCATGCAGTGTATGAGATTGTTACTGATCGTTCGGAAAAAGGTGATGCTAGAATCATATCTTTCAAAATTGTATTTTTCCTTTAAAATTTGGAAAGACATTGCTGCAGAAACTCCATCTATTTGTTGTATATGGGCGAGTGCATGTTGGAGTATTTTTAAAAAGGGGTAGTAGATAGTTATACTTCCAGAGTACAATTGTACGTGTACCAGATCTTGTAACATGTTTTAAGAAATAAGTTTTGTTTTATAATGAACCTATCATTCTGAGCTTATTGAAAGAATCCTGGTTAAAGTCTCTTTTATTCTGGGTCTAACAGCAACAAAGGTAAATAACTGGCCGTTTTGCTGAGTGAATTAAACCATTTCCAACAAGACTAAAGTAACCTTATGTCCTTGACATTCAATGACATTGCCATCATTGAATCCTAACGAACAACATCCTGGGAAATTTAACTGGGGAACAGCTACTTAAGTTCTGTGGCTGCAAGAGCAGGTCAGAGACTGGGAATTCTGCAGCAAGTAACTCACCTCCTGACTCCTCAAAGACTGCAAGACTCCAAGGACTCCAAAAGACACAGATCAGATTATGATGGGATACTTGTCTGGATGAGTGCAGCTCCAGTAACCCTCAAGAAACTTGACACCATCCAAGACAAAGCAGCCCCTTGGACACCATCCACCATCTTAAACTTTCAGTCCCTCCACATTCATGCATACTGCATATGTGTACCATCTACAAGATGCAGTGCAGCAAATTGCCAAGGCTCCTTTGACAGCATTTTCCAAATCCCCATTCTCTATCGCCAAGAAGAACAAATGCAATCTGTGCATGAGAACACCATGTTGACTATCAATGAGTCAAAGTCCTGAAACTCCCTTCCTAAAAACACAGTGGGTATACCCACATCACATGGACTGTTGTGACTAAAGAATACAGTTTCTTGAGGGCATTTAGGATGGGCAACAAATGCTGACCTAGCCAATAATGCCCACATCCTGTGAAATAATAACAAAAACCCAAAGCCTTGACTTCTTGCTTCATCGCTTCTGCAAGGAAAGAGCTGAAGTAATTTATTTTGGTGAAGATTTAATTCTTGAGACAGGCGAATATAGCAGATTGACTAATGTTGTTAAACTCATCAACTGCAGCTTCAAATGACCCCAAGACATAAAGATGCAAGGCCAGTCACTTTCAGAGTCACAGGCAAGGAGAAACATGGAGCTGATGCTGGGTTGCAGCCACTGCTCCAGCACGTGACATAGCTCTGCAGTGACTTTCCTGGTCAAGTACAGTTTCCACTCACAGTGCAACTTGAATTCTTGGCTTGCACACTCTAGAGAGGGATAAAAATGCCAGCCTTGGTCTTCTGCGAGCTCTTCCTCCTACCCCACCTACTGCTTTGTTCTCAGCAGTTGCAAGCCCTGTGCAATCCTGCCTGCTGCAGCTGCTGCTCTGTCAGCCATAATGCCATCCCAATCACCATACCTATGACGTCAACAAGCAGTGCCCCATGTCAAAACTCCACTGCAGACTCAGCCAAATAACTTTTTTGCATAGTTTAATTTCAGCTACAAAAGTGAAAACAGCGAATGTATACTGCACAACAACAGAATGTGGTGTTGTGAAAAAGCCGAGGTTGAGCCTGGCATTGCAGCAGCTGAATGGTTGATGATAATGGTTTCTAAAAGAAAATCTTATTTTTCATAGCCTTTTTTGTTACAACACTTTGATGGTTTAAGCAGATTTCACCTGTTCTTCTACCCAAGTGATAATGACTACTTGGCTTTTGAGTGATATTCACACACAGATTTAGCATAGTTCTTATTAATCTAACCAACTCACTGATGGTCTTGTTCAGGGAATACCTTACATACTCTCCAGGAAAGCTGCCAGATTTGCTGCTGCTCTTGCACAACAGCTCCACAGAGAAAATGTCTGAGAGGGAGAAACATTCATAAAAATGATAAGGGTTAGAGTTTTATCAAATTAGAGATGAGTTAACCATGCCCCTTTGAAGAGGGTCAGGAGCTTAACCATGACAAATCCATGGACATTAAAAGGGCAATGGCAGCATGGATACGGAACTGGCTAAGGGATAAAAAACAGAGAGTAGCGGTGAACAATTGTGTTTTAAACTGGTAATGACTTCACAGTAGTAGGACCACTGCTCTTTTTAATTTCTATTAATGACTTGGACATATATAATGGATGTAATTTCAAAGCTGCAGATAACATAAAACTTAGATATTTAGTTAACGTTGAGAAGATAACAGCAGACTTCAGGAGTAGGTGTCTTAAAAAAAGAGCAATGGAGGCAGCCTGGCCGCAGAAGCTGCACTGTAGTGCATAATATTAGAAGCCAGTATCCCTAGAAGTCCTCTTACCTGTACTTAACCAAGAGTGGCTGCATGTGTAAGAGTTTGAAACACACTGTCACATAGTTAGGCCAAATGCTGCAGCCTAATCTCACTAAAGACCACTACTAAGGTCACAACAGCCTACAACGTCCATGGCATGGGGGTTATTAAAAACAGGGCATTAGGAAAACACATATAACTCACTTTCAACCAGCAGCATGCCATCACACAAGTGAATGCTTTCTTCCCTGGGGACTATCACATACTTTTATCTTCAGACAGTTCCATGGTACCTACATTCTATAAACCAATCCTGAGGGGACTCAGAAATCAAGGCATTCCTTTACAGCAATGGCTGATCACACATTTGTTCTTTCCCAGGATTCCAGTTTTTCCTTATACTGATCTTTCATTTACGTCCTTCAATCCTTAAAACCAGGAAGTCTTTGCTGCATCTTGAATAGCTTTTAGTGTATTGCTCATCATTTTCTTAATTGCTATCTACTCTAGCAACCCCAATTATATATTTTGCCATTACCCTCTCAACGAGTTTTAAGTCTATTCCAATTTATTAGGCCTGTTTTATTCATTTTTACATATGTATGTTCATTATTAGATTACATTTCATTTATGTGGCAGAAGCACAATGCAGCGTTACATATTATCAATTTAAGTGAAATGTTCCTGGCATTTTTAAATAAGCACTAAAGAAAAGGTGATGTACCAACATTTGCATTGGATTGATAAGGTGCAAACATGTGTTCAGCATCTTGAACATTTTGCATTCCTAATCATAGTCTGGATGTCATGGGGACATACTGCATAGGGACTAGTAAGTTTCAGGAGAGTTATTCCTCGTTCACTGAACCCCCCCCCCCCCCCCCCACACTGTTGACCAACACCACCAACCCCCCCACCACCCACCACCAACCCAAGCCCACCACGGTGATCTGAGGGACTCCCTTCCCCACGCCCCAATCAGGACCGGCACTGCCTGTCCATGTCCGTCTCCCCTGGGGGCTATACAGAAGTATACTTCTGTACTTACCTTTAAGCCACTGGGGTGATTCCCACGACAGGTTCACGTCTGGTGAACCCGTTGTTAACGGTTTAAAAATACAGTGAGGGTCAATATATGGTGAGGGGTGTGGTTAATTATATTAAAATACATTTAAGTGAATGTAAATCAGGTTCATGCTTGTAGTGGGAGTGAACCTGATGCCGTCGCAGATGAGGGGTGGGGAAGATTCGAGATCGCAATCTCGCCAGCAAGATCTGTAACTTCTGGATCTTGAGCCCCTGTCGACATTCACACTGTAAGAAGTCTAACAACACCAGGTTAAAGTCCAACAGGTTTATTTGGCAGCAAAGGCCACTAGCTTTCGGAACAGACTGTTCCTTCGTCAGGTGGGTGGGAGTTCTCCCACCCACCTGATGAAGGAACAGCCTGTTCTGAAAGCTAGTGGCCTTTGCTGCCAAATAAACCTGTTGGACTTTAACCTGGTGTTGTTAAACTTCTTACGATATTCACACAGACAGCTAGCGTGGGCTCAAGATCGTAATTATTGTAATAGTAATTATTGTAAATTATAGAGACACAGCAGCCAATTTCTGCACAGCAAGATCCCACAAAGTAATGAGATAATGACCAGATAATCTGTTTTTGATTATGTCATTTGAGGAATATACATTGTTTGGGACTTTGGGAGAATTGTGTTGCTCTTTCCTGAATAATACCGAGATGTTTTATTCCCATGAACGGGAAACAAGTTCTCAGTTTAATCCTTTATCCAAAGAACACTTCCACTGGTGCCACAATCTCTCAGTACTGCACTGTGGTTTCATTTGTGATTGTACGCTGAAGTCTGTGGAATGATATTTCACTCCACAACCTTCTGATTCAGAAGGTAAAATGGTAACCTTCGAGCCAAGGCTGGCATTTTAAATCCCTCTCATATCATATCCCACTTATTAGCATTGATGATATTTAACTTACCTACCTGGTTCATTATGTCAACAGATGTTTTTCAGTAATTAAGTATAACGTGTGCCATGCAGATTATACCGGCTGCTATGCCTTCCTCTGAAAATCATAGCTACGCCGTGCACATACTTGCTTTCATTAAAGGTGAATCTGGGAAGAAGCCCAAATACTGTATGCTTGGCCAATATAACATGGCCTACACAACTGAAAAGTACTGAAAGGCATTGATTTAGTGGATAGTGATCACAACTGGTAAAATATAACATGATTTTTTAAAATAAAGTTAGGCAATATTAGTACCATCCTTAATCTTGAATATACCCTGGACAAATTAACAAAAATATCAATATGTTATCTTTTACTCCTAAAATGTTAGCTACACAAGTGAAATAAAATGGTAGAACCTATAGCCTACAAATCCCATCACACTCAAAGCTGCAAAGTCATGTTTTTTCATATCTATAGTTCTAGAAGGTACCAAGGCTATCAATTTGCAACAGAAGTACTAACTTATTTACACAACAGCCTCTCACTTGCAGTCCCTCATACTTATAAATATATGCACACAGCCATATGGATGTTAAATGAACATTCATTATAATTTAATGTCAGTTCCATCTGGACTAAATAACGTGACTCGAATTATCTGCTGATTTATTTTCAATTAAGCCTTTCATTTTGAATCTGATTGTACTTTGTTTTATTATTCGTTGGCACTCACGTTGCTGCTGAACTTGTTGGTCTTCTTCACAGGAAGTGATCCATCGACAGATAAGCTCGCAATGGTATTCTTCTTCAAGCTCTGAAGAGGTACATTTTTTTTACAATGAGCAATGATTCATATACCAGTGGTTTCTGATTCAGAATCAGGTTTAGATTAGCCATTGAAATAAGGTTTGACTCAAACTGAGTGCCAGAATAAGGTCAAAGTGAATTATAATGAAATATGAAGGAAGGTTCAATGGTTACAACAAATAGAATGGGTTAATCATCTTCAAAAACACAAAGCTGCGCATGCCTGATTGCAACATGCTTTTTACTAAAACAAAAGAAATGTCACGTACATCCTGCACACAACTTTCAGCTGCAGTGTTGTACACCCACTTCTGTATTGTGAAATTAAGCCTAGGCAAATACACATAAGGCTGAAAAATAGATAAGGTATGTTGCACGGCTGGCCCACTTGCTATCCGCTCGTTCCTGAGCTGACCCCTGTAATAGCCTAGGTGGGTGGATGGGTGCTGAAATTGGCAATCTGCCTGCCATATTTAAATGAATAATTAAAAGTCCATTGGGGATTGTTGACAAGCTCATTGACAAGGATCAAACACTGCTCACGCCACAATACAACTGGGCAGGGTTGAGCAGTATGCTTTTGTGGCTTAGGTGAAAGAATGGCAGGAAGGAAGGGGACACTTCATTCGGGAGGTCGCCCTGTATGCATTGGGCACCCCCCCCCCCCCCCCCTTCTTCCTTGCTGTCTAACCTTCAAACCTCATCTCCTGCCTTGCTGATTTCTCAGATCTCTCACCGCAATCAAAAGGACGGGCTTACCTTTCTGAAGCAACCACCACTCCCCTTTGTGCTCCTTTATGCAATCTTGGCTGTGCTTGCTACCGAGTTCTGGTGCCGCTGGGACTGCTAGGGTTGTCTATAGCTCCCATTGAGAGCTGGAAGTCCCACTCTCTGCTGCTCTATCCCACCCTCAGCATGTAGCTAGCAGTCAGCCAACTTTCCTTCTGCCGTTTGGGTGGGGGGGTGGGGAGATGGTGAAGACGTTGCAGCCCGTGTGATATAGCTTGCACCTATCAGCCCGGTCTGACTAATTTCATGACGTGAGTAATAATTACTATTTTGGATTCTCACTCTCAATCTCAGCCCCATACTCTATGAAAGAAAAGCTATTTAGATTACATATCTGCTCAATCAGATTGGTTATAAAATTGCTCACACTGAAGACTGCTGTATTTCAAATTCTTGTGCACAGATTCACAAGCAATATCACCTGGGCAAAAATCATCACTTAGGCACAGCACAGGGAGGAAAATAACCCCTTACAGAAAACACCATGTTTCAACCAGGAAAATCAAGTGGGTTCTGATAACAACAGGTTATCCTCCTTCCCAGAATTTCTTCTCTATCCTCCTCCTAGCTGATGCTGAACATTCAAAGGCAAAGTTAAAACTCCACTCCATAGCTCCTTCCTTCTACAAAGAAACTAATAATTATTTTGCACCTTATTATGCATGTCAGGAATGTTGCAATGTATAGTACTCGTAATTAATTACTTCGAAATGCAGAGCCTTTTTGCCAAAATCCATGCTGCCTTTGATTATAATCATTTATGCAAGGAACCAATACTACATGCGTTATTCATTGGTTGCAAACCTCTCTGGGAGGGGCTTCATATCAGAGACCAGGATGCAATTTAAAGACAACCAGTCTCTCCTTAAATAGGAGGCTCGCTTTTGTTATAAAACCTGTACTGCAAATTTCTGGAGTAAATAGCTGAAGGAGGGAGAGATCAAGCACAAACCTTCTCTGACGTTGCACCAAGGCTTCCATTGCACTAAGTGGACAGAAGAAAGAACATCCTGTTGATCCCCAGGGGCAAGGAACCCTACATCGAAGTGGTTCAGGTTTTAAGGTGTCCAGATCACCAAAAACCTGTTCAGGTCCTCCATGCCGACACTATAGTTGAGATAACCCACCAACACCTCTATTTTCTTAGAAGACTAAGGAAATTTGGCATGTCAACTAGACTCTCACCAACTTTTACAGATCCACCATAGAAAGCATTCTTTTTGGTTGTATCACAGCTTGGTATGGCTCCTGCTCTGCCCAAGACCACAAGAAAATACAAAAGGTCGTGAATGTAGCCCAATCCATCACGCAAACCAGCCTCCCATCCATTGACTCTGTCCACGCTTCCCCTTGCCTTGGCAAAGCAGCCAGCATAATTAAGGACCCCACATACCCTGGACATTCTCTCTTCCACCTTCTTCCATCGGGAAAAGGATACAAAAGTCTGAGGTCACGTACCAACCGACTCAAGAACAGCTTCTTCACTGCTGCTGTCAGACTTTTGAATGGGCTGATCTTTCTCTACACCCTAGCTATGACTGTAACACTACATTCTGCACCTTCTCCTTTCCTTCTCTATGAACGGTATGCTTTGTCTATATAGCGCACAAGAAACAATACTTTTCATTGCATACTAATACATGTGACAATAAAAAATCAAATCAAATCAAAAAAGCATCTGATGAAGAAGCAGCAAGAAGACAACATGAAGGATTCAATGCCTTGAGCGCTGCCACAAGAAGATGGCTGCAGTGCCAAAAGAAAAACATGATCTGACTATCTTGACAGAAGCCAGAGGGTGGTTGTAGAGGGTTGTTTTTCAAACTGGAGGCCTGTGACCAGCGGTGTGCCTCAGGGATCAGTGCTGGGCCCACTGTTATTTGTCATTTATATTAATGATTTGGATGAGAATATAAGAGGCATGGTTAAGAAGTTTGCAGATGACATCCAGATCGGTGGCATAGTGGACAGTGAAGAAAGTTATCTCCGATTGCAAAGGGATCTTGATCAATTGGGCCAGTGGGCTGACGAATGGCAGATGGAGTTTAATTTAGGTAAATGTGAGTTGATGCATTTTGGTAGATTGAACCAGGGCAGGACTTATTCAGTTAATGGCAGGACGTTGGGGAGAGTTACAGAACAAAGAGATCTAGGGGTACATGTTCATAGCTCCTTGAAAGTGGAGTCACAGGTGGACAGAGTGGTGAAGAAGGCATTCAGCATGCTTGGTTTCATCGGTCAGAACATTGAATACAGGAGTTGGGACGTCTTGTTGAAGTTGTACAAGTAAGGCCACATTTGGCATACTGTGTACAGTTCTGGTCACCCTATTATAGAAAGGAAACTATTAAACTAGAAAAAGTGCAGAAAAGATTTACTAGAATGCTACCAGGACTTGATGGTTTGAGTTATAAGGAGAGGCTGGATAGACTGGGACTTTTTTCTCTAGAGCGTAGGAGGCTGAGGGGTGATCTTATAGAGGTCTATAAAATAATGAGGGGCACAGATCAGCTGGATAGTCAATATCTTTTCCCAAAGGTATGGGAGTCTAAAACTAGAGGACATAGGTTTAAGGTGAGAGGGGAGAGATACAAAAGCGTCCCGAGGAGCAATTTTTCACTCAGAGGGTGGTGAGTGTCTGGAACAAGCTGCCAGAGGTGGTAGTAGAGGCGGGTACAATTTTGTCTTTTAAAAAGCATTTTGATAGTTCCATGGGTACGATGGGTATAGAGGGATATGGACCAAATGCAGGCAATTGGGATTAGCCCAGGGGTTTAAAAAAAAAAGGGCGGCATGGGCACATTGGGCCAAACGGCCTGTTTCCATGCTGTAAACCTCTATGACTAGATTAGTCACAGCAAGAACACTAAAATATTTCTTCATTACAGCAGCAACAATCATAGCATTTTTCTCCTTATCCTCATATTCAAATCATTCACTCACAAATGTCAGCTACTCCTTCATGACAGCCACATTTCTCAAACACCTCACAAAACTCTCACTAACAGCTCACTCTTTCTTGCAAGAGAAGGTAGCTCATAACACTTGGCAATAAGTGGGGAAGAGCAAGTCTCCCACACTTCATTACACTATCTTTCAACAGTACATTCTGCAGGACCTTCAGAACAATTATCTGCATCTTCCTTCTCCTCTTCTACCTCCTGGGCATTAGTGACCTGCACAATATAGTGGTGCACTGCCACTTGCAAGGCATTACCACAGTCTGCAGCTGAAGGAGTTCAAATTATGCCCCCCTTGAGCAGGGCACAAATCTTAGTGACCATCTGCCTAGACAGTCTTCTGCAGCACTGGCTCTATGACAGGATAGCTCCGTCTTCAGTGGTACAACCTCATGCTGAGGGCAAAGCCTTCTTTGCCTTCTTGCCTCTTGACCTTCTAATTTACTCACTCCATGCTTGGCCTCCAATGCTGAGGATGTAGATCCTCAATGCCACTAGAGCAATTATCTGAAACTCACGCTCCCATTACAGCTGTTGCTTTACATGTGCCCAACTACACCCGCAATAGTCTCTGGAATCCTAATCATCCATCTATACAAAGCAAAATAGGCCATGAACCCCTGCACTGCCCGAACGCACACACAGACCACTCAACCCTACAGACCTGATAGCATCTATGTGTCAATGGCTGAGCGGCCCTCTCAGCAAGTCCCACCAAAATTCCAAATAGACGGTCAACAAGATGGCAACATCATCAACACTGATTAGCCTCACTTCCAAATCGGGCAGGTTTCTCTGGCTCACCTTCCGCTGCCCTGAGAAAAAGAGTCAGTGAAAGAAACAGCAATGTGAAACCAGCCTACCGCCTGCCAATGCTATTTTGAGCACCTGTCGGTGTTTGCTCCTGCCCCCATCAGGATCTATAAATTCCGCCTCAAACCTCTACAGCTCCCTTTCACTCCAGCTATGCAGTTATTCAGAGTTATGTAGGCGTGTGGAGGAGGGAATGGCAGCTTTCTGAATTATATTTTTGGTGTAATTTTTAATGAAATTTTACCTGTTTAGATTGAGTGCAGGTCTGGGTACCTCCAGTGTCGATTTCTCTGGAACTATTTGAGGTACCATTGCTGCTGGTAGAATTCTCTCCACCTTCCTGGCTAGTATGCATATCTTGGAAAATACTACTCGGTAGGGAACTATTTGTGCTCGATCTTTCTTCATCCCCATCCAGGTCATCTCTCCACTGTTTCATCATTTCAAGCACATTTGGTGGCCTTTGTGTGGCTGTCGTGTCCCCCTGAAATTCAAGTGCGACAATCAAAGATTTGGGTAACACAACAAGCTAAAGTTTTAAAGATTATTTATTAGTCACAAGTATGCTTACATTAACACTGCAATGAAGTTACTGTGAAAATCCCCTAGTCGCCACACTCCGGCGCCTGTTCGGTTATAGTGAGGGAGAATTTAGCATGGCCTATGTACTTAACCGGACCGTGGGACGAAACCAGAGAACCGGAGGAAACCCACGCAGACACAGGGAGAACATGTGGGGCAGCAGTGCCACTGTGTCACCCAAATAAAATATTAAGCATCAATATCTTTTGTAGCTGAAGATCTGTATGTAAATACAGTTTGCAAGTTTGAAAATTCAACATTTTTGGTTAACTTTGAGTTCACATGGTAAAATAGATTTTTACTGCTGTGAACCTGGGGGACTAGTTACAATTTGTTTCTGTGAGAGATCAAATTATCGAGTATTTTGAAAAACTTCAATAACTCTTCATTGATGAATAAACCGCAACCTCATTACATAAAACCTAATGGTGGTATATAAGTACCAATTTTTATTGCAGGTACATATTGCGCTGTGAATATTTAGCAATATGTTTAGTGACATTTTAAAGAAAATAGTTCCATTGCTATGCTTTAAAAAAAGGCCCAGTACATCAGTAGGGATAGAACTTAACAATCTCTGATTGAAACGCTCTACTGACATTTGTAAAATTTAGTTGTTATAATTTACAAGAAATATATGCCACAACAGAAAAACTGATTCACTTTCTGTCACAAAAACCTTAAGTTGGGGGCATCAATTTCCAGATGTGATCGCATGCAGCCAACCGATCCCCAAGTGTGCTGGCTGTCAAAGTGGCTTCCAAGTGTATGGAGTGCCCATTTAAAATAGGCTTTTGGCACCCTGAACATGTTAACAGCTCATTTTTTTCTGGTGAGGTCAGCCTTCAGATATAAAATCCTGCCCAACATTGGGATTGGAATTTTTTTTTAATTAAAATTTGTCCTTGGGGTTGTAGCAACATTCGCAAGGCAGGATTTATTGTCCACCACCAACTTTCCTCAGGTTGTTAAAGAGTCAACCACATTATGAGAATTAGCCCATAAATTACCAGATTTATGCACAGAATCAACTAAGATGCTTTAAAAGAAGATAAGTATTTATTTAGGAAGTAAAGGTGTTTTGGGATTTGCAGAAAGGGCAGGAGACTGAGATTGAGAGAACCTGCTATCTAGAAAATAGAACGGAGGAGTCATTACTGGCCAATTGATTCAGACATGCCCTTATGTTCCTAGGAGAAAAACAAGTCGTATGGAATTTCTATGTGAGTTTAGACTTAAAAGAAAAAAATCCAAACATATCGTGCAAACACATCAAATATACAAGAAAGGTAAATGCATTAAAGAATGCTCAGCGTTTTAAATAGGAATACACCAAACAGGTATGTCAACTACAGTTTGCTCATAATCACACACCACCTCAAAATAATCTCCAATTTACTAAAAACAAAGTTTGAAAGACATCCCAGCACTGCAACTTATTCCTAACGATGTTATACTTTACCAGCTACAGTACAAACTAAACTATTTTTCACAGGTAGTCTGCTTCCAACAGCTAACTTCATTATGATACAAACAGGCCTTTGAAATATTATTATAATTGAGGCATTGGTAACCACAACTTGCAGCCTGCCTGCATCTAAACCATGACCTGCCTAATGTGTCTTCTATCCAGTCCCACCAATGTATGCCCGAGTCCTTCTGGCTACTTAATATAACCCCTCTATACTAGCTAGCCGTGCTTTTCCATGTTAAATACAGAAGTGTGTCTGCTCCTGCAGCAAAATTCTCAGGAACACAATTGGAGAGCAGGATGATCGCAGCTTTTGTTGCATTCTGAAGCTCGTCTGCTATCATTCTGGGAGTCCACTGTGCAGCAGAGCATGGGATAACTCTGTCACAGAATAGCAGTAGTTTGTTTTAATGGTGTAAAATCAAACATGTTGAACAAGTACATACATGGATACAAGGAGAAGAATTAAAAATAGTTTGGGAGTTAAATGGAGTACCACCATTACATAGCCTCCACATGCAATAACGTAGTTTATTAAGTTAGTTACAGCTTTACCGTGACCCATGGGTTGTCAAGAAGCTCATTGGCTGTGATTCTATGGGCAGGATCCACTTTTAAAAGACGTGTCAGCACATCCTTTGCTGCAAAGAGAACAGACAAGAAAAAGCTGAGTACATCTCACTTTCATTCGCTTTGTAACATAGCAGTGCCATTTGAAAAATAAATTGTGTCTGGTTCAGTCATCGATACAACAGCCTATACTTTTTGAGCTGTTACAAATTTCTAACCAATTTTTGCAACTGAGCGTGAATTATAAAATATTGGTGAACTCAGAACAATTGGGTTGCTTTTTAAACATTAGAAAGTGCTGCATTACATTACAAATTTAAAAATATACAGCACTTCATTTCCTGCATTTGGGCAAAATGATGATAAACTGAACATTGCATCCCTACAGTTTTTCTTCCCCAATATTCCTGTCCAATATTCACATGAGCATATTTATACCTAACTGCTAATTTGACCATCTTTCACTTACCACCATCACTGAGTTCCTGCAAGATTGAATCATCAAAGCGCAGTTCCCCTTTGTTTATCAACTCAGCAAGTTTTTCTTCTGAGTTGGCCACAAACGGTGGATCTCCAGAAAGCCTGCATAAAAACAATAGGGTATAACTTTTACTTTATTTACAATTAACAGTATTTCTAAACCCCTCTGTGGATGGCTTTACAGTATAAGCAACTTAACTCCATCAGTTTCGTTTAACCATGAGTAGCAACAGCTGCTGATTTCAACAAAATGGTGGTGAACATTGTGTTATTTTACCTGCAAGTTTCACAACCTTTTCAATTCCTCTGCTCTCACAATTCTGCTTACAAATTTATTTAGTGAAATGAACTGTTGTTTGACTGATTTTTTCTCTCTCTCTCAACGGAAATGAATAACTGCCCTCCATATGGAATGACATGGCAAGACAACATCAGCTTTGGCATTTGTTAATTAATGCTATTTGCCAAAAATAAAACCAGCAAATGAAATGCAATAGCACTGTCTGGGGTAACAGTAAGCTATACAGAGCAAAAATGTTCCAGTGTCTATTCACAGTCTTTGATGTTAGTTGACTTAATCCAACTGAAGTCCCACTGGGTTATGGAGAAAAAAAGGCAGCCAAGGATATTGGCCCTGATTGCTCTATGGTAATCCCTTTGTGATGTATGGCAGTGAACATCTAATTCCAATGTGAACTGGATTTGATGTAACTTCACATTTGCCAAACTTGTGCTAATGCTCACATATGAATAATGCCAGTGGGCCAAAAACCAGAAGGCCGCCATCACCTCTACAGCCACACACAGGAGAAAAAAATAATGGGCACATTAAGATGAGGTAAGCAAACTGGGAACAAGAAGTTGTACACCTCAGTTAGCAAATAAAACTTTGGGGTGGAAACTAAATCTAACTTTTGGAAAGACACATAGATGGTAGATTGAGGAGTCTTACATCTTCATTCACTTCCTGTTGCCATAATCATTAGGCCATTTGGCCCAACACATTCATGATAGCTCTCTATACAGCAAACTAGTCAGTCCTATTTCCATGCACTATCCTCACAGCCCTGCAAGTTTATTTCCCTTAAGAGTCTATCCAATTTTGTTACAAAGACAATTCAGGTCATTACCATTTACTTCATAAAAAACACCTTCCCTCACATTCCCCCGGATCTCTTCCCAAAATCTTAAACCCACATCCCTAATCCGTGTCCAATCAGCTAATGGAAACATATTTTTGTTTACATTATCCAGGCCTGTCCTGTCTCTCTCGCATCAGGTACCATGCCCTAAAATGGCATTGGCGACTTTGAACCTCCATGTTAATCTTGCTCTGAAGGCGTAGATTGTCTACGTTAGTGGCACATTCATCCAGTTTGTGAGGCTATTTTGAAAGATTGAGTCCACCTCAATCTCTTTTACCACTGACCTTTCCTATCAACATCAGACTTTCTAAATTATGATTTCTTATTACGTGCCCAAGAAACTCCAACTATCTCTTCCTGATCTTGGTTAGCAGGCTTTCTTTGGTCTCAGATTTTACTTGTCCAAAATATCTTTATTATTTGCCTCTAAACTAGTGCTCTGCAGCCTCATTTCTTCTCTGCACTGCTTCACTGATCATCCAACACTCACTTCCACATGTCAAAATTGGTGTGATGTAACATCTCAGGATTCTCAGTTTTATTTTCACGGCTAATTTTGAGTTGATTATAAACATTTTATAATCTTGTACAGCACAATCAAATCTCCTTTCAATCTCCATCGTGCCAAGAAGAACAACCCCAGCTTCCCCAGCCTCACATTCCAGCTAAAATCCCTCATTATTGGAACAATTCTGGTAAAACTCCACTGCATCCTCTCAAGGACCTCAATATCCTTCCCAAAATGTGGTGAGTAGAACTGGACAAAATACTCTATTCGTGGCCTAACCACAGCTTTTAGAAAAACTTAGTGATTTTTTTCCCCCTCAATCACTGAAAATTCTAATGTCTGAAATAATGTGTTTAATCAAAGAAGAAATGCATCAACTGAAATGCATTTGGGGCCCTTAATACCTTAATTGGTGTTTTAATTGTAGTCTTCAACCTTTGTCAAAAGCATGGGCTTGGACATTGTTAATTTTTGCCCAGAGTTAAAAGCAGATCCTGTAGACTGAGCACATGCATAAGTAGCATTTAGTGATCCCAAATGCTTGATTGCATTTCAAAAGTATTCAAAGAGAAAAAGAAATCCACTTGAAATGACAGATTGTATTAATTACACAGACCTATTGCAGTTTTTACGTTTGAACCATAAAATTATTTTTCTCAATCAAAATCAAGCCATTACAATTTTAGTTGCGTGGTTTTCAAAAATTTTGATTACTGCTATCATTTCAATAGTTTCAATTAAACTTCCAAAATAAGCTATTCATTTTTTTAAACATCGGAATATGTCAGGCTGAAGGAGACAAAAAAAATACATTCAGGAACTAATCTAAAAAATTCAGTAATTATAATCCAACCCTACCAGATGTTGGGACCATCCCAAAACCACAGTGCTCTCAGGACTGTGATGCCCCTTCCCTCACTGCTGAGTGATCCCAGTGAGCAATGGACAAAATAGTGAGGGGAGGAAGGAAGGGTATTGGGGAGCATGGAATAATGAAGGATTGTAGCAAAGAAATTAGAACATTTTGGGTCTGGTGAGTGTTCAAACATTAAAAAAAGAGCAAAATTGTAAAATTGACCAAAAAAAAGCAGAAAATAAGAGTTCGAAAAAAGGAAAAATGCATTGAAGAAAAATTCTGTAAATATATTGGGGGAGTGGGGACGACAAAACACGAGGTAGCCTTCTGCACAAACTACAAGGACCATTTATTTCCAAAACAGTGGGTAGAAGTTTCTTGGCCCACTAGCCACAGGAATCATAGCGGCCGGGACAGAACCATGCAAAGGTCATTGACCTCGGGCGGGATTTTCCGGTCTTGGGGCGAACACGGCCGGAAAATCCCATCCATTGTATCAGCAATCTTTCTTCCCGAGCACAATCCCACAATGGAACAAGGTGCCAAAAGAAATGGTCACAGCCCCACCACTTGATACCTTCGAGACCCATCTTTAGAAAAAATTTTCATTATCAGGATGCCTTTCAGCAGGTCATGCCTGATTTATCTAGTGCTACCCACAAGATAATCTGTAAGGCCCACACAAATAAAGCAGATGCAGAAATCACCTTGGACAATGGGAGCTTAAAAAAAATCAAAAGAAAATCAAAAAGGATCATTTTAAACAACACATAATTTAGCTGGTCAAGAGGTTCCAAGAAAGGAAGGAAAATCAGGCTGAAAGAAAATTAGGCAGCAAAACAAGGCTATTAAAACCATAAACCATAGCCATGCCTGTTTTGAAAACATAGCAGAAATGGGCCTCAGCAAAAAAAGACAGAATTAAAGGAAAAAAAAACAGGTGAAGACCACTATCAAAATAAAAAAGGCAGTGGAATGAGGCCATTACAAAAGGAAGAATAGCACTATGATAAATATTAAGCATTTCTGTCCTGACAGCTGTCTCTTTAGATCATGATGGTTTAAAAAAACTCAACATCTTCAATCTATATAGTTAACAATTGTGTAAATTTGTTATGTCATGTCAGTAACTTGCTCTCGAGGGAGTCAAAGACACCTAATATATACAGATTTGGAGACTGTTCAGTTTTTTGAACACAACTGGCAGTCATGAATTACTGATGAGCCTTTGCAACTCAGGAAATACAAAAATGTATATCTTGTATGTATCATGGATGCATTTAAATGTATTTTCCTGCAGAGGTTGCTTACAATGTATACATAATGACTCCTATGCTCCAGGTGTCACATTGCTGGGTGTATTGATGGGCACTGAGAACTTCTGGAGCTGAAAAAAAAGACAAAGTAATATGATTAGTTACGAGGATAATCCAGCATTTAGGTGGAAAATAGTATATGGGGAGTGTGTATAGTAACTGGACAGGGAATGTAACACAGGAACTGAAACGGGCAGTAGAGTGAAGTGAAAACAGTCCAAATAAGGTTAAGAACAGAATAATAGCAATAACTCTTGTTCTGATAACTGGGACCATCAAGGCCAGCAGCGGAGATTACCCTAAGTGGTGAAAGCTGTTTAACCTACTACTGCTTCTGGTCACTATTCCATTTCAGCATTTCTGAAAAAAAATGCATTTTTTAAAATCAAAGCTTTTTATTTTGCATTCATCAGGACATCCGCAAGAATACAATGCAAGAGAATCAAATTTACTGTACAAGAAGAGATTGGTTGGTTGGCAAGTGGACTCTAATCCGTAGAGGTGTGGCATGGAGAATCCACCAGTTGGTGGTGACTGACAGTTAACTGCCAAGGACTGCTTGAAATTTAAACCAGACAGCTTGATTCTGGTCCGCCAGCAAATGGCTGTCACTATTTAGTTTAGCAGAAACAGGTGCAATGTGTACATTTTCTTTCAGTCTGCAAATTTCTTTTGTTTTTCAATTCAATCCATTTATGCCACTATATTGCTGCAATATATGACCACACAATAAACAGTACCCATTTGAAACACATCCACACCGTAAATTCGCTGAAGTGAAAGTGTCTTGGGAATGCTATTGATGACAGTGCTAAACACAAAACAAATCTCTCTATGTACTCTCAGAAAGCAAGGAATTTAGTTCTTGTGCATTGTTTCAATTTTGGTGCGTCTTAATCACAAATAAAATGGTAAGAGATATTTGCTGAGTTTGAACTCCTCCACTCCCAACCATCTTGCCACAAACCAGCATCCGCTATTCCTGAAACATTGAAAGTGCACCTTTCAATGATTCAGCATGGGTATAGTTATTCCTAACAAGCTTGACCATATCAACAAAACGCTTGCCATTCTTAATAACGGGTCCAAATTCATATCCATTGGACCTGACACTCGACATGACCAAACTGCTTGCTTGAAAGTAAGCTTTAAAAAAAAGAGCTTGCTGGACTTGTGCAGGAGCAATGAGTTGCCTGCCATGTAATATACGTAACTGGGTTCGTCCTCATGGCTCACTGCGTCTGAGTATCTATGGGCTGCCCTACCTTATCTATGACCAGTTCTGCACAACATGAATTGGCCAAATGGTTGGCTGAATTTTTACAAGAAGTTTTGAGAAAGTTTTTCACATACACAGTGAAGGATTCCTTCACATTTGCAAAGACCACAGAGGGCTTGCATATCGATAGCAATGCTGTGTTCATGTATTTATTCAACATTGTTAGTCTATTCAATGTTCTACTTAAGGAAGCCATAAATATCTGCACTGCAACACTACATCATAGTAATCTGGACCTGCCAACATTATGTGAATCAGTATTCATCGAATTTATGAACTCAGCAACTTGTTCAGTTAAGTTCAGTTTTAATGACACCATGTATACCCAAATAGATAATTGCCATGGGATTCCCTCCAGGCCCAGTTCTTCCATGAGTGACACATCTTCAATAGAATGACACCTAACCTCCTATCCCTTGCAATTTTCCGATATGTGGATGATACATTTGCTATATTTAAATCTGCAGCTGCATGCAATAATTTTTTTACATGTCTTAATGGGCTAAATCTTGTGCTCAAATTCACCTTTGAAATAGAGCAGTCAAATGAACTCCTTTTCTTTGATATACAAGGTGAGAAGTCTACCTGAGTGCTCTCTACCATGGTCTACCGCAAGCCTATCTTCATGGTCAATATATGCATTAGAATGCTTATCGCTACATGCCCAAAAGACTGGTCTTATTGGCAACCTCATAAATAAGGCCCAAGCCATTTGCTCACCATGCAAGCTTGATGCTGAAATGGGGCAAATCAAAGGAATCCTGCAAGACAATCGCCACCTTCATCAGATCATTTTCTGCTGTATATTGTGCAAATTCACAAATGAAAACCATCACTTTAAGCTCCAGAAGGTGCCCAATATACCTCAGAATACCTTGGAAAAGCAAAGTATTTCAAAAATTTGAGCAACAGGTGAAGATAGCTATTTCACACTGCTGCTATGGGGTAGCAACATGAGTGGTATTCGCTACTAAAAGGATGCTGCCGTGAAGCCATAAAGACACTCTGCCTATCATACAAATAAGCAATCTGGTATATGAATTTCAGTGCCTATGTGATGCCAGGTGCATAGGCCATACATTCCAAAGACTATCAAGCAACATGTCCCTTCCATGTTCGTAAGAGGCAAGGTTAAGATCGTTCCCAACCAGCCAGGTGCTTACAGACACCTAAAACAGTGTCCAACATTAGATGTGATTCTGCGATTGGACAACATTTGCTAAATAATCCTCAGTGTGCTAAGAATTATGCTGACAACCAATTTAAGATAGTCAGTCAAGCTTGCAATGCATGTACTGGAAGCTACATATATTAGTACATTGAGCCCAGCTCTTTGCAGCCAAAAAGAACATGTTTCAGTTGAACAAAATAAGTGACAGTTCATTTCTCAGGACAATTCCTTGACCAGAGTCAAGCTCTGTCATGTTTAAATTTCAAACAATGCTCAACAGTTAACTGTCAGTTACTACAAACTGGTGCATGCTTCATGGCAACACCCCTACAGAGTGCACTTGTCAACCAGTCAGCACCATCTTCACATGCAGTATAAATTTGGTGATTTCCCTGACACTGTATTCTTGCAAACATTCTGATAAGTACAAGACAAAAAGCTTTGGCAAAAATTGTCTCAAGTTCTGCACTACCAAACAAGAAATCTGTTTAAATCACTGCAGGTTTATGTCACACATTTTGTTGCACCAAAATTGCAATGATTTACATTGCCAATCTTGGATTTCAATTTGTCATTTGTCTGACCAACTGCATAACTGATGTTTTCCACATTCTCTTTCCATTAATCTACCATTTAATGTCACATGCAAATTCTGCAAGTCTCCAATTTTGACATCCGTGCCAAATAAATTAAAAGTCAAAATATAAAGTTAACATTAGTAGTGTGAACATGTATCCACCGGACTGTCACAAAAAACCCATCTGGCTGAATAGCATCCTTTAGGAAAGAGAGCAAGCCACACACAACTAATTACATTGAAGTGTAGTGACTGCTGTTATGCATGCAAACGTAACAGCTATATTACAGATAGCAATATCCTCCAAACAGCGATGAAATGATTGATGAGGTGATCTGGCTTTGGTTGTGCTATTTGAGAGAAAAGATTGCTAACCAAAATACTTGAACTTTTCACTTCTCATATTTGAATACTGCCCTCAGATTTTTAAATTCCAAATGAACCATGAGATGGCAGACAGCACCTCAGTTTAGCATCTCATCTAAGGGATAGCTAAAGTCCTGTTACAAATATTGTAAAGACTTATCACTTGCTTTTAAGCCATTGTTACGATCTCTGAAGAGACCAGTAACTTTAATAGAAACTCAAATTTCTAGTTGATAGCCTAAAGGATAACATGACAAGTTCCCACGTTTTAAGACTTACTTTAACAATCAGACTAAAAGCACTATTGAGTAAACACCTTTCATAGCAACTTATACTTTAAACTACAAAACAGAACTTTCCCCTTTTACTTTTAACACAACTGAACAATCCACTTCACAGGTTCCTTTACACTTTCTCTAAAGTAGTCATTTGATTTTCCTGGACCCAGCCCCTAAGTGAATCTTAGGTCCTGAGGGACCTTTCTTTTCCCAGCCAGGTAACTTTACACCCAAGAACCGTCTTTTATGGTGAGGGCTTTTCCTGGAGATTCTTCCTCTAGAATAACCTCGGTGAATCATCCAGTCTCATTTCAAATTTTCACGAATTTGGTCTTCCAGCCCACACGTTAATTCCCACCTGCAGTCTTGCATGATGACCAGAGCAACATTTGGCATTGAGCTGTTCTCTTTTTCTCTCTCTCTCTTGGGACCCCAGCAGACTACCCAATCTGTCTGTGATATTCAGTGATATTTTCGAAAAGCATGTAATCTGATATCACAATGGCTTGTGCTGCACCTTTCACCATGGCAAAGTGAATCATATGGGCCCTGCATCCAGGTAGAAATGTTGATTAGCTATCCTTTTGATCCCCAACTCTATTTTATTGTGGAATCAAATAGATAGTTGAAGGAAAATTGTTTATAGCCTGTTATTTTCAACACTTTCTTGGGACTTTGGAGGCTAGCAGTCTGACCACTGTAAACACAGAAACTGCTGTCCTGTCTCCTAATGTGAACATCTTACAAACTGGGCTTTCCATTCCTCTTTAACAGCCCCATCACACAGACCTGCTTTTAGACATACTTCGGGAAAAGTTATCTGCCCCTCTTCATTTTACCCTACCCCAAATTGAAGACACAGCCTTGAAACATAATAGTAACACCGTCCAACATCTCTCAATCCATGCAGTTACATTTCCCTCAATTACTCAATTCTGCTACAAAACTGGAGAGGAATTTGCAATGAGAGGTGGAGGATCCAGTTCTTGTGGTCCATGTAGGGACCAATGACATAGACAGACTCAGCAAAGAGGCTTTGCATAGAGAATGAGAGGAGCTAGGCACTAAATTCAAAAGTGGAACCTTGAAGGTTATAATCCCTGGGTTATTACTTAAGCTGTGTTCAAATTGACATGGTGTACATAAAATTAGAGACACTAACGGCTCAAAGACTGGCTCAGGAGAAATGGGTTCTGGTTTGTGGGACACTGGCACCAGTACTGGGAAAGTGGGACTGTACCATTGGAATGATCTATACCTGAATTATGTTGGGACCAGTGTTCTTGCAAACCATATAACTAGGGAAATAGAGAGGGCTTTAAACTAAATAGTGGAGGCAAAGGATCAAACATGAAAAGATGTGACATATCAAAAAGTAGTGACAAGGAAAGAGAGGGATATTCTAACATGGGAAATGAGGGTCAGAGAATGGCAGAAAGCAAGAGAGAGAGAAAAGACCCAAGAATGCACCAACTTTCAAGATGTTACAAAGATAACAAAATGACAAAACTAAAGGCTCTATATTGGAATGCACGAAACATTAATAACAATATAAACAAATTTATAGCACACATTGAAGTAAAGAAATATGATTTGATAGCCACGACAGAGATGTGGCTGCAGGATGATATGAATTGGTCCTGAATATTGACATTCAAGAAGAATTGGAAGAATAGGTAATGGTGTAGGGGTTACACAGTTAAGCAAATATGACATTGGTGCAATAGTTAGGGTTGGTTCAGGAGATCATGATGTAGAATCGGTTTGGGTGGAGATGAGAAATAGCAGGGGAAAGAAGTCACTATTGCGAGTGGTGCACAGGCTCCCTAACAGTAACCACAAGGTAGAACAAAGTATGCAAGAAGAAATAGTGGGTGCTTGTGATACAGGGACCACTATCATCTGACAGGAGAAGTGCAGCAGATACCTGGGAATACCACACTTGGAGGCTCCTCTCAAGTTGCTCACTACCCTGACTTGGAAATATATTGCCCTTCCTTCACAATAACTGGGTCAAAATCCTAGAACTACCTCCCTACCAACACTGTGGGCGTACATACACCTCAGGGTGTATGGAGAACTGCAGCAGTTCAAGGCGGCGACTCACCACCACCTTCTCAAGGGCAAATAGAGATGGACAATAAATGTTGACCTAGCCAGCGATGCCCATGTTCTGTAAATGAATTGAAAAAAAATCATGAGCAACTTTAATCGACGTATAAACTGGAAGAATTAGATTGGCAGTAGTAGCCTGGATAAAGAGTTAGTAGAATACTTACAGCAAGCAGAGAGCAGGTTATATTAGACTTGGTATTATGTAATGTGACAGGATGAATTAATGACCTCAGAGTAAAAGACACCTAAGGTGGCAGTGACCACAATATGATTGAATTTTATATCCAGTTTGAAAGAGAAGAGTGGATCTAATCCCAGTATGTTAAATTTAAATAAGGACAAGTATGTGGTCATGAAAGCTGAGCTAACTGAAGTGAACTCTGATACTAGGCTAAGAGAAAGATCAATAGAGAAGCAATGACAGACATGTATGGGGATATTTCAGAATACTTAGATTACATATATTCCTACTATAAAGAAAAATTCATATGGCAGGACCCACCATCTGTGGTTAACCACAGAAGTTCAAGAAAGCAATATAATTTAAGGAAAAAGCGTATAACTGCGCAAAGCGGAGTGGCAGGTCAGATGACTGGTCAGAATATAAAGAATGGCAGAGAATAACTAAAAGAGTATTCAGGAAAAATAAATTTGAGTACGAGAGGAAATTAGCTGGAAATGTAAAAATGGATAGTAAAAGTTTGTCCAGGTATTTAAAATGGAAAAGAATAATTAGAGTGAGTGTTGGTCCTCTAGGAACTGAGAATGGGGAGTTAATGGCAGATAAAATGAAGATGGTAGATGAAGTGAACAAATATTTTGCTTCTGTCTTCACTATAGAGGATACAACAAAACATTCCAGTAATAGCTGTAAATCAGCAGGTGGAAGGGAGAGAGGAACCTGGTGAAATTATAATTACTAGGGAGTATTACTGAGCAAACTGATGGAGTTGCGGATTGACAAGTATCCAGGTCCTGATGCACTTCAATCTAGGTTCTTAAAAGTGGCTAATGCAGAAGAAGATGCGTTGGTGTTAATTTTCCAAAATTTCCCAGATTCTGGAAAGGTTCCATTAGCAAGTAGCAAATATAACCCACCTATTCAAGAAGGGAGTCATTGTCATCTGTTTAGATCTGATCTTCAAACCTTCTGAGCCTTTGTTCTCCCATTTCCGTCTTTTGTCCACTTCTCTCTCTCCCTCCCTTACCTCTTCGCCTCACATTTTTCTCTCTCTTACCAATGTGACACGGAGTGAAATTAGGCAATATCTAGTAACATGATGCGGCCGTTTCCTATGTTTGACAAAGAGAAGGACTATTGCCACTTTTGAATATTCCCTAACAAATGTACAGCAGTGTACATTGTACAGTGTACATCTACCAACCAACCCTTTTGACTCCAAATTCTTAAGAGAAATGCTATCCATGCTAGCAACTTTTACACTTTAAGATTATGAGCGCCTTGCTGTCATTTCTGTGTAATAAGTAGTAATAGTGGTGAAGCACGGGGCTTTGTTGGATAGTTAGAAAGATCTCTTTCTGAATGCTCCGTCCAGTTATTTTGTCAGTTTTGAGTTATGGAGAAGGTGTGATGCTGTCGCTTTGTATTTATGGCATCTTACTAAGTCAGCAGCTCCAAGATGGAGAGGTGAGTCCAGGCTTTACTGTGAGGAATGTGCTTCAAACAGCTATGAGGCGGCATTAATAGTTGATATACTTTATAGGCTTATAGTTGATATAGTGTGCCATCACCAACATTTGAGGTTATGCACAACTCAATTCATTTAGCGGAAATCACAGCAGACATTTGGTGTTCAATCAGAGCTCCAAAGTCAACATACAGAATAGTGGGACAGTGTTGGATGCAAGTAGTTTCTAAGCACTGTTTGTGAAGCTTGCAGAGAAACTTGCAAAGGCTACATACAATCTTTCATCAGAAGTACAGGTCTTGGTTGTGTCTATAGTATTCCATCTGATTGAGCAAAAACTGCCTAGTTGGGGTTACACAGCATCTGTGAAGACGACCCTGAGAGTTCCACATCAGCTGTATCATTTTCATCAAATTGAATTAACCAAATTTCAGCCTGGATTGGTGGCTAAGACCAGGCTCTTGCCATTAGTAGCAATATTAAGGCAGCCTTCTTACAGAATCTAAAAGCAGATCAGCATTCATATTACTCTAACCGAATACCTCCAAAGCCTGAAACATTCCCTGCAGCCACAGCAAGATTTATACCATCCTGGCAGCCGTAAACATAAGCAATCTTAAAAGTGTACGAGAAGAATGGTGATCTGAACACACAACAGAACCTCGAGAAGATTAATTGAACTCTGTCCACCTGAAGGAATTGGATGAGGCAGTGGAGGCAACCAATCATCCTGTTCGCAGAGACTGGGCACCCCTCCATAAACTTGAAGTCACTAACACAGCAAAACACCATGATGCTGAAGTGGCAGCCTTATGGTGAAACAAACTGACATGGAGCCACTTGCTGTCACTTCTTGAGGTGAATCAGTGTGAAATGAGTTCTATTACTTTGGTGCAACCTTGAACAGAAGCTTGAGTTTTAAAACCCATTTGGGAAAGACATGTCAGAAGATAAAAGCAAGGACCTGCCTCTTCCAAAAACATAGGGTATTAATGTGTACACACTTTGAACTGACTGGACTGGTATGTTCATATGCTGAATATTGTGCACCAGGTTGGCTGGGCTGTTCATAGACCAAATGTCAGGATGCACAGCTAGCTGGGGGTTGATAATAAAAGTGAGAACCAGGCTGAAAATTCAGAGAGAAGTGAAATAATTAAGTGAAATAAATAAATGAAACAAAAAGAAGAGAAAGACAGCTCACGTAAAAGGGATTCCAAAAGTCTCCTAAAGCCTGATAAATAGTAAAAGGGGAGTAAGGCGGTGAATGGGACTGATGAGGGACTAAAGAAGAGATTTATGGATGGAGACAGACACTTGGCTGAGATGTTAAACGAGTGCTTTGCGTCTGTCATTGCCAAGATAAGTGCAAGTGAGCCTGGACGATAGTGTCCGGGACTCTGATGACATTCAGATAGGGTACTAAATATTGCAATTTGCTTCAGGTCCTCTATGCAAGCGAAGCTGATTTCGGCGGCAAATCAGTGCCGGTAACATTGCGAGAGGCAAGAAACCGAGTGCCAACTAATTTTCTGCTTCTCCTCTGCTCTGACCAGCTCACCACACTTATTGACCGGTGGGACGAGCCAGAAAGATCGCCCCCTAACTGTGATAAAAGTCTGAAACGGGAATGTTCCATATCAGTCTTTTGGGCGAATTTGGCGCTGCAATCTTCCGGACAGTTGGGAGCTTCGCGCCGGTTGGGGGGGGTTCCAGAGCCCAAGTACACCGGAGAAGCCGGCTGCAGAGCGCTCCAGCCATTTCGCACCAGGGGACTCCCCCCATCCGCACGACTGCCTCCTTGCATAGCCCCCAACACAATCCCCCTTGCAGAGACCTCACCCAGTTGGCCACCCCTTTTGCAGAGCTCCCCCTTGCATAAGCCCTCCCATCGGCGTGCATATAGCCCCACTCCCACTCAGGCCCCACTCTCTTGGCACTGCCCTGGCACAATTATGCTGCTTAACCAGGCACTGCCAGGGTGCCAGGTGGACACTGCATGGCTATACCCCTGAACACCCAGGGGCTTCAATGGCCATGGCACCTGATCTCTGCTGCTGCAGAGCAGTTGTGATTATCACCAGCGTGACGTCTCACTGATGAGGGTAGAGGCATCCAGGAGGGCAGAAACAGCCATGCCGGACTCACTAATGGTATTTAAATTCAGTCAATCCTATGAAAGTAGGCTTCGCGGCCCGAAGTCATTCTCACCGGCAAAACAGAGCCGGGAAGATACAAAACCAATGGTAAGCTTTTGCAGAAAATACGGACACATGGGATTGAGGGTGATTTAGTGGTTTGGATCAGGAATTGGCTAGCTGGAAGAAAACAGAGGGGGGTGGTTGATGGGAAATATTCATCCTGGAGTTGAGTTATTAGTGGTGTACCGCAAGGATCTGTTTTGGGGCCACTGCTGTTTGTCATTTTTATTAATGACCTGGATGAGGGCGTGGAAGGATGGATTAGTAAATTTGCGGATGACACTAAAGTCGGTGGAGTTGTAGACAGTGCGGAGGGAAGTGGCAGGTTACAGAGGGACATAGATAAGCTGCAGAGCTGGGCTGAGAGGTGGCAAATGGAGTTTAATGTGGAAAAGTGTGAGGTGATTCACTTTGGGAGGAGTAACAGGAATACAGAGTACTGGGCTAACGGTAAGATACTTGGTAGTGTGGATGAACAGAGGGATCTGGGTGTCCATGTGCATAGATCCCTGAAAGTTGGCACCCAGATTGATAGGGTTGTTAAGAAGGCGTACGGTGTGTTAGCTTTTATTGGTAGAGGGATTGAATTTCGGAGCCAGGAGGTCATGCTGCAACTGTACAAAACTCTGGTGCGGCCGCATTTGGAGTATTGCATACAGTTCTGGTCGCCGCATTATAGGAAAGATGTGGAAGTGTTGGAAAGGGTGCAGATGAGATTTACCAGGATGTTGCCTGGTATGGTGGGAAAATTGTATGAGGAAAGGCTGAGGGGCTTGAGGTTGTTTTCGTTAGAGAGAAAGTTAAGAGGTGACTTAATAGAGGCATACAAGATGATCAGAGGATTAGATAGGGTGGATAGTGAGAGCCTTTTTCCTCGGATGGTGATGGCTAGCACGAGGGGACATAGCTTTAAATTGAGGGGTGAGAGATATAGGACAGATGTTAGAGGTAGGTTCTTTACTCAGAGAGTAGTAAGGGTGTGGAATGCCCTGCCTGCAGCAGTAGTGGACTCGTCAACATTAAGAGCATTCAAATGGTTATTGGATAAACATATGGATGATATTGGAATAGTGTAGATTAGAGGGGCTTTAGATTGGTTCCATTGGTCGGCGCAACATCGAGGGCCGAAGGGCCTGTTCTGCGCTGTAATGTTCTATGTTCTATGTTCTAATTCCCAACTTCCCTGCTTGCCACGCTCTGGTAAGGTCATCCCCAATATCTTTTTTTGAAAGACTGGAACTACAGTTACAATTAAAACATTTGTAGTGAAGTTCAATTAACAGCAGTTGATTCAATACTTACACTGTACAATTGCTTAAACTTTTAACCTCCCATATCTCACTCCTGCTTCAATTCTAATGACTAGCAAAAAGATAACAAAAACTGTAGTCACAAGGAACTATTAGCTTCCTGTGAAAAGTATTGATTCTTATTACTTCAGCTGTGATAGTTATGCACTTTTCCTCAGTCATACAATGAAATAGGAATATCATTGTTACTGCAACGTCAACTAAATGCGTCACATCTGGCCATATATTAGTGTATGAGTGCCTCAGTACATCACAAGGCTCTGTGGATTAAAGTCCAGAAATGTTGACGTCCAAGAAACTTCATCACAATCCTGTAATTGCTTCATAACGAGGTGACCGCAACTGTCTTGAGCAGGAGGTCTGAAATGGACCCCTTCAAAATCCAGACCAGTGTCAAGCAAGGCTGGGTGATGGCCCCCCCATACTATTTACAATCTACTCAACAATAACTATTCTCCTCATCAAAGATCAATTGCTCTCTGGTGTGAGCAGTAAATACTGCCTAGATGGAAAACTCTTTAATCTCGGTTGCATCCGTGCAAACTGACCACAATAGACGTGCATGATCTACAGTTTGACAGATGACTCCATTGTCACTGCCCACTCTGCTGTGAATTTGCAACCCACTCTCAAACTCTTCGATTCTGTGTACAAGAGACTCTACCTGTCCTTAAATTTGCCAAAACAAAACTCATATCAACCAGGCCTTGTCAGACAAATATTCCACCTCCCATATGTGTAGGAGGAGAGATTCTGGAATATGTTCACCATTTACCATTCCTTGGTAGCTACCTCTTTCAAAAGGTCACCATTGAGAGGAGGTCCAACAATGGTTCAGTTGTGCCAGTTGCGTATTCTACAAACCATGGCAGTGAGTGTTTGACAACAAAGACCATAGCAAGTCAACAAAAGTCCAAGTGTACATAACAGTTGCTGTCACCACACTCCTGTATTGCAGTGAGACTTGCACTGTGCATTAGCAAACAGAATGCTAGAGAAATTCCAACAGCAATGCCTGTGTTACATGCTTCAGATTCAATGGGTGGGTCATTGAACAAATGCTAATGTCCTCTTGAAGCCACCTACATAAGTATTCAGACAAAGTTGAAAAATTAACTACGATAGACTGGACACTGTGTCTGGATGGCCATTAAGCATCTCCCCAACCAGGTCTTAGTTTCTCTGCTCTCAAATAGTCCCAGGGAGAACAAAGAAATGCTCTCCTTGAAGTACAGCAGCATTGACACTGAAGACTCAGAGGATCTTGTTAACAAGTTGTCCATCTCGCTGCATGATGCTTTGAGTCAAACATCAATGACAAGACAGAGGAGCAGCACAGAAGATAAAATATAACAAGTCCTGCACTCCAGATCCCACTACTGGGTGTTAAAAATTCCTGGGTACAAAGTGTTCAGAAAAGGAAGGAAAGGGGGAGAGGGAGAGGTTTTGGTTAGGGAGAGCATTGCCGTATTGGAGAAAGAGTATGTCCCAGAGGATTCAAGGACACAATTTGGCTTGAGCTATAGAACAAAAAGGGTGCAATTACATTGTGCAGTGTAGTCTATAGGCTGCCAGCTAGTGAAAAGGATGTAAAACACATCCGCAGTGAAATTACAGAGATGTAAACATTATAGAGTAGTTTTAATGGGGACTCTAAGTACCGGAATGTAGACTGGGACAGTGGTCGTGTAAAGGGTGGAGAGGGGCAAACAATCCTAGATTGTGGTCAGGAAAACTTTCTAAATCAGTACGCGTCCAGTCCAACAAGAAAAGATGCACAGTTGGACCTGGTTCTTGAAAATGAGTTGGGCCAAGTAGACCAGGTGTCAATGAGGGAACACTTAGAAGACAGTGATCATTGTATTGTAAGGTTTAGGATGATGATGGAAAAGGAAAATATACATTCCAGAGTAAAAATAATTAATTGGGGAGAGCTGACTTCAATAGAACAAGAACAGAGCTGCGCTGGTTAGATTGGAAAGGAAGGTTGGCGCGATAAACTGAAGCTGGACAATGGGCTACCTTCAAAACAGAAATGGTCTGGACACAGTGAAAGTATATTGCCTTAAAAGAGAAAGGTAGGGCAAACAAATCCAGATTTCCCTGGATGAAAAAAGATAGAAATTAAGATAAAGAAGAAAAAGTGTGCTTCTGACAGGTGTCAAGCAGAAAATATAGTTGAGAACCAAGAGGAATACAGAAGGTTCAGAGGGGAGGTGAAAAAGCACATGAGAGGCACAAAGAGGGATTATGAGAAAAGATTGGCAGCTAACATAAAGGAGAATCCCAAAGTCTTCTGTAGGCATAAAAATAGTAAAAGGGTGGTAAGAGGAGGAGTAGGGTCAATTAGAGACCTAAAAGAGAATTTACATATGGAAACAGGAGGCATAGCCGAGGTATGAAATGAATACTTTGCATCTGTCTTTGCTAAGGAGGTAGATGCTACACAGGACATGGTGACAGATGAGGAAATTCTTTTCCTAGAAGGGTAGAAGGGTAAAGAAAAAAAGTTTATTTATTAGTCACAAGTAAGGCTTACATTAACACTGCAATGAAGGTACTGTGAAATTCCCCTAGTCGCCACAGTCCGGCGCCTGTTTGGGTCAATGTACCTAACCAAAATTAATAAGGAGGAAGTATTGAATAGGCTGTCGGTACTCAAAGGTTGACAATGCATCAAAACCGGATGAGATGTATCCAAGGATACTGAAGCAAGTGAGAATGGAAATTGCAGGGGCGCTGGCCATTATCCCCCAGTCTTCTCTAGACTCAGTGGAGGTGCCAGAAGGCTGGAGAATATCAAATTGTTCAGAAAAGCTTGTAAAGATAGCCCCAGCAATTACAGGCCAGTCAGTTTAACATCAGTAGTGGGCAAGCTTCTAGAAACAATTATTCAGAATAGAATTAGTAATCACATGGAAAAATGTGGGTTGATTAGGAAAAACAAGCATGAATTTCTAAAGGGGAAATTGTGTTTAACTAATTTGCTGGCGGTTTCTGAGGTGGTAACAGAAAGGGTGGATGAGGGCAATGCTGCTGATGTGGGGCACATGAACTTTCACAAGACATTTGAAAAAGTGCCACACAAAAAGACTTGTCAGAAAAGTTACAGCTCATGGAATAACAGGGGCAGTAGCAACATGGATACACAATTGGATGAATACTAGGAAACAGAGAGTAATGGTCAATATATATTTTTCAGGCTGGAGGAAGGTTTGTAGTGGTGTTTCCAGGGGTTTGGTATTGGGATCCCTGCTTTTCCTGATATATATTAATGATCTAGATCTTGGTGTCCAGGGGACAATTTCAAAATTTGCAGATGACGCAAAACTTGAAAGTATTATAAAGTGTGAAGAGGGCAGTATAAAACTTCAGAAGGACATCGGCAAGTTGGTGGAGTGGGCAGATAGGTGGCAGATGAAGTTCAATGCAGAGAAGTGTGAACTGATACATTTTGGTAAGAAGAACATGGAGAGAAAAGAATAAAGAGTGAAATATTAAAAGGCTGCGGGGCAGAGAGACCCAGGTGTATATGTGCATAGCTGATTGAAGTTGGCAGGACAGGTGGACAGAGCAGTTAATAAAGATTATAGTGTTCTCGGCTTTATTGATAGGGGCGCAGAGTACAAGAGCAAGGAGATTATGCTGTAATTGTACAAGACATTAGTTAGACCTCAGCTGGAATATTGGCGACAGTTCTGGGTGCCACACTATAGGAAGGATGTGGATGCATTGGAGACAGTGCAGAAGAAGTTTACAAGAATGGTTCCAGGGCTGAGAAACTTCAGTTATGAAAATAGATTGGGAAAGTTGGGACTGTTCTTCTTGGAGTGAAGAAGGCTAAGTGGAGACTTGATGGAGGTGTTCAAAATCATGAGAGGATTGAACATAGTAGATGGGAAGAAACTATTCCCCCTCATAAAAGGACCAAGAATGAGGGGGCACAGATTTAAAGTAATGTGCAAAAGAACCAAATGTGATGCGAGAAAAAAACTTTTTCACACAATGAGTGGTTCGGGTCTGGAATGTACCGCCTGCAAGTGTGGTGGAGGCAGGTTCAATTGAGGCATTCAAGAGGGCATTAGATGATTACTTCAAATTAGAAACAATATGCAGGGACACAGGGAAAAGACAAGGGAATGGCACTAAATTATAATGATTGTTTGGAGAGCCGGTGTAGACATAATGGGCTAAATGCCATCTTTCTGCATCATAACATATCTGTGATTTCCTGTTCGTTCTTTTAATGTGCATGTTAAACTGTTTGAAATAATGTATGCTAACATCACAGAGCAATTTTATTCACACATCACTGACCCAGTATGAAGCAAAGGTTGTTTAAGTTTCTTATTAGGAATACAGAAACTTAGTACATCTCTCACAATCTAATCACTTTGACTTGTGTAAACACCAGTTTTTTATATTGTGTTTGTGCAGCCAAAAACTGACATGTAGAATAAATTGTAAACCACTACAGAAGCATCCTTTAATTAAAAAGCACCACTTTATCTCTTTTCATGCACACTGTCATTGTGAAGTCAGTTGCTCTATTGCCATCATCCATGCTTAATAGCAGTAATAATAGCACCATCTGGTGTCCTCCTAGGGCCAGCTAGGGACTGCAAGAAGAACGATACCAAAAATGCTGCCTTTAAAAGAGAATAAGGTAAACAACTTAAATTGGCCCACACAGCCTGCCATCCTAACACAATGGCTTTTATGTCCGCTAGATTTGGATTTGTTTCAGCGTGCACCATGGGAGTAATTCACTTTTCTTTGTTGACCATTGGCTGGTCACCATAAAACCAAATAATTACTGTGTTGTTCATGTAGCTTCTCTCTGCCAACATCACACATTTCTTTCTGTAAAACAGGATCTTTATTTTATTAATGAATTTATGTTGGAAAACAATTATTACAGGGAGTCTCAATGCTCGCAGCTCAAGGGTTGAGGCTATGGTCCAGATTTTCAGAGTTTGAAGGACTCCAGAGCCATTTAAAAGTGCTGACAAAATTAATTTCAGGTTTCCAGGTTTATTGCCAACATCCCCACTTCTCGCTGGCATGGGATGAGGGTGTAGGAAGAGAAGCCAGACCCTGCAATCCTGACCTGGCTGGCTCTATTGCGGGGTGTAGGCATCACCTAGCTTCCCACAATTTTCAGGGAGTCAAGTCAGCTTTGCCATGACTTGCAGTTCACAGATTTGAGGGGTTTTGAACTATAGTTTGGATTTGGGAAGCTTTTGAAAGGCAAGTTCAAAAAGTCTTACTCATGCCAGCTCATGTCTCCCACCCTCCCTCATGGCCTTTTATAGCTTCCATGTCAACCCATGCCTCACCACCCTTTCAAAACAGCCCCTCATGCCCTCCATGCTAATTCATGGCCCTTCCATGCCCATTAACCCAGTATACACTGTGCACAGAACCAATAAGTCCAGTAGTGGGAAGCATGTGAGAAACTGCTTAGAAAAAGATGCCCATTCATAATACTTGACAATAAAAAACTGGTGCTCCAGTGACCCTATAAACTTTATCATCTAGAATATTAAAGTACCAATATTAGAATATTTAAACACTTCACGCATGTAAATAAACATTTAGACATTGACAAAAATCTCATTTAAAAAACTTACTACAAGCACATAAAGATGTCAATCAAGCAAGGTCAATTTTCTCTCCACTTGTTTAAACAACCTCCCATTCAAGTAATCCTTTTATGAATTTGGACAATCAGCCATGTATGAATAATTAGGCTTAGCCGAGAGCCCAGATACATTTAAAAAAATACATGGGATTAGCTGGATTACTGTTTGAAGGGCATGGAAAGGCCATGAGTTGGCATGGGGGTTGTAAGGGCCATTGCGGTGGGAAGAGGAACATGAGTTGGCATGGGGGCATGGAGGCGGCATGGACAGTGTGAAGATGATGAGGTGTAAGGATAAAGGTTAGGAAGCCTAAAATGTAACCAAACAACAAAAGAGAGGTGGACCTTTTAACAATCCCGCTTTGGCTCTTAGCCCCTCCCGTCCCTGATCTGCTTCCAGGCTGGTGACGGGCCCATCTCTATCCCACACCCACACCTCTCCCTGCCAAATCCCTGGAGTAAAATAACGCATTTTGGGGATTTGTGCCAAGGCAGGTGCAGTGAGCTGGGGAATTCCCTGACGCGAGCCTATCCATCTTGGTAATGAAAACCCAGACCTGTGTTATGCAAACAACTTATCTGCTGCTCATGAAGGGTTTCTCAGTTAAACCTTTACGTAATATTTAGAAATTGGCTAGTGTCCCAGGGCATCATATTAATAAATACATTTAAACCTCGACATGTATGTGCCATTTGTTATATAACAAATTATAAAATATTTGATTTAGTATGCAATTTCTTAGTAACGCACTGAAAAGTTCAACTCTGAAGCTTTCAGTAAGAACATCACAATTTATTTTAGTGATATCTAAAGGATTCTGTAGCAGTGTTAGATATAAAATTATTGCACATGTGGGAGTGATTATGTAAAAAAATTATTTCAGGGTCAGCTGCCAATAAAGTAACAATTTTATGGTGGTGATATCACATGCAATGACTATGATCTATTGTTCTCTGTCCAGCTTTGTACGGAAATAAATGTCAGTTTCAATGACTGGGGCATCCAACTTTATTGCTTATTTGCTTCAAAAATGGTCGTTAAAAGCATGTGTCGTTGTAGAAAAGGAGTCATTCTAACATGGCATGATGGCATGCAGAATTCTATTGAATGTATGCCACTTTGCTAATATTTACTACAATTTTAATCTTAAGTTAATTACCTGGATCAGGAAATGATTGAAATAAATGTAATATGTAGCAGAACATCTTAGCCAAAGGTTACACTTTACAAAACCTAAAGTTTGTTTTTATTCTCTGCTTTATACAAGTCTGCATAAATAAAACTAGAAAAAGCATTGATCAAAATATGCAAGATTAATTGGAAACTTCTGGGGAGAAAATACATGTAAACGTCAACAGATTTCTTACCCATGTACAAAGGCGTTCCACAGGTTGCCTGTAACATTTTGTCACTGCCAACACCCCCTTTCTGCACAGAAAGTCCAAAATCAGTCACCTGGGTAATGAAAACATTTCAGAATGGATTATGACATGTAGCATAAAATGCATTAGAACAGAATCATAGAATCCCTACAGTGCAGAAAGTGGCCATTTGGCCCATTGAGTCTGCACCAATCACAATCCCATTCAGGCTCTATCCCCATAACCCCACTTATTTACCCTGCTAACTCCCTGATACTAAGAGGCAACTTAGCATGACTAATCAACCTAACCTGCACATCTTTGGACTGTGAAAGGAAACCGGAGCACCCGAAGGAAACCCACGCAGACACGGGGAGAACATGCAAGCTCCAGTCACCCAAGCCAGGAATCAAACCCGGGCTTCTGGCATTGTGAGACAGCAGTGCCAACAACTGTGCCACCGTTGCATTTTTCTGAGCATCAATTTTCTACAGTTCTCCAATTGAGTCAACTCCTCAGCTTTTCAATTGCAAATGGTGCAGTCAGTGGATGTTCACGAACTTGTTCCTTACAAAGAATATTTACCTGTCTTAGAATGCTACTGTGATGAATTAATTTTCAATAAAGCAGAATTTGTTTGGTTAACACTGTATGATCAACCAACCAGATGTGTATATTGCACAATTTTAATTCCATGTAAATTCATATTCATTCAAATTAAACCTCCAGACAGAATGCTCAACTGGCTTTACTGGCTCAGCGTGGCATGACATGAAGAGGAGCTGAATTGGGGTAATTTATATCATTTACAAATATATAACTGCAAATTTAACAGGAGATTTTCTCATTGATTGTGCCCATTGGCATTGAATAATATGGAACCAACAAACTTTCGAACATACACCTATATAAGAATATGTCTGTTTTTCCTTCATTATTTGATATGGAGGAATACTGGGAAGATTCCTTTGTGGGCATGCACCATGTTGTGCCTAACCTTCTATTATTTGCTGCACCCAGACAATCCCATGTACTTGAACACGAAACCAAAGGAAAAAAATCCCTCCTAAAATATTTACTCAAGTAGAGTCATCATTGTAAGGAATTGATGGGAATAGTACAACAGTTGTAGAAACTAAATTTAGATACCTTGTTCAAAATTTATAATAATAATATAATTGCATAGCATTTTCCATGTAGAAACTAAGGTTCTTTGTCTTAGCCAAAGACAATGCCTTCAGTTTCCCAATGTTTAACTACAGAAAACTGTAGATAAGCTACTTGACAGCATAGAAACAATGAAGGAGTTGAGAGAGGTGGCAGAGTTGGTATCACAGTATACATGTGGAAGCTGCCTATATTTTTAGGTAATGTTAGACAACTGTTTACTTGATCCATACTCCATTCTGGTTTCATGAATCAATCTGGGTGATTGTTAAGCTAACGCTAGCATTATAATTAGACAGGTAGCGTTCAGAGTTCTACAAATGGAATGGACTGTTCAGCTTAGAACCTGCTCAGTCCTATTCCAGAACGGGACTGACTCTTCATGCTGCGAGAAGGGAGCCAATGGCTTTAGAAACATATTAAACGTTTTACAACAACTTCATTGTACAATTCATTCCATTTACCTTGATGTTCAGTTTCATGTCAATTTCACTGTTGCTTTCATTGTTTTTAACCAGGATGTTTTCCAGTTTTAAATCCCGATGGACAATATCTATAGAAAGACCACACAATATTCAATATGTACACATGCAATATAAATAAACTAATGAGTTTAACATAAAGATTTCAGTAAACACACACAAAGCCTCCCACTCATATTATGCATTAATATGTACCATAAACTAGACTATGAGATTTCTTAAGGTATAAAGACATCATTTTTACTCCCATCAGGAGTGGTGGGAGTGAGGGGAGTGGAAGGGATGCAGTCATGCCTGGCAGAAGCAGAGAGGTTGGGGCGGGCGGGGGGGGGGGGCGGAGTCAAGCCTTGTTGGGGTGAGGGGAATCTCTCAGTTGGGGAGTTCCCATCATGGGGGTGTAGTCCCTTAGGGATGGGGAGGTTCCATGGAGGAGTGGGGGTGTAGTCAGGAGGGTGGGGGGGAATCCCATGCAGATGTGTGTGAGGTGAATCCCAGGAGGTTCGGGGATGTAGAGAGTCGCAAGGGGCGGTGGTGTGTGGGGAGAGAAGGACCCCAAAGCAGACGTCCCAAGGTGGGGCAGTTGGGGGAGGCAGTTGTGATTAGGGGGTGGGGGGGATGGTAATCCCTAGGGTGAGAGTGAGTGAGTCCCATAGTGGTCGGGGTGTGGGGGGGGGGGGGGCGGTGGAGAGCCATGGCAGGTCAGTGTGGGAAGTAGAATTGAGTTTAGTTCTTCAAGCTTCTACAGAGAACTATTGGTTTGAAACAGTCAGAACCACCAGAATTTTGAGATTTAAATTGCATTTTTGGCACATGCACAAAAGTACAAGTTATACAGTATGAAGTTACTAACTGGCTGAATTAAAGGAGGTAAAAAAATAAAGTTCACTGTTTACGTATCCTTCACTGGCATCCATGGCTGAAGCAAAAGTTACCTACTTGGTCTTGAAAATTCAGTGGACTTGAAGCCCATGTAAACTACAATTTCTGGAGACAGTTTTTTTCCCCCAAAAGTAATCCATCTTTTCTAAACGTTGTTGATAGTGCAGCTGATGTTCCTTTTATTTTATTTGTTCAAGGGATGCAGGTGTCACTGGCCAGGCAAGCATTTATTGCTCATTCCTATTTGCCCTTGAATTGAGTGGCTTGCTCAGCCATTTCAGAGGGTATTTAAGAGTCAACCACATTGCTGTGGGTCTGAAGTAACATGTAGGCCAGACCCAGTAAAGATGGTAGATTTCCTCCCCTAAAGGACATTTGTGAAAAAATCCTATCTGGTTCACTATCGACAATAATTTCATGGTCATCAGTGGATTCTTAATTCCAGATTTTTATTAAATTCAAATTTCACCATCTGCCATGGTGGGATTTGAACCCTGATCCCCAGAACATTACCCGGCATTTCTGGATTACTCGTCCAGTGACAACACCACTACGCTACTGCCTCCCCTCTATCTCTGTGCTGGATTTCAAACTGTAATAGACTTAGCATCCTGAACTTGAAAGAGAAGGAAGATAGATTGGTGCTGCTCATTGCAGCCTTCTTCCAGACTTCTGTTACGCCACTTGGGGTAATGTAATAAAAGGCATTCAGAAATGATCATTTTAGTCACATGACCTTCCAGAAACCTGGTCCAGTTCTAATGCCAGATGTCAGATGACCTGCGGCAGCCTTCATAAGTCATAAGAACATAAGAAATAGGAGCAGGAGTAGGCCATCTAGCCCCTCGAGCCTGCCCCGCCATTCAATAAGATCATGGCTGATCTGACGTGGATCAGTACCACTTACCCGCCTGATCCCCATAACCCTTAATTCCCTTACCGATCAGTGTCTTTGCTTGATTTTTAAAAGCCCTTTTTAAAGCAGTTCAATATATATATTCCTTGAGCAAATGAAATTAAAGAATATCACACATCACATGTCATATCATTGTGACAACACTCCACACAAAACATTTCTAACAAGGCTCTGCTGCAAAGATTTAAAGATGAACAAGTTCCTCCAACCCTTAAAATTACTGAAAATTTCCAAGTTCGTTCAGTTAGTTACCGTTTTCAATTGTTCCTCTAGTATTCTCACTGCTGATTACTACTGATCCTTGTTGGAAAGGGAAAATATATGAATATAGGTTGAGGATAGATTAGACTCAGCTCCGGTGGGCTTTGCCATCAGGTAGTCTTCTGATATTGATTCGCAAGGCTCCCACATAAATAAATTCTTGGTATGGTATTAGAAGATAAATATTGCTTGAAAACAGTACCCCAAGCAAGGAATCACGACCTTTTGAAGAAGAAATGCAGCTTTGCCATCTTCCAGATTTTTATTAAATTCAAATTTCATCATCTGCCGTGGTGTGATTTGAACCTGGGTCTCCAGAACATTACCCTGCATTTCTGGATTACTCGTCCAATGACAACACCGCTCCACCACTGTCTCCCCTCTATCTCTGCACTGGATTTCAAACTGTAATAGAGACAGCATCCCAGAACTAAAATTCAGTCCCTAATGTTAAGGAAAGCTTATTTTCCTAACATTCCTATTCAACATGTGAGTATAGTAGCATCAGAACTAAGGGTTATAGTTTGAGGATAAGGGGTAAACCTTTTAGAACTGAGGTGAGGAGAAATGTCTTCACCCAGAGAGTGGTGGATGTGTGGAATTCATTACCACAGGAAGTAGTTGAGGCCAAAATGTTGCCCGATTTCAAGAAGAAATTAGATTGTAACTCTTGGGGCTAAAGGGATCGAGGGATATGGGGGAGGAAGGGGGAGGGAAATCAGGATATTGAATTCGATGATCAGTCATGATCAAAATAAATGGTCGAACAATCTTGAAGGGCAAAATGGCCTACTCCTGCTTCTAGTTTGTATGTTTCTATAATTAGACGCCGACAGAATAACGTCACAAGTTTCAATTTAGGAATGAGAATAATTTTTATTCATGCTGCACTCTCTTATCACATATTAGTCAGTAGTTCTATGAAGGTACATGAAAGGGCACATCAATGACAGCTTTGCCACAGTCGAAAGCAGAAAATCTGCCAACAATTCATATAAGTGCAACAAAGTTGATTCAACAAACCTGAGACAATAAGATAAATTGGCAATAAATATACCCTATTGTTATTTATTTATCAGATTAGAAATAATATGGATCTTTCCAGCAGTGTGTTTACCATTTACCATGAAAATGCTATTAGCTTAAGGGACTGGTTTGAGAGTCTAACACTTTCTTTACACTTAACACTGATCTTAAATTTGACAAAGAAGCCACAGCTAAAATGCTTTATGACAGAAAGAAAAACCACAGTAATAGGAACTAAAAAGATCATTCTGATACAGTAAGAGAAAAATTGGTAACACCACACACTCAACAAAATGCAAAACTCAAAAGTGGAAAAACAGCTGAGCTAAGTGGGCCAAATTACTATGTTTTGGTATATTACTTCACTTCCAATGCCTTGTCACCAGTATCTAAAAAAAGGTTACCATTTATATAGTGTCTTTCATGATATCAGGACCTCTTATGCAATTTGCAACCAGTGAAGTATTTTGAAAGTGTAGTCACTGTTATTATAGAAATGCAGCAGCCAACATACGCTGGACAAATCCCACCAACAGCAACCCGATCGTGACCAGATAATCTACTTTTGGTCACATTAGTTGAAGCATAAATATGGGAAAGGACGAGATTGATGAAACAAGTGGAAAAAATATAGTAAATTAAATTTGCATTTCATTTTTATTCGGTGAATAAAATTTTAAAATCCTTTTCAGAAGGTGTGAAGCTTTTAAAAGTTGATGTTAAGGAGACGTGTACACATACAAGGAATACAAAGTTAGCATGCAGGTACAGCAAGCACTTAGGAAGGCAACTGGCATGTTGGCCTTTATGGTAAGGAGACTGGAGTACAGAAGGAGGAAGACTTTCTACAATTAGATAGGGTTCTGATGATTATTTGGCCTATCCTCTCTGGAGCTTAGAATAATGAAAGATGGTCTGACTGAAACACAAGATTCAAAGACTGCAGATGCTGGAAATCTGAAATAAAAACAGAAAATGCTGGACAAACCTAGCAGGTCTGGCAGCATCTGTAGAGAAACAGAGTTAACGTTTCAAGTCCATATTTCGAGTCCTGGTTAGATGTATTGGCCATGCTAAATTCTCCCTCAACGTACCCGAACAGGCGGCGGAGTATGGGGACTAGGAGATCTTCACAGTAAAAAAATAAATCTTTTCACAGAACAGATTCAAAAGAGGCTTTGACAGGATAGACACAGAAGCTGTTTTCCCTGTCAGGGGATTCAAGAACAAAGGAGCACAGTCTCAGGATAAGGAGTTGATCACTGAAGATTGAGACGAGGAGGAGTTTCTTCAGTCAGAGGATTGTGAATCTTTCAGTGGGTTATGAATGTTCCATAGGTGCACAGAATATATTTGAGACTGGAATGGATAGATTTTTGATCGGAAACTGAATCAAGGGATACAGAAAGTGGGCTGGAAAGTGAGAGTTGAGGAAGACCAGCCATGATTTTATTGAATAGCAGAGTGGGCTGGAGGGGCCATATGATCTACCCCTGCTCCTATTTTTTACATTATGTTCTATAATTTTCTTATTGCAAATCATTCCTTTTAAATTACTATTTGAACTGAAAGTTTTCATCAAATGAGTGCTTTACTTATTACAGCTTTTATTGCTTTAGAATTCTAAAATTACTATTTTATCTTCCACAAGTACATGGCAATTACTTCAGTCCTGCAATGAAATCTTACCATTTTTATGTAGGTAAGCAATTGCACTTGCCAGGCTTCGAATCACATGCCTTGTCTCTTTCTCACTTAAACGCTTTTTTCTATGAAGGATTGTACTTAGTTCTCCACCCTCACAGACTTCTGTCACCAGGTATACTCGCTGAAAGAAACCAATCATTATTATGTTATCTATTAAGGAGATCTCACACCCTCATTATTATAACATCTGGTTCTTCCATTTTAAAATGGGGTGATCTGTTTTATTCAAGGTGATGTAATATTGAACTGCCAGCCATCCTGGGAATATAAAATGCACCTAGCCTATGTTAATTGGAGTGACTGTTCAATCTACCCGTGTCACTGATAGAAAACAAATCTGCAGATACAGCTGTTTAATTTTCAGTAAAACAAATAGGCAATCACTAATCAATCCAGTGCTTTTTTTTTAAAAGCAGGAAAGACAGCAATGTGATGTGTATAGAAGTGGCTTTTTTTTTCTGAAATCTGTGTGCCATGAATTTGACCGCAAATTAATTAGTGATTTTCAACAGGAACAGGTTCTAAGGAAATCTCTTTGTAGGTTACTTGAACATGGTAGATAACAAATTAAATATTGCTATAACTTCTCAAAGAGGACAGATACAGGCTTTACATTCAAAAGTAGGCCAGAATCACAGCTGTGTCTAATGTATGAGTTTACAAAATAAACTTCAAGGCAGCAGGATGATTCATAAGCTTCAAATGTTTCCTCATTTACCTAATTCAGCTTCAATGTTGTTATAGAGGCTATTTTATCTGATAAATTATTTCACAAGATAATCTACCATTTTAGTAAATAAAGGGGATAGTGCCTTAGCTATAAACTGGAAGAGTGGATCTCCCATTTGTAATTTTAAAAAATCATTGAAATCAATAAAGGTGGAAACCAGGCAAGTTCTGCAACATATATCTCCCAGGTTAGCGCTCAATCAGTGAAAGTGAAAACTACCCTGAGTGTATGATGGTGAATACAGTAAGAAGTTTAACACCAGGTTAAAGTCCAACAGGTTTATTTGGTAGCAAAAGCCACAACCTTTTATGATGGTGTAGCAATGTTATTTTAATCTGTAATTGTATGTGCTTTAAAAAATTTTTTTACTTAAAAAGCCACTGAAAACAAAGAAAAAGAATCACTAGATTGGTGATCAATGAATGCTTTTTTATTTCAATGCGAACTAGTCAGGGTGATCTGCTGTTTAAAAAAACAATAACACTTTTATATGTACGATTTCAAAAGATAATTGAAGAAAGTTATGCGAAACAGAAGTAGAAAGAAAAAAAGGAAGGAAGGAAGAAGGGAAAAAGTGAAGTAGCACAGAACAGGATTCTCGGGAGGGGTGGGCGGGTAGAGGAGGAAGTGAACAATGATAAACCCAGATATAAAGCCTAAAGGAAAGCAGCAGGCCTGAATATGCAAGATGTGAAAGAAAAACAAGCAGAATGCCCAAAAGTGTAGGCACTGCAAACCACAAGCCTGAGAAAGACACAGCAGATTGGAAACCATGTGGGAAGGGTCACCGCAGTCGAAGTGGACGTGGTATGACAGACTGGAAACCTGAAAGAGGGCCACAGCAGATTGATAGCTGCAATGTAGACCTCAAAGGACTATCGACTGTCATTTTATATCCAGGTCATAGTTATTTTTAATTTTTTGAGCTGTAAATCTACTTGAGTATAAAATGTACAAGACCACAATTTTTATTCTTTTTTAATGACAGAAAAAACAATTAAAATGTTGACATTTAATCCATACTTATTGATAACTGTTGCACGGCCACAATTTTGTTGATACAATTGATTACTGGGAATAGAGGGAAGAAAAGAAGCCGAACCACACCCAAGTGCCTATTAATTTCTCGATTAAAGAAGTCATGAAAGATGTTAAGTATTTTAAACATGTTGGCATTATAAGCATTAATAAAGTGAAATATCTCGAGTCCCCAGAATGCTGAGCAAGTCTAGTTGCATCTTACTTTGGGCGTTTCAAACACCTCTTCCAGATGGATAATATGTTCATGGTCCACTAGCTTTAAGATACTGACTTCCCGTTCTAGTAGCTTCACCCCTGAACTCCCAGCCTGCATTGAAAATAAAAGTATTTCAGTCTAAGTATGCAAATCTATAAAAGCCTTCTATGTTAACAATTCAAACTTATATCTCAAAGCTTTAATTTGGTTTAGAGAATCCTGCATATTCAAGTTCCATGTCAATACTTGCTTGCTCAAATTTATAGTATGGCCTAAAAGTGTTTTGCTCTCAGAAAATGCTTTTTAAATAAATTCTATTCATTTTTGAAATTACAAAAAATGCTATTACACATTCCATGAAGATTATTAATTCAGCTTTATATTAAAACTAAACTACCTTATTTTAAAAGAGGACAATGATCAAGAATAATTTACCTTTTCCCGGTTGACCTTCTTGATTGCCCACTTCTTGCCAGTCCCATTGTGTGTAGCCTCAATCACTACCCCATAGCTGCCTTGTCCCAACCTTTGGCCAAAGCTATAGATTTGCTAAAAAAATAAGTTTCAAAAAGTAAACATACTCATACAACATTACACAGCTTGTTGACAGAACAGAGCTTTAACTCGATTCAAAACTAAGAAGACATACTTCAGTGAAAAAAACTGTTTCTATAATTACTGTACTAATTGCAAAAAGGAAATTTTGCATGCTTCATGATCACCTGGACCTAAGGCTTGACATTCCTCGTGATACCTTTATTGAACAGTAATTTGTAATTTTATTCAATCTTAACTTACTTTTTGTTTTACGTTCAGGTGTCAGCTCTGCATATCCAGCCATTCTATTTTATATAAAGTTATCCAAAAACGTGCAAGTCAAATGGAGTGAGGGTTAGAATGAAATCTGGATTGACTGCTAAACCGCAGCATTGATTTCAGTAGAGCATACTGGGTGCCTCTTTATTGGTGAACTGATTGAGTTGCCTAACATAAAGATGGAAATCTGGACAGCTTCCATTCAGATAAAGTATTGGAACTTCTGAAAACATTATTGTTAATTTTTTATGCAGATATACTTCTGCAATATATATGGAAGGAGTCATTTTTGTAGTTCAACAATGTTGGAGTTCCTGGAACTGTCCACTACACCAGAACATTGGTGTGGTGTTTTATACTGCCCATAGTTGCTCTTTCATTATTGCTGTGTCATGGCTTGCAGGTTGTGCTAATTCGAGGATTAGCTCAAGTGCTTTTTTTAAGCAGTTGCTCCAGCCAAGGTCCCTATTACCCTCACCCTGGCGTTTAGCCATCGGAATTCATTGCCATTTATTGGGTATGGCCAGAATACTCATCGATGCTTGGAACTGGGTGTTGACCAGTTACAGGTAGTACCATCAATTGTCATTATAGCTGCAAATTTTAATATCCAGCTTGACTCAAAATGGGGGACTGCTTCAATAAAAAAAACTTAAGATGTTCTTTCCTCTACTTTTGGATAAAAGCAACTTCTGCAACTTGACAAGATGCAAGTCTTTCCTCAATAGTAGCACCCTTGTTTAGGACAGATATTTGTGGGTTTAAACACCACAGCATGTACTTGTGCATGTAATCTATGTAGACATTTCAGTGCTGAATACTGAGCAAGTGCTGCACTTTTGGAGGTGCCACCTTTCAGATTATTTATTAAACTGAGGTGCCAACTTCTATCCTTCATGCGAACTTAAAAGATACAATTTGAAGTGCAAGGAGCCACTCAAGAACATGCTGACAACATTGATCCTTCAACTAACAATAATAAATCATCTAGTTGTTACCTCATTGTTTGAGACTTCCTGTGCACAGATTGGCTGCTACATTACAACAGTAACTATACTTTAAAATCACTTCACTGCCTGTTCAGCAGTTTTGAGGTGTTAGAATACTGGTGAGCTAGACATTGCATCTAGATTCTTCAGCCACTTTCAATAATTGAGGTTTTTAAAAAACCATGCTTGCAGTAGCACAGCTTCATTTTCCTAGATAGCAGATTTAGCCGTGTATGCCCACCCACTTGCAACTTGGTTTGGATTTCATAAGTGTTGAGCAGTAAGAGCAAGACAGTGGACTTTTCAGATTGAATTTTTCCAGTCCTGCGGAAACAGTTTTGGAGGCAAGGGCATGGAAAATTTGATTGACTGCATATCCTGTGAAAGTGGGCTCCCATTAGCAACAGTAACCTGTCCAGCAGCAGCAGGTAGCCAATTTGGGCACTTAATAGGGCAGTTGGTCCCTATTATAGAAATGGGTTGCAATTGTTCCAATGGCCTATGGGCTGCTGCTGTGTCAAGAGCCTGGAAATGGAGCAAAGGCAGCCTTACTGTCTCCACTAATGTAGCTCTTGCTGCAAGATATCCGCTGCCCTCCTACAGAAGGTGCTTCTACGGCACTGCTGCTGCTCTTACACTGCAAAACAACAGATGATAGTCTAATCCATGGGCTGCACTTAATGGACTTCCCAAAGCTGGAATCTAGCAACTGTCCCTGGTTGGGCAGGGCTCCTGGAAGTGGCTATCTAATTGACCATCTCCAGGAAGATTATATCTGATATCCTCCCATAGGTCCCTGAGGTCAGCATACCTGGGAAATTTCCTTTATGATTGTCACTCTATCTGATTTGAAGGAAGGTGATATTGGCTGCAAACATTAGGGAACTGATTATCCACTGCACTAAAGGCAAACTCAGGTGTTCTAAATACTGCAACAACAAGGAAGATTTTTGTCTGCTTGACATTTGGGAATTTTTTGAACAGAGCACAGGAAAGCAAATTTGGAAAGAAGGATCACAAGCTATTAAGAGAATCTTTTCTTTTCTTCCTTTTGAAAATGAATGAAAGGAAAATCCGGAGGGTGCTGCGAGGAACATGTGAATATCGCTGCCAAATTTGCATCCACTTTGCCCAGACTATGTTTAATGTCCAGGGAGTAAAAATGCAAATCCACATCATTGCGTTCACCAATATAGTTCCAATGAATAAGTTGCATCTTGGGAGTGAAAATCTATGCTTTCTATAGAAGATCTATATCATTTGTCACTATTTTCTGGAAGCTTCATTTTAAACCATTTGTTTTTTGGGAGCAAAAACCAATTGGACATCTATTAAGAAGGAGTGAACAGAGAAAAACTGGTTCAAAAGGGTACGGTTATTTGAAAACCACAACACGAGGCAAAACATTTCATTTTGGGATCTTGAAAGTTATAGCAGCTTGAAAGAGTCCAGCTCAACTGATAGATTTTAAAAATTATTATATATCAATAAGCTTGATGGAGCCTGATTTAAAAGAAAAGTGCTTGAAAAAAAGCATTTAAAAAATATACAACATGACTTCAATCATACTTGCATTATAACACAACATGCTAAATGCTCAATTTTTCATCCTTCCTTTAGAAGAAAAAATGTTCAATACTTCCTCAGGAAAACCACTCTAATTAAACCAAAACTAATATGTTGGAAGAGTGTTAGTTAAAATGTTTGCTTCTGATCAAGTTATACAGTCTTATAACTGTAACATGTTGAAGTTAAGAATTACAATTTCGACTCCATTATTACAATGCTGTCACACCGTGTTGAGAATAAATTCAAATATTTTCTGAACTACAATAATGAAAATTCATCCACGCACCTAAGAATATGGGGCCAGAACCTCTATGAAATGGCAATCACAGTCAGATTGTCACTTTGTATCTTTTCACTTGTTTTCGTTGGGAACTGCACATTTCTTGTCGGACTCAGTGGGTAGGATGTGGGAGAAGGGTTGGTGATTTTGGATGGGTCCAGGGCATGTCAGATAGGTCGGGGTGGCAGATATGCAATTGAGCCAGTTGAGAGGGTAGTTAAAGGGCTGGAGTATTCATTCAGGAGTGTGAGGGATAGTCAGGGGGTGTGGGACTGGTCGATCAGGAGGATGGTCAAATGAGGCATTAAGGAGGGGGGGGTGGCCAGGAGGTTGTAGGTCAGGGGGTCCCATGGGGGCTCAGGTGGGGGTTGGGATTTGCCAGTATAGTTATTCAGGAGTTCGAAGTGGTTTTAATCTTTCTAACTTTTCCTGGGTATCTATTCCATTCAGAAATCTCCGATTTAAATTAGAGTATTGGAGGGTTCCCAGTGCAGGGAAATAGCCCATCGTAAGTTTGAACTTCCTAGGCAATTCCTATGTAGTCCTCATGTGAGACACCCGGGGAGTCCCCAGCATATCTTCCAGGGTACTTCCTGCATGAAACCCCCCTTCCCAAAGACTGAAAGTTCCAGGCTATTATCTTATTTTTATGAAAGAAACAAAATTTTTATATTGAAACCAAAATATAACCAGCATTTACATAAAAATATAAAATACAAAATATAACCAATATTGGAAAGCAGGAAATCATTAAAACCCTTTGCTGATTTTGCTTCAAGGTGAATTCTAGCCATATCTTATTCAAAGTCCCATGTATTGGAAGTTACATACACTGAATATTTTAAATGCACCACCTTTGATGTAGGCTCACCTTATTTTCAGGAAAAGACCATAGTGTTAACAAGCTCATTACTGGTTTTTAAAAACAGGATGGGAATTATCCCATTTTGTAATTAATGTCAGGCAATTTGTTTCTCTATGCTATCCTATCCAGTGGTAGAGATCACTTCTGCATGATAACAACTAAATACTAGACACCAAAAGTTTATTCAGTTCAAAATATCATCCAGTTCATCCATAATAATCCTTATATATTTTAATCATGTATATAGAGGGTGGCATGGTGACGCAGTGGTTAGCACTGCTGCCTCACAGCGCAGCAGGGACCCAGGTTCGATTCCGGCCTCCGGTCACTGTCTGTGCAGAGTTTGCACGTTCTCCCCGTGTCTGCGTGGGTTTCCTCCGGGTGCTCTGGTTTCCTCCCAAACTCCAAAGATGTGCGGGTTAGGTTGATTGGCCATGCTAAATTGCCCCTTAGTGTCAGGGGGATTAGCAAGATAAATATGTGGGGTTACGGGAATAGGGCTTGGGTGGAATTGTGGTCGGTACAGACTCGATGGGCCGAATGACCTCCTTCCGTACTGTGTGATTCTATGATATCTCATGCATTTTAAATGTTATTTCTCTAAAGAAAATGTGAGCAAGTGTAACATAATAGCCAGACTGAGCGTCTCACATTAATGCAAAGGTCTAAGATATTTAAAATGTCTACATACCCGAATGGCAAATTCATCATCAACCCTGGTGTGAGGCACCACTTTGTACTCAGCATTGCTGACGGTGGCACGCTGTGAAGGCATTTTTTGGAAATCTTGCGCCACCTCAATTTTCCTGCAAAGCAAATAATGCATTAAGTTGAAGAATATTTTAGCTTTAGAATAACATAACCATTTGTAACAACTAATATGAAAGCAAAGTACTGCTATGCTGGAAATCTAAAATAAAAACAGAAGATACTGGTTGTAAAAATAGAAAATACTGGTCTGATTTGATTTGTCACATGTATTAGTATACAGTGAAAAGTATTGCTTCTTGCGCTTTACAAAGCATACCGTACTTAGAGAAGGAAAGGAGAGAGTGCAAAATGTAGTGTTACAGTCATACGGTGCAGAGAAAGATCGAGGTAGGTCCGTTCAAAGGTCTGACAGCAGCAGGGAAGAAGCTGTTCTTGAGTCGGTTGGTACGCAATCTCAGACTTTTCTATCTTTTTGCTGACAGAAGAAGGTGGAAGAGAGAATGTCCGGGTGCGTGGGGTCCTTGTTTATGCTGGTTGCTTTTCTGAGGCAGCGGGAAGTGTAGACAGAGTCAATGGATGGGAGGCTGGTTTGCATGATGGACTGAGCTTCGTTCACGACCCTTTGTAGTTTTTTGCGGTCCTGGACAGAGCAGGAGCCATGTCAAGCTGTGATGCAATCAGAAAGAATGCTTTCTATGGTGCATCTGTAAAAGATGGTGAGAGTTGTAGTGGACATGCCAAATTTCCTTCGCCTCCAGAGACAGTAGAGACATTGGTGGGCTTTCTTACTGGAAAATAAGGTCAAGTCGCCATAGTCCCAGATAACTATAAGCTGCTCTCCTCTTTGAGAGCTGACTGAGGATCATCACGCCTCAGGTGAAGGGCAAGGTTAAGACATCGGGCCTTCATGAATAACCTCAGTCAGTATGGGAACTAAACCCACGCTATTGGCGTCACTCTGCATCACGAACAAGCCATCCAGCCAACTGAGCTCATCAACTCCCTACTGACTGAAAAATACTCAGTTGATAGGCAGTATATATGAAGAGAGAACGTTAACATACCAAGTCAATTACCTTTCACTAAATCTAGTACAAGTTACCTGAGTGCAACAAGCACTAATGTTACATATAATTCAAAGTCAATTCCAAAGATTAAGTTCATATTTGAAACACATTTGGAATAATGTTATATTCCCTGCAACCCACGTCCCCTTTACCCCGAGCATCCATACTACATGAAGTTGAAGCCATCCATACTACCAAAGAGGGTCTGTAAACAAGCTGTTTATTACTATTATATCAAAATACTGTAGAAGATAGAAATCTGAAATAAAAACAAAAAATGATGGAAATACTCAAGTCTGGCAGAATCTCTGGAGACAAATCAGAGTTAATGTTTCAGGTCAAATCCTTTCATAATATCGGATACATTATATTAATGGCTTATAACTAACACTTGAGTGGAGAACAGATGGGATACCACTGTCGAAGAGGTTTACTAGCAGGAGATGCATGAGGAAACAAACAATACAAATGTTCACAAAGTTGATATCACGGAACGGACACTCAATGATTGAGAATATTGCATTGAATGAATTTATACAGAATGTTTTAGATGGGAACTCCTGAACAAACATCTTGTTTTCCATTTGCGGGAAGATTATTGACTTTGGGATGTTTGCTCACAGGAGAGTTGGTGAAGATAGAACCAACACCAATTCCAGAACCAACATTTTGCCAAATACTGTAATCAAAAAGCATTCATTCAAAAATTAGGATGATCTGGTCATTTCATAGAAACATATAAACATAGAAAAACTACAGCACAAACAGGCCCTTCGGCCCCACAAGTTGTGCCGAACATATCCCTACCTTCTCGGCCTACCTATAACCCTCCATCCTATTAAGTCCCATGTACTCATTCAGGAGTCTCTTAAAAGTCCCTATTGAGTTTGCCTCCACCACCACTGACGGCAGCCGATTCCACTCGCCCACCACCCTTTGTGTGAAAAACTTCCCCCTAACATTTCCCCTGTACCTACCCCCCAAATTATTATCATTAATTAATTTGTACTAATTATCATTAGTACAAATTTTCACTATCATGTCAGGGATTCTTCAATTGCAAACAATGGTAGAGATAGCGATGTGGATCCAGAAGACCTTGACACAATCTCCCTGGTTGTACAAGCCAATGTGAATAGTGGATTGATTGGTACACTTTTAAGAGAGTACTCCAGTGAATATTCTCTGCTTCAGCTTCTGAAGAAGTTTGGAAGTATGTTTTTACAATAAGTTGGATTCTAACATTTCTTTACAATGAGAAAAAAACTTACCTTGAGCTTCTTCATAGCAAGAATCCCTCCAGAAGATAAATCACAATACAACAAATGAGGCAGGCTTGCATATTCAAAAAGAAAAACCTGAAAAACCTTCTCCTTATCACCCATAGTGATTGCGTGGTTTCTGCTTTCACTGCCTTTCATGGAACTCGAGTCTAAGCTGTACCTTATACACACGCTCTCTCAGGTATTCAGCTGTACCAACAGAACGTTATTGCTTCACAGGAAAGAGTCACCAGCCTTTGATTGTCTGCATTGATTTTCTGACTTCTCGTAAATCTATTCTGTTCAAAGTCTGCATCAAGCAGTTTCCTCTCTTTAAACTTGGAGCCTTCCTCCTCACCTCACCTTTGGCTTCACTTAACTGATCTTTTCTAGATTCCTGACCTTTTCTTTTGACTTAAAAGTCTTCTTGGAACCTTTCTCCTTTCGTTTCCTCTCCCAGCAGACTGCTGACAACTTGGTATCTCCCTTAAGATCCAGAACTCACGCGTTGCTTTAACATTAGAACAACTCATCTAAGATTCTTAGACTTCTATTCCTCAGGAATCCAGCTAGAGAGACTTAAACTGCTCGCTTCACCGGAGAGCATAATCACCAACTGAACTAAAAATTGCTGTTCTGTCTCTGTGAGTTCCCCTCTCTGGACCCATGTTGCTAGGCAACAGTACAGTTTTTCTGTGCTTTGTTTTTTTAAAGCTTAAAACTTAAACTACTACAAAGATCAAAAAACCTAATCAAAATACAAGTATACAAACAGTTCCACTCTAAAATGAAACAAGACCCAGGTTTCAATTTCTGAATGCACAAATAAAGAATGCTAATCTTAAGCTAGAACTTATTCCTGATACCTACAAATAAAACTTACTTTTTTGATTTGATGTATTATTGTCACTTGTATTGGTACAAAAAGTATTGTTTCTTGCATGCTATATGCACAAAACATACCCGTCATAGAGAAGGTAATGAGAGAGTGCAGAATATAGTGTTACAGTCATAGCTAGGGTGTAGAAAAAGATCAACTTAATGCGAGATAGGTCCATTCAAAAGTCTGATGGCAACAGGGAAGAAGCTGTTCGAGTCGGTTGGTATGTGGCCTCAGACTTTTGTATCTTTTTCCGATGGATGAAGATGGAAGAGAGTATGTCTAGGGTACGCAGGGTCCTTCATTATGCTGGCTGCTTTTCCGAGGCAGCGGAAAGTGTAGACAGTGCCAATGGGTGGGAGGTTGGTTTGCATGATGAACTCTGGCTACGTTCACAACCCTTTGTAGTTTCTTGCAGTCTTGGTCAGAGCAGCAGACATATCAAGCTGTGCTACATCTGGAAAGGATGCTTTCTATGGTGCATCTGTAAAAATTGATGAGTGTCGTAGTGGACATGCTGATTTTCCTTAGCCTCCTGAGAAAGTAGAGGTGTTGGTGGGCTTTCTTAACTATAGCGTTGCCTGTAGGGATCAGGCCAGGTTGTTGGTGATCTGGACACCTAGAAACTTGAAGCTCTCGACCATTTCCACTTCATCCTCATTGATGTAGACAGGGGCAGGTCCTCCACTATGCTTCCTGAAGTCGATGACTATCTCCTTCATTTTAATGACATTGAGAGAGAGATTATTGTCTACCGCCATTTCTTAATATACTTAACCTAGAGAGAGTGTAACAAATATTCAATGGACTGGTTTCTGGAATGAGGGGATTATCCCATGGGCAGAGATTGCATAGAGCAGATCCGTGTTCCCTGGAGTTTATAAGAATAAGAGGTGAAACATAAAATAAGAGGTTTGACAGTTTGATGCTGAGAAACTGGTTGCCATGGCTGGGGAATCTAGAATATTGGATCAGAATATTAGAATAAAGGACCAAGGGATCAACCATTTAGCACTGAGATGAAGAGAAATTTTTTTACTCAAACGATAGTGAATTTTTGGAATTCTCTACCCAGAGAGCTATGGATGGTCAGTTGTAAAGTATATTCAAGCAGTAAATAGATCTTTTGGCATCAATGGAATTAAGGGGATATTGAAAGAAGGTAGAGTTGAGGTAGAAGATCTCCATGACAGGTGAGACCCAATTTTAAGTCTTCTGACCTCTTGTCCCAGATCTTTTAAGCAGCAGCAAGGATCATCGGACTGCTGCTGCATTCATAAATCCCCCAACATGATGGTGCTGCGCATTTCAATCAGCGCCTTCCAAGCCCAGTTTTAACAGAAATACACAGTGCAGCGTCCACCAAGGAATGCTATCGCAGTAGCATGGTTCAAGGAAGGATCCCCCTTAATATGGCACTAGCTTGTTGTATGGTATGTTGAAAGGTCCAGTTTGAATGTTAATGAATGGATGAATGAATGGATGAAGAGGTAAGTGGGTAAGGTGGGTAGCCAAGTGAGTGGATAGTCAGATTGGGGTGTTAGTCAGGTGGTTGAGGGGTGCTCAGGGGTTGCCAATTCAGGCGGAGATAGTGGGTTGAGTTGACAGGACAGTCAGTGGTAGGAAGGGTACTGGGTTTGATCAAGAGGATAGTACGGTCAGTTTGGGAGTTGGTCAGGGTCAGATCAGGAGATTAGTCGGGGGTGGCGAGATGCATCAGTTCATGGTGGGGTAGGGTGCGGTAATCTTGTGGTGACCGGAAGGGCGGGGGCTAGCTGGCTAGTCAGGAGGGTGGGATGAAGGGTGAAGTTGGTTTGTTGACAGGGGTAGTCAGGACAGGCCAGGGAGGGTTTATTCAGGTGGTCAGGTCGGGGTAGTACTCAGGTTGGGGAGGGAGCAAGTAGGATGGTCAGGAGAGTAGTCAGGTAGGGTAGTCAGGTCAGGGTGGAGGGTCGTTCGGGCAAGTGGTAGCAGACTTGTGAGGGGTAGCTTGGCCAAGTCAGGAGTGGAGTAGTCTGGTGATCGGGTTCAGAGGGAGTAAGGTGGTTAGTAAGATTGGGGTGGGGGAGGAGGGGTGGATTAGTCAGGTGATCTTGAGGGTACTCAGTTCAGGGGAAAGTCGAGTGGGCTAGAGGTAGTCATGTTAAGGAGAGGTAGTTCACTCAAGTTGGGAGGGGTAGTCAGTTCTGGTCACGAGGGTAGTCAGGTTATCAGGAGAGAAGTCAGGGGGGGTAGTCACCTCTGGAGATTGGTTGTGTTCGGCTGGAGGGTCAGTTACCCAGATGTTAGATTAGGTTTTAAACTATTTAACATTTTCCGGTTAACTATCTCGGTAAGAACAGCAATGTCTGTGACTCTAACTCAACAGTTGGAGACATTCACAGAGGGTCCCTGGGAGCAGGAGAATTGCTCATCAGAAGTTGAAATTTCCCAGACAATTCCCATGTAGGTCCGCACATCAAAACTTCCACAGGATCCCGTCATGCACCTTTTTGCCCTGTGGGGTCTTCAACAATCTGGAGACTGAAACATTTGGCCTCTTGATTCTTCTATGAAAGGAAAAAGTCTCTGATATTGCCAAAAAGCAACATTTCATTGAACATTTTCATCTACATCCATCAGGACAAGTCATATTGGAGAGAGTTCTAGAATAAAGAGATCTAGGGGTACAGGTTCATAGTGCCTTGAAAGTGGAGTCACAGATGGACTGTGTGTGAAGAAGGCATTCGGCATGCTTGGTTTCATTGGTCAGAACATTGAATACAGGAGTTAGGATGTCTTATTGAAGTTGTACAAGACATTAGTAAGGCCACACTTGGAATACTGTGTACAGTTCTGGTCACCCTATTATAGAAAGGATATTATTAAACTAGAAAGAGTGCAGAAAAGATTTACCACAGTGTAACTGGGACTTGATGGTTTGAGTTATAAGGAGAGGCTGGACAGACTGGGACTCCTCTTTTCCCTGGAGTGTAGGGGCTTAGGGGTGATTGTATAGAGGCCTATTAAATAATGAGGGGCATAGATAAGGTAGATAGTCAACATCTTTTCCCAAAGGTAGGGGAGTCTAAAACTAGGGGGCATAGGTTTTAGGTGAGAGGGGAAAGATACATAAGGGTCCAGAGGGGCAATTTTTTCACAAAGAACGTGGTGAGTGTCTGGAACAAGCTGCCAGAGGTAGTAGTAGAGGCAGGTGCAATTTTGTCTTTTAAAAAGCATTTAGACAGTTACGTGGTAAAATGGATATAGAGGGATATCGGCCAAATGCGGGCAATTGGGACTAGCTTAGTGGTAAAAAAAAACTGGGCAGCATGGACAAGTTGGGCCAAAGGGCCTGTTTCCATGCTGTAAACCTCTACGACTCTATGACTCTACATGGCATAAAGTTGTTGTTTCGCCAGTCATTTGTATTCTTGCAATTGTCCTGATGAGTACAGGACGAAAAGCTTCAACAAAATGTCTTTTTTCAGCAATACTCAGGTTCTGTACTGCCAAACATCGTGAAGTAGTCCCTTTGCATCTACCCTATAAAATCCCTTTACTAATTTGAACCCTAGATTGGATCATCTAAACACATTGGAATGCATGACAATTTAATTTAATCTTTTAAATCCCAGTCATTCTGCTGAACCTGCACTGTACACTGTTAGCCTATTAAAGATCTGTGAATGGTCTTTTCATTTAATCATTTACTAACTGTTCTGTTTCAGGAAAACTCTATTGTTAATAATATTGGAGCTTGAGTAATCTTAAAATACAAATCTTTGTTCAAACAGGCCCATGCTTGTAATTGATAAGTAACTGCAACCTGTAAGACACATTGATGTTAACAATTGCCTGTTAAAGGAGTGATAAAATAAGATAAGCTCAGAAAATTAAGAGCAAACACTTGCTGCGTCAGACTGAAGGGGGTGGAGAGACGGGACTCTACGAGGAGAGAAAACTGGACATATTAAACAGATAAGCTTAAACTAGCATGGACAGGATGACTGGAGTCAGATAACTAACACTGCGGGGCCATAAAATGTGGAGAATTGTGAACGGATGCAGAAATAGAGATGACAAAGTCGTCTGACTTGTACAGATAGTTATTATTCCCGTGGTGACCAATAACGTGAAAGAGCCAAACTTCCCAAATGACCCCAATGGAAAACTCAATGGACAAGATGTCACTTTTTAAAACTTTAACAATCAAACCCAAAATCAACATAAAAATTAAACACAAATTAACAGGCAAATTGCGATTGATTATAAATTGCTCATTAAATGGCAGATTCAATTAAGACAGCTCTCACAAACTTACTCAGCAGCCCACTCAGCATTTGCATCATCTATTTCAGCCCCAAAGTTCTTAAAAGCTCTGTCTTTCTCACAAGGAATTCCAGCACTTCCTCTTCCAGGATTTAGCCTGATTCCCAATAGCAGCACACAAATCCGAGCTCCAGGAGAATTATCTTCGCCAAAATGGCACACATCTCCAGAACCTCCTCACCTCTGCTTACGATAGTCTTGATGGTATTGATCCACAAATGCTATCTTCAATTAGCAGAATCAGCTGCAGCGATTGCCTTTTCCAATTTCCTGGACCTAGCCTCGATCTTCTTCATTCTACTTGTACTGCACCACTTGGATCAACATCAGAACTCAGCTGACTCTGCAACCTCTTATCTAGTTAGAACCAGTTTCAGTTTCCCCAGACGTTTTGGCTTCCAATCTCAGTTTGAGTCTTGGTTTCCCTAGAAACCAGAAGGTTCAGTTTCCCTTTTCAGTTGGGGTCTGTCTCTAAAAATACAAGCTTTTGAAACCACAGATTCCATAGAAGAGTAGATAGGAATACTAGCTTAAGGAACATAACACCCTCCCGCCCGCCTAGTAAGTCGACTTATGCCTAACCAAAGTAACTACCAGATATCACACATCGTTCTGCCCAGTGATCAAGCAGGTAATGACAAAATGGAGCTGTAAACCACTACCATGATACACTACGTTGTATTGATCTCTAATGTGTATCTAATAAAGGCCTCTAGTCATCAACTGTTATCAGGTCAAATCTTTAAGTAAAAATCTAGCACTGTAATCTTAACACTTCTGGAAATGTGAAGTGATACATTTTGGTTAGAAGAACGAGGAGAGGCAATATAAAATAAAGAATACAATTCTAAATTGACCAGAGGGCAACATTAGGGAAAAATTATTTTTACTGCAGTTAGTGGTAAGGGTCTATCCTGGAAAATCTCAGCAGGTCTGGCAGCGTCTTTAAGGAGAGAAAAGAGCTGACATTTCGAGTCCAGATGACCGACCCTTACAAAGGGTCATCTGCACTCGAAATGTCAGCTCTTTTCTCTCCTTACAGATGCTACCAGACCTGCTGAGATTTTCCAGCATTTTCTCTTTTGGTTTCAGATTCCAGCATCCGCAGTAATTTGCTTTTATCAAGGGTCTAACCTAATTGTATGGTGGTCAAAGATTCAATTGCAGCTTTCAAAAGGGATTGGATAATTATCTGAAGAAAAAAAATGTACAGTTCCAGGGATAAGGCAGGGGAGTGGAACTAACTGAGTCATTCTTACAGAGAGGCAGCACGGACACGACAGGCTGAATGACCTCCATCTATGCAGTAACCACCCTAAGGTTCTATAATTCAGTGTTCTCCCTTCCAAGACCAATCGATCTAAGGTTCAGTCAATTCAAAATTCAGTTCATTCAAAACTGAATGCAGTGCTGCAGATGAGATCTGACAACAGCTATGTACAACTGAAAGATCACTGACACTTCAATTCCAATCCCCTTGAGGTAATGACCAATACTACATTAGTCTTTTTGAATATTTTTGTAACTGTGCATTAGCTTTTGAGTGAGTTTTGTATATGGACAACTAAATCTCCTAGTTCCTTTACAATCTCATCTTTTATGAAAATATTCTGATCCCTTTTTTAAGTGGAATACCTCACACTTCCCAACTTGAACTCAACCTACCATAGTGTTGTTGACTCACCTATTTCCCCTGTAACTTTCTCCTTGCAACCACATAATTATACTTTCTGTGCCTAAATTAGTCGCAAAATTGTATATGGGGAAAATAACTTGCTCTTGTAAAGCCCCTTTCATAACTTCAAGATGCCCCAGAGTGATTTACAACCAATGCAATACTTTTGAAGCATGGTCAATTTACAATTTAAAAGCACAACAGTCGGTTTGCGTACAGCAATTTCCCATCAGAAGCAACATGATAATGACCAGATAATCTGTTTTAGTGATGCTGGTTGAGGGATAAGTATTGGCTAGCACACTGGGATGAGTTCTTTGAAATGGTGCTATGGGATAGTTTATGTCCACCTGGAAGGGCAGACAAGGTCTCAATTTAATATCTCACTGAAAGATGAAACATTAAATTGATTTGAAGCTTAGAAAGAGTTGCTGTATCTTTGTCCAAAAACAGGAAATCTAATTAATATTTAAAAAGGATATAAGGATATAATGACTTTGGAAGGTGCATGGCATAGATTAACCAAAATACCGGGGCTTAAGACGCGCACAGGTTGCATTGTATTCCCCGAACACTGATGGATGAGGGATGATCCAGTTTTTTTATTCATTTACAGGATGTGAAAGTTGTAGGCAAGGCCAGTATTTCTTGCCTTGAGTATTCTTAAAATGCAAATCTCTGTTCAAACAGGCCATGCTTGTAATTGATAAATAACTGTAATTTATAAACCATATCAATGGTAACAATTGCCTGTAATCCCTAATTCATAGAATTCTTACAGGGCAAAGGAGGCCATTTGGCCCATCAAGTCTGCACTAACACTCTGAAAGAGCATCCTACCCAGCCCCACCCTATCTCCATAATTGTGCACTAACCATGGCTAACCCACCTCACCTACACATCCCTGGACACTAAGGGGAAATTTAGCATTTAACCCAAACATCTTTAGACTGTGGGAGGAAACTGGAGCATCCGGAGGAATCCCACACAGGGAGGACATGCAAACTCCACACAGACAATCACCCAAGGATGGAATTGAACCTGGGTCCCTGGCGTTCTGAGGCAGCAGTGCTAACCACTGTGCTGCCGTGCCACCCTGAGATGGTGATGGTGTTGTGAGCCACGTTCTTGAACTGCTGCAGTCTATCAAGTGCAGGTACACTCGGTGCTATTAGCAGGTTTTAATTCCAATAATGATAAAGGAAAGCAATATAGCTCCAAGTCAAAAAAAAAGCAGAATTAAAGCATTTTCCAAACAATATATTTTGAACAGATATACAAGACACGTCTCTTCCTATTGTGTTGCCTGCCACTAATTGTAGACAACAGCACATTTACTAATGGAAATCATTATTAATTTCATATAAAATATTTATCTAAAAATAAACAGTAATGAATTTTGGTTTGCTCCTTATCAAAAAAACTCAAAGCTACCACATCTATATTAATCTAACTGCAAAACTTGTAATACTGTAATACTTACATTGTGCAGAAACGCTTTAGTAATCTCATTTAATATGGATTGCAAATGAATAAGTACAAAGTAAATGACAAAGTAGTAACATGGTCCTTGACGTTAATAATAAGTGATTTTAGTTCATTTGGCAGCATTGTTCCATTTATCTTCTCCGCACAGTTTGAGTATGAGATTTAGAATGAGTCTATTAACCCGCCAAAACCCAACCTTTAACAAATAATTCATTGAGTTAATTTTAAAAGGTTTATTTTTAAGCTTGCTATCTGCTTGCTTTTTAATCTGAACATTTTCCACCAGAGACTTTCTGCACACCCTGATTAGTGTAGTACAAAAGCCACCACCTTCTCAACTTTTGGCAGCATTGCTACACTTGGATATTATGTTCCCTGAAGGAATTAAATGTAAAATTGTGTGACTTACAGAAAATTGGTTTAAAAGTTTTGCAATGGTAAACTATCTTGGAATATTGATAATTTGGAAGAAGCATAGTTTTACACCTACAAATATGACACTGTGGCCCAATTTGCTATTTTAACTGCAAGCATGAATGGGGTGGGATGCAATGACCACTTCCCTGCTCGGCCATGCCTGCTGGGAGCCCAGTCAAGTTTCTTTATGGACCATGAGTGCTCATCTGGCCTTCACTAGAAGGAAACTTTGGCCTTCCATTGGCCAGGTTTTCCTCTTTTCCCTCAACTGCACCTATCTTACTCCTTCACCACTTATCTATTTGCGAGAGACCATTCCCTCAGGTGTACATGCTGCTCCTCTCTACCAGCCAGGTGGAAGTTAAGGACCACGTATGCAAATGAGGCTCAGCAGCTACAATTTTCCAGGCCATAACTTGCTAGATTCTTGCTCGCCTAGATCCCTGCCAGAGACTTATTATGCCCCTTGATAAAATCAGGGCTACTGTGAAAGAAAGACATGTTTTGCCTCAGTGGAAGAAACCTCGTCCTCCTGAAGAATGTGCTTCCTGGCATCCTACTAAGGATACATAGAGGCACTCATCACCACATCCTGATGAGCAGGAACCCCAGCTTCCCTCTCAGAAGCAGTAACCCCAACTGCCTGATCCAAGTCCCTCAATGACCTTCCTGCCCAGTGGTAATCTTGGTAATCTACTCCCCATCTTAAATACCACTGTGGATTTTCCAGCAGTTCAGCTACCACAGCCCCTCTCCACTTCTCATCTAGAGTATCCATTCACTTGTCAACAAGGCTCTTGCCATCCATGAGCTCATTGTGGATGACTAAATCATCATTATGGACTTGACAGAAAACTAGCTGATAGGTACAACTCCCTTCTAAACAAGCCTCTCTGCCTGACTATTCTTCCACCTCTTGTCCCTCCAGACCTGCATGGTGGGGCGTGGCTCTTAACACAAAATCAAACCATGATCTACTACTTTCACTTACTTTGAGCAACCTTTTCCTCTCAATTAAAATTGCTCTTTACAGACCACCCAGATACAATAAAAAAAATCTTATCAATGCTTTGTTTCCTCAGCCTCTCATATCTAACAACTTTTCATTCAATTATTGCAACCACCATCTTAAATCATCATGATCTCTCTCCTCCTGAGTTTACTGCTATCCTCCATTAATCTCTCCCTCCATTAAAATTCCCCAACAAATAGACATGCTCACCTTGACCTTGCCATCTCATGAATTCACACCACAACCTTTCGCCTTCTCAATCCTCCATTCCCTGGAAACATCTCTCTCCTAATTCACTTACAAGTGCTCTTTCAAAATCCCTTCTTTTACCACGACATTGCTGCAAGTAGCAATCCATTCAAGCACACTCTCAACACCACCTTTCATGCTCTAGTCCCCATTAAAATTATTTTCTCTCATCCTGGCCATTCCCTAGTAAGGCCCTCATCTCCACTCTCTTAAATCCAAGGGATGCAGACTTGAATAGATATAGAAGATAATTGGTTTAGCATTCACCATCAGATCTGGCTGGACCACATGCTATCAGGTCCTCATCTTGTCTGTCATAACTGTTCACTGGAATGCAAAGATACTCCTTGGTTTATTTTCTCTACTGCAAAAACTCTGCATAAAACCCTCTCTCTGTCTCCTCCACTCCCAGCTCCAACAACTCACAGCTCATTGACTTTTTGGGAATCATGGGGAAATGGCGCCATAGAGGCAATGCCACTGGTCTTGAAATCCAGAGGCCCAGGCTAACACTCTGGAGACATGGGTTCAAATCCCACCACAGCAGCTGGTGAAAATCAATTGATAAGTCTAGAATATAAAGCTAGTTGCAGCAATAGTCATGTAACAACTATCACATCATTGTAAAGAAAACCATGAGGTTCACTAATTTCCTTTAGGGATACAAATCTGCAACCCTTATTTGGTCTGCTTTACATATGACGCCAGATCCACAGTTCAAGGGGAATCAGAGATAGGTAAAAAAAATGCTGCTCTTGCCGGTGATGCCCACATCCCATGAAAGAATAAAAATCATTTGAGACCAGCCAATTAGCTGCCTTTTCTGTTTCCCTCCCTTCCCCAAACCCACTCAGCTAAACTGCCTCTAAGGGTTCCCCTCTTCTAGCTTTGAACTTGCATTTGTCTCCACTTTCTCTTCCATCTTCCCTCATGACCTCTCTGTGCTTATCTTCTCCGTGAGACCCATCTCCTGTTCATTTGATCCCATTCAACTGCTGGCCACCTAGCTTCCCTTCCTGGTCCCCATGTTAGCTGATATCATTAATAATTCTCTCTCCTCAGGTACTGTCGCCTCTTTGCAAAAGAAATCCCTCGACTTGACTATCCTTGCAACTAACACCCATCTTCAATTTCCCTCTCCTTTCCAAAGTCCTTAAATGCGTTGTGGCCTCCCAAATTTGTGTCCACCATCCAAGGAAGTTCACTCCAATCAGGTTTCCACCTTGCCACAGTTTTGAAACGGCTCCCAAAGTCAACTATCTCTCTTCATTCTTCTCCACCTATCTTTGCAGCCTTTGACACAGCTGACCATTCCATCTTTCTTCATCCTTGTCCAGCTGGATGAGACAAAATTCGCCTAGTTCCATTCTCATCAATCAGTTGTAACCCAAGAATCAGTTGCAATGGCTTCCCTTCTCGCTCCTCCACTGTTGCCTCCACTGATCCCAAGGATCTGTTCTCTTAAGCCCTCATCCATGCTATTGTTAACTTATGGTGATAGATTCCTGGTTAGCTTTCCAGGTTATGTCCTTCGTAAACTTTTGAGTTCATTAAAAATTCTGCTGCTGTGTCACACCACATCCAATTGGTTCATCACACCTGTGTTCCCTGACTTACATTGCTGCCTAGTTAAGCATTACCTCGATTTAAAAATTATCATCCTTGTTTTCAAATTCCTGCATGGCACTGAACCACCCTATTTTGAAAATCTTTTCCAGCATTACAAGCTTCTGAGATATTTGCAGTCATCCAGTTCTGTTCTTGCGCATCCCAATTTTACTTACCCCACATAAATTCTGGAATTCCCTCCCTAAACATCTCTCTTTCAGGTCTTCCTTCAATCTTACCTCTTTGACCTTGCATTTGGTTGTCAGTCCTAATATCTCCTTACAAAGTTTTGTGTGAAATTCTGTTTGATAACACTCATTTGAAACACCTTGGGATTTTTTACTACATTGTGATATAAATACAACTTTTTGTTGTTGTTACTACTGTCCTCCTCATTCCTGTGACTATTTAATTTCACAGTTTCCTATCATCAACAGTTTGGAAATTATGTTCTGTATACCCGAGTCCAGGTCAATAGTAGTCCCAGTACAGATCACTAGGGGAACAAACACCACTGCACATTTTTTTCCAGTCTGAACACAACCATTTACCAATAATTATATAATTTCATATCCACATTTCCTTTTCCTTTAATTCCACGAGCTTCATATTTGCTAACACGTCTATTTGATTTGATTTATTGTCACATGTATTAATATACAGTGAAAAGTATTGTTTCTTGCGTGCTATGCAGACAAAGCATACCGTACATAGAGAAGGAAAGGAGAGGGTGCAGAATGTAGTGTTACAGTCATAGCTGGGGTGTAGAGAAAGATCAATTAATATGAGGTAGGTCCATTCAAAAGTCTGTTGACAGCAGGGAAGAAGCTGTTCTCGAGTCAGTCGGTACGTGTTCTCAGACTTTTGTATCTTTTTCCCACCAGAAGGAGGTGGAGATTATGTTCGGGGTGCGTACGATCCTTGATTATGCTGGCTGCTTTTCCGAGGCAGCAAGGCAGTCAAATGCATTTTTGAAATTCATGTACAAATCACACACCACTCTGGGCAACTCTCTCCTTTACTTCAAAGAACTATGGAATTCTTCGGAATTCCATTCCTCCTTAACAATAAACTTCACTTTGAACAAGCCTGGAGAGTTTGCTTCCTCCCCAACACGAGTAAACTACTCAATTCCATTAGAAATACATTAACTAGATAGGTTAATGAAGTTTAAAACCAGAGTACAAAGTAAATGTTATGCAGTTAAAAGCTAACAGTAAAACTCAACTGAACGAGTTAAGCAGAGGGATGGTGTTAATAATTAAATATAAATCACTGAATAACTTTTGGATTATAGGACAGCTGAGCACACATTAAAATGCAAATAGAAACTGACCAAAATCATTAGAAGGCATGTGAAAAAGAATTCTGTGATCACATGGATGTAAAATGCAGTACAGTATAAAGCAATATATATTACAACTGGGAAAAAATAGCCATTGCAATAGATATATTTTCTTTTAGCTTCCAACATCACTAACATCTCTGCTTGCCCACTGGCATGGAGGGAGAGAAAATGCAACAGGAAAAGCTGCCTCATCAGGAATGCCAATATCTTTTTTCTTGCATTTTTCTAGTCGGTGTCAGGTGCAAAAGTGTAATGGGAGCGGAAAACATTTTGCCATTTTTACAGTACATCCCGAACAGTAATTAAAACAAGTGAATGCCTGAAATAAGCGTGAAAGCACTGTTGGCTTGGTAATTGTATTGAAACTGTCATAGCAGATACTGAACATTTAAAAATTACTAAATAATCAAGGCAAATTGATAAAAAGAGAAATAAAAGACTGCTGGATTTGCACAACTGCTTAAAAAGGTTGCTATAAGTAATTATGAAGATTTGATTTGTCACGTATACAGTGAAAAGTATTGTTTCTTGTGCGCTATACAGACAAAGCATACCGTTCATAGAGAAGAAAAGGAGAGAGTATAGAATGTAGTGTTACAGTCATAGCTAGGGTGTAGAGAAAGATCAACTTAATATAAGGTAGGCCCATTCAAAAATCAGATGGCAGCAGGAAAGAAGCTGTTCTTGAGTCAATTGGTATGCGACCTCAGACTTTTGTATCTTTTTCCCGATGGAAGAAGGTGGAAGAGAGTATGTCCGGGGTGTGTGGAGTCCCTAAGTATGCTGGCTGCGTTTCTGAAGTAGAAGTTAGATAAAGAAAAACATAGGTATGAGGTGATTCCCATTGCAATTGGATTTTTCCCTGTATTGCCTTCCTGTAAACATATGAATGTTAATGTGCAAAGAGAAATATACACTAGAATTACTTCTATTTATTTATTTACATTCAAACATGATTCTGTCAAAGAAAAAATAAGCTACAATGTTTAATGTGTTACTTACTCTGAAGTACCTTCACTTCAGAATCCTATGCTTCTTGCATACATTTATACTGGTCCTTTGCCACTCTTCATTTGTTTGCCAGCTGTTTCATTTCCCACAACACTTCTGCTCACGGCTTTCACTACCTTTTCCCTACTGTTTATGTTTAAAGTTCCTTAAATTCCTCCTGCATACCTACAGTGCAAGAAGCGGCCATTCAGTTCAACTCTCCAAAAGCGTATCTTGCCCAGGTCCACCCCTCACCCCGCCCTATCCCCGTAACCCCATGCATTTACCATGGCTAATCCACCTAACCTACACATCTTTGGACTGCGGGAGGAAACCAGAGCACCTGGAGGAAATCCACGCAGACACAGGGAGTACGTGCAAACTCCATACAGTCACCCAAGGCCGGAATCAAATCCGGGTCCCTGACGCTGGTGCCGCTCTCAGCCTCAATCATTGCTCACTTCAGCTTTCACAGAAAGCTGCACTGAGATTGGGAAAATGCCAATCTCCCTTACAACACACAAGCAGGCAATGATAGGAAGGAGCTGCTTACAATCAGAACAGCCTGGAATTCTCACCTCTCAGCATTATTTCCCAGTGCTGCTTTAAAAGTAGAAGCCAACAAAATTCAAAGAAAACAAAGTGATACATTTTAAAAGCTAGCTGAACACACAAAATAATACAAGACAGAATAAGGACAGATTTAGCAGCCAAAAATGGGCATCAATTAAGTACTGCAGATGATAAAAAATGTTTAAGACCACAATCCATAACATTACGGACCAGCATAACTCTCACTCCTGATTTGTCATGAAACAATTAGGCCAACACTATTTCAAGGCAAAGTCTAATAAGGCCAAGAGGAGTTCCAGGAGTCCTTACTTCTCCAATTACATTTACCCAACAATAAGTTGTATGTATATGGTGTCTTTAAGGTAGGAAAGCACATAAATGCTTCATAGAGGCATATCTTAATATTGAGGATAAGGAGGAGATATTAGGAGGGGCTAACCATAACATAGTCAAAGAAATGGAGGACAGGAGGTGGCAGGGCAAAGGAATTTCGGGATAGAATTGCAGATCCCGAGAATACCAGGCAGCTGAAGAACAACAGGCCAGAGTCAGTAAACTGTTCTAGGGGTTGGGAAGAGCAGTGTAAGTCTGGGAAAGGTTACAATGATAAGGAAAGGCAAGGCAATGAAGAGATTTAGACATGAGAATCATAAGAAAAAAAACCTTGACCATCCAATTGCAATTCATTTAAAGCCGACATCAGACAAACAACCTGTCAACAAATGATGAGTATTTCCTTGCATGAGTTTGTAGAGGGAGAGGCTTTCAGGGGTCAGATGGCAAACCACTCACCTCAGAGTACCAAGTCCTGTCATGCTCTCCACCACCGACCGGGACAAATAAGCACTGTAATGCCATGAGAACACTATTCAGTCCAAGATCCCTTTTAAGCCTCCAAGACATTGGATTAATATGCCTGAATTCTACTCCTAACACCACTAAGACAACACTATTCCAAAAACTGCAGCAGTTCAAGTAGACAATCTCGCCCACCTTCTCAGGCCAAGCAAAGATGGTTATTTCATGTGACCTTGTCAGCATCAAATCCAACAACCAAATAGAGTAAGACAAAACAGCACAGATTTATGTATCAATGCAGTAAATAGACTGGAAGCTAATCAGCAATCCATTCTTCCCTCTTCCACCATCCTTGCACCTCTCCCACAAGTCAGGCAGAATGCAACCAAGGCGATTGGCACTGGACTGACAAAGTCAAGAAGAAAGCCTTGGAAGGGACTTGCATTCAAAAGTGGAGATCATGTAAAACTACATACAACCATGACAGGAGTCTGTTTACCAATAATCTGTAACATTTATCTATGCTTATTTTCAGTTATGTTTCACCAGGATAACCCAGGTTCCCACAATTTTTATGGTTCAGTCTTTCTGCCTCTCAAGCCAGAAGCTTAATTATCCCATTAGCCTTTAAAATGTATTGACTCCACAGCAAATTGCAATCATATATAAAAAATAATCCATAAAAATGTCACGGCCATTTCCAAGCTGAATGACACATGCGAGGGAGTTGTTTGCAACTCCCAAACAAATATTTGCTGGCTTAAATAATTCGCTAAAGCTATTTGGGAGTCAAAAGCAAAAGACCACCTTCCGGACAGCTTGACATACTGGAGCCATATGACCATTTTAGATCTACCCCAATCTTAACTTTATATTTAGATAAAACATGATGCATTAACATATTTATATATGGTCAAGAATTTCCAGCCCTCTGCAACAGGATTTCCTGTGGTGGAGGCTACTCACCATTGGTGGGATCTTCTGGTCGCACCAAATTCTACAGTATTTTGCCCATCCCACCCCAGGGCACCAACAGCTGTGGTGAACTTCAGTGAGTCCAGAAGGCCTTGCCGGTGGGAATGGCCAGAAAATCCCACCCAAAGCTAACTCTGCCACTTTTGACTAATGACAGTAGCATGGAATCTGTCGCAGTTAAGGGACAGAAGAAGGAGCTAATAAGGTTTACAAGGCTGATAGCAGAACTGAGAGATTGAACAAACTAGGGCTCTTTTCTACAAAGCTTGAGGAGTGACCTGATAGAAAGCAAGATTTCAAAAATGGCATGACATGGAATTCAAGGTGGTAAACAATACAAAATAAAATAATTCAACATGGTCTTATTATTTTTAGTTTCATTCTTAAATATTAATGTTTACGTGGAAAAGTCTATTATTTTTAGATCCTGCTCAGATTATAATGCTCTTATGAAATTTCCAAAAGAATGTAATCCTTCATTACAAGGAGAAAAAAATCATGTTCGTAACTAGAAGTATTTTCAATCAATTTCTTAATAAGTTGTTAAAAGATACATAGTAACAAGGTTTAATACTGTGGTGATTCCAAGGTACATTTCCCAGAGTTGCTCAAACGGATTCCAAGGTACATTTCCCAGAGTTGCTCAAACGGATTCCAAGGTACATTTCCCAGAGTTGCTCAAACAGATTTTTCTACTGGCAATTTGCATGATTTCATAGCAACCATATTATTATGATATTGCCTATTGCTGTACTAAGTCTCCACAACTAACTAGCGCAGACAACAACACTAGGTTTCCTGAAGTATGTTTGGTCAACATGACAACACTATCACACAATAGCATTTATAAATCAAAAGATGTACCAATCTTTAAACTGTTCTGCAGAGTAATTGAATATTGCAGCACAGATGGAAACCATTAAACTACTTATAACTTCGAAAGAAATAGCTATTGAGTTTCATTTGCCTGGTGTCTCCGTATACCATACACTTGCCAATTCTTATTTTAAATATTTAACCACTTTCCTTTTAAAAGCCATCATGAACTCTGCATCTACTAAGCAATTAACTGATCAAGGCCCCTATGTCCTTTATTAATACCTGTCTGACCATTGAGTGCCTCTATCGGGGCTCCTCTCAATCTCTGACAAAAGGTTGTCCCAGTTTCTCCGTCACTGTAATCTCTGACGTTACCATCGTCAACCTCTGCTGCTTGTCCTTAACATCCTTCTGAAAGCAGGGCACCCAAAATAAGGCACAATATTCTAACTGCTGCCTAAAAGACAATTCAATCTTTTTAGCATTACCAAGCAGTTCCTCTATTTCTAAATTCCAGGATTACATTATCTTCTTTCACAGATATATAAATTTGTTCCATACATGCGAATTAAAAAGGTTACATAAAAATTTTAAGTCTTGGTAGCAAACAAAAGTTACTAGAATCCATCAATAGCGACAGTGACTCAACACTTGAACAAGTATGAATTGATCGAAGAGAGGCAGCTTGGATCTGAGTGGGGTAGATTAAGTCTGACTAATCAAGTTAATTATTTTGTGATCACGAGCATAGTCGATAGGGGAATAAATATGAACGCTGTTAATATGGACTTCCTAAAGGCATTTACTAAGGCTCTACACAAAAGATTATTAGCTAAGGGGAGAACTCATGGAACCAAAGTACATTAATAATTTATGAGGACAGTCCTTTAGTTTCCATAAAAATCCCAAAATACATCAGAAAATAGAATTTGACTAACACAGTCACTACAATTCAGTTATGTTTTTAAGACTTCATTTGTAATATTTATAAAAATACATTTGGTACATCAGAATTTTCCAATAAAAGCAAACTCTATCTTTTTACATTGGCATGCCTTTTCTTATCTAAGCACCCCAGAGTCCTACAGAAACCTTGGTTCTTTTATTCAGTTTGCTGGTTATATCATGAGAGCGTGTGCGTGTATGGTTGTATTAAAATCACTACAAACAGAACCATTTTGTTTCATGACAGGTACGATTGGGGGGGGGGGGGTAGTGCTCTTGCTTTGAGACATTTTGGTTGACTATTAGGCTTTAACTTGAGTATTACTTGAACTCCCTTCACCGAGCCAAGCATCTCTTCAAATACACTCTTATATTTATGCAGAGAGTGCTGTAGATCTGTTTTGACATGGACCTGTTAACAGTACTCCAAGTAAGCATTATCTTCTCAAACCATAATCTCCCAAAGAGAGCTGGAAAATTACCATAGAGCACATGGAAAGGCAAGTCCACTGTTTGTCCACTCAACTCTACGTTGACCATGATGTAACATTTTAATGGCACAATTCTTTTGTGTATGTCCTTAAAATCACATCAGCTGGTTTTAAAGGAAGATGCTTCAGCTCTTATTGGTACGTAATCTCAGGAACTAAAAATTCCCTGTCGACCTTCACCCTAATAGGATGTCCATTTAACTTCAGAATCACCCAGAATCTGAGAGATTCACCCTGTATGGATAAAACATTCAGTTTATTCATCATATTCCTGGGTATTCTCTTTCTCACAGTCATCTTTTTTTTTCTTCCATGTTACAAATTCCTTTTGTAGAATGCAACCTGTTCTCCTTGAAGGTACCAGATACTTCTTCTGAATATTTCCCTCAGGGGAAGCTGGTCTAGCCCAACAAGCTTTTGCAAAATGACCCTTTTTGCCACAATTCTTGCATTAACTATCCTTGTTCCAGCATTCGCTTGTTGAATGGCCCATTTTGGCACATCTGTGACATGCTTGTTGCTGTTTTGACTTCTTATGGGCAGTTCCCAACTTGTGGATCTTCATTCCTGCACCAAATTGTGAAGCTTCTTTAGCAGCCAGTTCCATCAACACTGTGTTTGTCGTTAAGGTCAAAGCATGTTTGGTGAACAATCTTCTTTGGATAGCCTCATTTTGGAGACCCCCTCAATTTCGAAGAGAATCTTCCAATGACTCGCCAGACTCACAATGTGGGGCCAGCCACAAACTGAACAATGCTTTCACTTTCCATTTGATTTCTTCGGTGGAACCTGAACGATTCCACGATGATCCATGGCTGCGGACAGCAATACGCTTCATGGATCTTTGTCAAGTCATTGTAAATTTTGGTATCTGATAATACTGGATGAACCAAGTTTCGCAGCAATTTTACTTCCTATTTTACTGAGAAAATCTGGTATGAACAACTCGTTTTCAATTTTATTCACTTGTACAAAGTACTGAAACCTCTCTACATAGAAATTCCATGATTCATTTTCTTCATTGAAAGATCCCACAGATCCTAATTGACCCAAACATTTCTCTTGCAGGCACTAGCAACTCCAAACTGCTCAATATATTTTTTATTACTGTCTTCCCAATACTTCCCTTTTTACATTGGAGACTGTTAACATGTTTTTTTTTCCCCAAATGACCCCAGCCATACAGCAAAGCATTCCTCTATTCAAATATGCCAGATACTGGCTGGAATCTCACCCTTCTCTCTGATTGGAGAAACCCCCTCTTTTAAAACCACACAGTTATTGTTTTCACTCGTCCTACTGCGCTGGCACTTCAATCTGTAATCCTGCTGTTGCTTCTCCCCAGCCTTCTAATAGTCGAAGTGTATGGACCCACGATGTCTTTCTCTTCTACTTAGGATATTTTCTTGATGTTCCCGACTCATCGCCAATTTTCTTTTTTGTGTTATATCCTAACTATGTTAGGGATAGTGGGTTTATAGCAAAAAGCAAAGCTATGGCTTTCACACACAGATTCAAACTTACAATAATAGATTTATTCTGGGAGATGTTCTCAGTACAAACTGAAAGTAAAACAGCGGCCTGCGCAAACACTCTAATGACATCACCACCAAACCATGTGATCAGCTCTTAAACCAACCTACAATCCTTTGAAATATATAACACTCAGTCCAGCAGATCATCAATGATCATTGATTATCTCATGCTGTCTTTATTGATGCTCTACCAGAGCAGTAGTAATGCCAAACAGCATGCGCAGCCATTTGCACCTCCCAGATGGCTTCCAGAACAGAGTCAGAAAATTACTACTTTCATCCAGTTTCATTTGCCAGTATCCAAGCTTCGCATCTGGGATGGTAAAGACTTCTGCCTTGGCAAGTTGCAGCAAAATTTCTTCAATGGTTCGCATGTGAGATCTCTCCAAAGTATTATTGAAGTCCTTTTCAACCTGTGCAAACTCTCAACCTTCCAGACGTTTTCAGTGTTACCATGTTGCTAATCCAGTCTGTAGGTGTTTGTCACTTTCTTGATTACTCCCATTTTTTCAAGCTCCTCTTTCAGGCTGGACTTGAGGACAACTGGAATTCTCCTCAGAAAATGCTGAGTTGGTTTCTCATACTCATCGCCTCAATTTTACCTTCAACAGTTTCATTTTTGGTCACCAACTTCACACAGGTCTATAAAGTTCATGATGTTGCACATCATGTGCCTGACTCAAGTGTTCTCCTTCACCTGCAGTCATCTTTCCAATACTCAATGAACATTTTTGTTACCTTGAGCCTTGACGGTGCAAACTGTTCTAGGATATAGAGTGATTAGTCAGAAGTATCATCCGTCATCTTTATAGGCTTGATTTTCTTCTTTCCAGTAAGAATTTTACCCAAAGCATTTGCAGTTAGAGCACTGCTTTTCCCATGCTTGTCATGTTTCCTTTTCTTTGTGTGACATCCTCCACAATATTTACATTCAATATTCTGGCCTTCATCGTTCTGCTGGTTTTTCTGTATTCTCCATTGCCTTGTGCTTGGAAGACCTGAACTGCCTCTTGCATTGTGCATAACCTCGTCTGTTCCCCCCTCAAAACTCTTCAGCTGAAAATTAATCACTTCTGACCTACACACGGAAGCCAGATACGATCTAAGGAGATCCATCAAAGATGCCAAAAGACAGCACCGGACCAAGCTAGAGTCCCAGGCTAGCCACATAGACCCCCGCCAACTATGGCAAGGACTGCAAGACATAACAGGCTACAAGATGAAGACATGCAAAAATCGCCGGCTCCAACACACCCCTCCCTGATGAGCTCAATGCATTCTATGTCCGTTTTGAGCAAGAGGTCAGCGAGAGCATGCCCTCCACCCTGGATGAAGCTGTATTTGGGATAACCATTGCAGATGTCAGAGCAACTTTCTGGAAGGTCGACTCACGGAGCGCGACTGGCCCAGATGGGGGTACCCGCACGAGCACTCAGATCCTGCGTGGATCAGCTGGCGGGGGTATTCGCAGACATCTTCAACCTCTCTTCACAACAATCTGAGGTCCCTGTCTGCTTTAAGAAGACAACGATCATCCCGGTACCTAAGAAAAACTAAGCAGCGTGCCTTAATGACTATCGTCCGGTGGCTCTATCATCCATCATTATGAAGTGCTTCGAAAGGCTAGTCATGGCACGAATCAATTCCAGCCTTCCAGACTACCTGGATCCACTACAGTTTGCCTACCGCCTCAACAGGTCCACAGCAGACGCCATCCCCCTGACATAAGAACATAAGAAATAGGAGCAGGAGTAGGCCATCTAGCCCCTCGAGCCTGCCCCGCCATTCAATAAGATCATGGCTGATCTGAAGTGGATCAGTTTCACTTACCCGCCTGATCCCCATAACCCCTAATTCCCTTACCGATCAGGAATCCATCTATCCGTGATTTAAACATATTCAACGAGGTAGCCTCCACCACTTCAGTGGGCAGAGAATTCCAGAGACTCACCACCCTCTGAGAGAAGTTCCTCCTCAACTCTGTCCTAAACTGACCCCCCTGTATTTTGAGGCTGTGCCCTCTAGTTCTAGCTTCCTTTCTAAGTGGAAAGAATCTCTCCACCTCTACCCTATCCAGCCCCTTCATTATCTTATAGGTCTCTATAAGATCCCCCCTCAGCCTTTTAAATTCCAACGAGTACAAACCCAATCTGCTCAGTCTCTCCGCAAAAAATAACAGATTTAATTTAAATTTCACCATCTGCCATGGTGGGATTTGAACTGTGGGTCTCTGGATTACTAAGCCAATGACAATACCAGTAGACCACTGCCTTCCCATACACTCAATCCTGGAATACCTAGATAACAAAGGCTCCTATGTCAGACTCCTACTTACTGACTACAGCTCAGCCTTCAACACTATTATTCCCACAAAACTCATCTCCAAACTCCGTGGCCTGTGCCTTGGCTCCTCCCTCTGCAACTGGATCCTAAACTCCCTAACTCACAGACCACAATCAGTAAGGATAGGCAACAACACTTCCTCCACAATCATTCTCAACACCCCACAAGGCTGTGTTCTCAGCCCCCTACCATACTCCTTATACACCTAATCCTGTGTGGCCAAATTCCCCTCCAATTCGATTTTCAAGTTTGCTGACGACACCACCGTCGTGGGACAGATCTCAAACAATGACAAGACAGAGTACAGGAATGAGATAGAGAATCTGGTGAACTCGTGCAGCGACAATAATATCTCCCTCAATGTCAACAAAATGAAGAAGATTGTCATCAACTTCAGGAAGCGTAGAGAACATGCCCCTGTCTACATCAACAGGGATGAAGTAGAAAGGGACAAGAGCTTCAAGTTTTTAGGCATACAGATCACCAACAATCTGTCCTGGTCCCCACATGCTAACATTATAGTTAAGAAAGCCCATCAACACCTCTACTTTCTCAGAAGACTAAGTAAATTTGGCATGTCAACTAGACTCTCACCAACATTTACAGATGCACCATAGAAAGCATTCTTTCTGGTTGTATCACAGCTTGGTATGGCTCCTGCTCTGCCCAACACTGCAAGAAACTACAAAAGGTCGTGAATGTAGCCCAATCCATCACATAAACCAGCCTCTCATCCATTGACTCTGTCTACACTTCCCGCTGCCTCGGCAAAGCAGCCAGCATAATTAAGGACCCCATGCACAACGGACATTCTCTCTTCCACCTTGTTCCATCGGGAAAAAGATACAAAAATCTGAGGCCATGTACCAACCTACTCGAGAACAGCTTCTTCCCTGCTGCTGTCAGACTTTTGAATGGACTTACCTTGCATTAAGTTGATCTTTCTCTACATCCTAGCTATGACTGTAACACTACATTCTGCACTCTCTCGTTTCCTTCTCTATGAACAATATGCTTTGTCTATATAGCGTGCAAGAAATACTTTTCACTGTATGCTAATACATGTGACAATAATAAATCAAATCAAATCGGAAGTGTCTGAGATGGACCAGGTGAAGGTGATGAGGGGTGGAAATTGAAAACGAAGTTGATGAATTTTACCAGGTCCGGATGAGCATGAAGCAGCACCAAAATAGTCATCGATGTGATAAAGGAGTTGTAGGAAGAGGCCCGGGGAGGCCTGAAACAAGGAATGTTCCACATACCTCATAAAAAGACAAGCGTAGCTAGGACCTACACGGGTACCCATTGCTACACCTTTGATTTGAAGAAAGTGGGATGACTAAAGGAGTTGTAGTTGAGAGGTAAAACGAGTTCAGTGTGCCTTTCCTCTTATTTTTGTGGCTATGACTCATCTTTCATTCCCTCACCCTACAGTATAAATATCTCCCACTTTCTCTGCCTTTTAGCTTTGACAAAGGATCATCTGGACTTGAAACATCAGCTCTTTTCTCTCCTTACAGATGCTGCCAGACTTGCTGAGGTTTTCCATAAAATGGCAGGTTATGGTTTTGGGCACAATCTAATTTCTTATCAATTCTTATTCAAATTCTTATTCAATTTTTTTCTTATTTCAAATTTCTTATCTTAATAGAGGTAATGGGAATTGTTCAGGCCTCTTTTCAAGAAAGAAACTAAGAGTTCTCAGGCCATCCTGGTGTGGGATGGAGGTGTAGAGAGATTGCACATCCATGGTGAAAAGGAGGCGGTTAGGACCTGCGAACTGGAAGCTGTCAATATGACGCAGGGCATCAGAGGAATCCCAGATGTAGGTGGGGTGGGAATGGACCAGAGGAGTAAGGATGGAGTCAAGATAAGAGGAAATAAGTTCAGTGAGGCAGATGGATACTGACACAATGAGCTGATCAGGAGAGTCCTTTTTGTGGATTTTGGGAAGTAGAAGCGGGCTGTCTGGGGTTGGACGACTATGAGGTTGGAAGCTGTGGGGGGAAAGCATCTTGAGGGATGAGGTCAGTAACGGTGTTGGAGCTTATGGCTTGATGTTCAGTGGTGTGAGTGGTCATGGTCATAGAATCATAGAAACCCTACAGTGCAGAAGGAGGCCATTCGGCCCATCGAGTCTGCACCGACCACAATCCCACCCAGGCCCTACCCCCACATATTTACCCGCTAATCCCACTAACCTACGCATCTCAGGACTCTAAGGGGCAATTTTTAACCTGGCCAATCAACCTAACCCGCACATCTTTGGACTGTGGGAGGAAACCGGAGCACCCGGAGGAAACCCATGCAGACACGAGGAGAATGTGCAAACTCCACACAGACAGTGACCCGAGCCGGGAATCGAACCCGGGACCCTGGAGCTGTGAAGCAGCAGTGCTAACCACTGTGCTACCGTACCGTACCGGTCCAGTGGGAGGTAGGAGGAAGTATCTGAGAGTTGGCACTCAGCCTCTGCAAGGTCCCCCCTTTTCTTACCTTTTCCCCCCTTTTCTCAATTTTACCTCTCTCCCACCCATCTCCCCCTCCCCCACTTCTTCATCTGTCACAGCTTATCCTCTGATTTCAGCTTCTCTGCCGTTTGGCCATTCACACCTTCTATTCTCTCTATGGACTGCCAATAGCACGTCTTAGCCTTTCCTCTTGTTTTTGTGGCTATGACTCATCTTTCATTCCCTCACCCTACAGTATAAATATCTCCCACTTTCTATGCCTTTTAGCTTTGACAAAGGATCATCTGGACTTGAAACATCAGCTCTTTTCTCTCCTTACAGATGCTGCCAGACCTGCTGAGGTTTTCCATAAAATGGTAGGTTATGGTTTTGGGCACAATCTAATTTCTTATCAATTCTTATTCAAATTCTTATCAAATTCTTATTCAATTTTTTTCTTATTTCAAATTTCTTATCTTAATAGAGGTAATGAAAGTACACTCCATGGAAATTAGGGATAAACACTATCCAGCAAAAGATAATAGGTTCTTGTTACTGACCATCAGTTCAGAATAAAAGGAAGTACAGGCTAAATTTTCAAAGATTGTGAAAATAGCAAGGTATTTTAATGCGGGATTTTAGCCAATCAAATGTTAATTGAAATATCAAGAGCCAGGATTCGTAAACATAACACAATTGTTCCATGACCCATGTGACAGGAAAGCCATTGAGGGAGTTTTCAAATGGATTTAATAATGGTGATCCTGAAGGCATGTATAAATCAAAGTCAAAGCAATTCTAGTGCTGGTGACCATGAAATATAATGAACTTAATCACCAACCATGCTTCGAACCAACACTGCACATAGCCAACAGCTAGACGTATAATGTTTTAAATGTCAAATGAAGCACTCTAATTGGGAGGAAATTATTTATTAACACCTACACACCTCAAAAGACCATACATAATAAATACAGACCGAAAACTAACTGGAGTAGACCCACAAGTCTGAACTATAAATAGAATGGAGAATAGATTATGATAGAATCATCAACGAAATAAAAAGCGGCACAAGACCCACTTAGAAGATGCAAATGAGAAAGGCAGGAAGCAAAGGAGAGAAGCTGAGAGAGGTACAGATGCCAAAAACAGTAAAAAAGTCTTTCTGTACTTTAACAGCAAGAGGGCTGAACATGAAAAATGCCAATGCCAAAGGGGATAGATCTGAGGATGATAAATAATAAACTCATTTTTCAAAATATTAAAGAGAGCGTTACACTAACATGCCTTGCATTAAATGGAGTAACACCAATGAGATGGAGGTTCAAAGAAGTGCTCAAAGCAGCATGGTACCAATAGAGACTCGGGATTAAATATATAAAGCGCCAGCAATTATCACACAAATGTCGCTGAATGTTGGCACGGTACCAAAGGATGGCAGACAAGCCAACATAACATTGATTTTAAAGAACGGGTCAAATTTAACTCAAATAATTCCAAAGCTATAAGTGTTATATCAATATCTACTAAATTAGCAATTATTAGGAGAAAACCAGAGTACCACCTACATGAGAACAATCTAATAAGGACCTACATCACTTTCAAAGATAGTAAATCTTGCCTGAATATACCTTCCCTGACTTTACTGGTTGAAGAAACTACATTCCAAGTGGGCAGTGAAAAACCATATGCAGTAGTGTACTAAGATTTCAAAAATAGCTTGCAATAATTGAAAACAGTGGAAATTTAAGGTAAAATATAGACAAAGACAAGGTATTGGCTGAAATAAATAAAACAATGGGTATTTGTTAAGACATTATGGTCAAAGTGGATGATCATAGAATCCCTACAGTGTAGAAGCAGGCCATTCAGCCCATCAAGTCTGCACCCAGGCCCTATCCCCATAACCACATGCATTTATCCTAGCCAGTCCCCCTGACATTAAGGGACAATTTAGCATGGCCAATCCACTTAACTCGCACATCTTTGGACGTGGGAGGAAACCAGAGCACCCGGAGGAAACCCACGCAGACACGGGGAGAATGTGCAAACTCCACACAGACAGTGACCCAAGCCGGGAATGGAACCCGGGTCACCGGCACTGAGGCAGCAGTGCTAACCACTGTGCCGCCCCCTGGTGGATGGTGGAATTCGCACTACCCGCCACCAGATCAATAGCACAGATGTTTTGCACAGGCTTCTATTCATAAAGGATGTTAATGCAGTAAAATTATCACCTTTAACCACCACTACAGAAATAATTTTAAGAATGATATCAAATGTTGTAAATGCAAACACAGATTATCTGTGAAATACTACAGGCCAGAAGCCTCTTGGAGCTGCCTCCACTTTGTTGCTGTTGTTTTGTCAAAAGTGCAACAAGCAGGGCATCAAACAACAAAAGCAGATGGTTTGTAGGAATATAGATGGGGACTCGTTTCAAGATGTGTAACTTCAGGTGCAGAATAATGAACTGCCAATAATTTATTGGGTTCCCTTGGCTTTAGAGTTGTGCGCTAATCCTGATGTGTAGGAAACCAGGGTGGTTGAGCGTATGACAGGAAAGTGAGATGTTGAAAACATTTAGCATTGTGCTTCTGACAAAGGTAACTGATAATACAGGCAGTATAATCGGTTTACCAATGGGGTATGGTTACCATAAAAATGTTCATTGAAACATGCAATCCATGTATTGAATTTAATATACATGTATACCATGAAGACGTTAAACAAATACTCATGTATGAAGTTAGTTGTTTGTTTCAAAAGCTTTCTACATTTAATTTGTTGCTCCAAAAAAAACACCTTAGGATAAATCTTTCTGACATTGTAAACCAGAAAAATGTGCATTTCAGAATAATAAATAAATCTCTCTGGGAGTAAAGAAAAACATGCAGTAATAGTTCAAATGTGAAATAATAACTGAATTCAGGACTTAAACTTCAAATGACCCTCAAGATACGATGAAGCGCATGCAGAAATGTTCTCACAGAACAAGAAGATAAATCAGCTAATTCCGTGAGACACCAGTAGTGATGTGAAGTTTTGCTAGAGGAAAGTTTGAATTTAGGAGAAACTCTGTCCTTTCAGGTAGGTATAAAAGACCCTATGGCATTATTCAAAGAAAAACAACAGAATTCTCCAGAGTCCTGGCCAATAGTCTATCTCTCAATCAACACTACTAAAAACAAGCCTGAGCTTTCAAATGGAGCAGTGTTACGGATGAAGAGAGATAATGGAATAACTTTTCCCTCAGCTCTCGGTTGTCCGCAGGAAGATGTATATTTTACAGGGAGTGTTTTAAACCTTTGAGTGTTGTGACTTTAAAGAACAGACATGAGACAGGCTTAAAATGTTTTTTCGCACAATACCGCAAAATGTAAATGCAATGCACTCACTCACTCCCTCAAGCATACAAGCATACACACACACCGACCACGCCCACACACATGCACATAAAAGATGAATTCTAAAGATGAAGCACGTATTTAGGTTAGTAACTAAATAACAAGAAGCAAATCATGTCTTTAAATTAGTCCTTTAAGATGCAAGCATTACAGCATTGATGGGTTTTCCCTTGTAGTCCGCTGAAGGTAAAAAGAGGTTGAAAGTCTCTTGGTTTATTTCTTTGATTTTGTGGCTGAGCTTCTGTTGAACATAAATCTTGCAGGTGAAGACAAAATAGTCCTTCTCTCACTGCCTGGGAAGATTATTTTTTTAGACAGGGTTCCTTTCTTCTTGCCAATGGATGGTCCCTCGTGTCCTGTAGGCTGACTTGCACCTGGCTGAACCTTGGAATAATGTGTGTTATCTCTAGTCAGTTTCCATCATGTGATCATATGATCAATACTTCCCATTATCCACACAGATGATATGCTATTAGAAGCGAGTGCCACACAATGTGAAATGAATGGGTGGCTGTTCAACCTGCTTGCAATAAATTGGTTTCTACCCACCTCTTCTTGATAGGTTTCAAACTCACTAACACTGAGTCTGGGAGAACCTTTGAATTTGAGTTTCTGTAAATATCCGGACAGGAGGAGCTATAAGTTCACAAGTGGTTTTGCATCCAGAATGCCTTCTCAAGTAGAGGGCACTCCACCCATCGGCATTAACATTTTAATGACTGACATGAGCTAGTTCTTTGACTGTGAAGGAATGTAAAATTCACCTGACCCTCCTGGACTCCATTTTGGGTCAAGGTAAATTGTCAATATGGCATGTAGTATATGGGGCAGCACGGTGGCACAGTGGTTAGCACTGCTGCCTCACAGCGCCAGGGACTTGGGTTCGAGTCTTGGGTCACTGCCTGTGTGGAATTTGAACATTCTCCCTGTGTTTGCGTGCGTTTCCTCCCACAGTCTGAAAGACGTGCTGGTTAGGTGCATTGACCCGAACAGGTGCCGGAGTGTGGCGACGAGGGGAATTTCACAGTAACTTCATTGTAGTGTTAATGTAAGCCTCACTTGTGACTAATAAATAAAAACTTTAAAACTTTACTTTAGTACTTTCTTTGAAGTAAAAAATGTCCCACCATCATCAGACCCTTATGGGCATATTTGAGCATGACAGTAGACAAAGTGGGCTACCACAAAGTGAAGTTATCATGGCAATTGTGTGTTTATTGTGTGCATTATGATGTTGTCACAAAGTGCCTTGCATTCTGATAATATGTGGTTAGACACAATCTGAACCTCTTTCTGTTCATGCAGTCGATGGATTTGATACAAGTCAATTATAAGGATTGGAAGTGTCAATTACAAGGGGGCACAGGTTCAAGGTGAGAGGGGGAAAGTTTAAGGGAGATGTGCAGGGGAGGCTTTTCACGCAGAGAGAGCGGTGGATGCCTGAAACGCGCTGCTAGAGGAGGTGGTGGAAACAGACACATTAGCAACATTTAAGAGCCATCTGGATGGGTACATGAATAGGGAGGGAATAGAGGGATACAGACCGGGGAAGAGCAGAAGGTTTTTAGTTTTGTTAGGGCATCACAATCGGCACAGGTTTGGAGAGCCAAAGGACCTGTTCCTGAGCTGTACTTTGCTTTGTTCTTTGTTCTCGAGTCCTAAAATGAGGGATTTGGAAGCCCTGTTGAAAACATGAATACAATAGAAATGCATATTTCACCGGATTGATAGTAGAACAGACCACTGAAAAACAAAAATCCACGGTTTGGATTACTCAGGCTGGGCGGTCAGAGTTCACTGTAGCACAGCCAAAAAGGCGAAGCCATAGCTTTGCAATTTGCAGAAATGTAAGTGTAAAGCAAAATGAAGAAAAGATCCACAGTGCAGAGGAGGAAGTAGTTTTGGGATATGATAACAAAAAGGAAAAGGAAGAGGTACCTGCAGTATGTACTGCCAGGAAAAGTGACACAGCAGACATGTTTATTAACTGCCTTCTTGCACTAACCTCCTCAGCAGGACCATTCCTAAAGAACACTGTGAGCACTCCAGAAAAATAAACCTCTCAAAATTCGTACAATGATATTTACATAAAGAGGTGCTCCAAGCTCACCACACACTTCTCTTTGGTGAATATAAAAGCCTAACTACCTATGGCATTTAAGTGCTCGCTGAGTGAGAGGAGGATGTGTGGCTGCAGGGTGTTACTGTGCATTATGGAGCACCTGCATTGGCAACCCTTCAGGTCTCTGTTGAAAGAACATGCAGTCACTGTACCAGAGGAATCTGCTAAATTTGCCACTTTGATTGGTATCCCAATGTGCAGGGCATCCCAAAAAGATGACCAGTGATCTACACAAAACCGGATTGTAATATGCTGCTGCAAAGTAATTTGCAGCATCAAGACTGTCACAAACTGATCTGACAACAAAAACCTTTTGTAAATTGGAATCCAAGTTTCAAGAGGTCCAGAGTCATAGTTTAAAAAGGAGTAATTGCATCACCTTTGTTAACAAGGCCTCTAGTAGGCCTCCTTGGACATAATGATGAGTTTCTCTGTAATCTGTAGCACCGAGTTGTGTAAATCCCTTACAAAATACATACACGGCAATAAACCCCTTACAAAAAACATGCACGGCTACACTTTCTCAAATAATTTCCTGCAGAGTACATAAAACTACCTGAAAAATGTCACTGACTGATCAACTCTCTTCTGAAGACTGACCCAATAAGGAATTAATTCTTAACCTATAGAGCCAGGGAATGTTTTGAATTGGGTCTCTTGATAATTGTTTGCTATTTCTCGGTTGTCTCACACTCTTGTTGTCCTTCACATGTAATGAATACTTTAAGCTGTTGCATCCTCCTCAAATTCATTATCCATTTTTCCCACAAGGTCCTTGGATCTGTGATGGTGCTTGATACAAATAAGCATGTGACTCAACTACTGTGAAGTGCTCAGCTCTTGAATGTCATCAGCTGGTGCAGCTTCATCATGAGAAGTTCCTAAGGGAAGAGAAAGGGATGCACCGCAAATATTACAAAGGATATAATAGTTGTTAACAAAGGTAATCCAACTTCTACTGTGAAATATCCCCATGTTATAGGGTGAGAGAGTACATAGATCAATAAGACTAATAAAAGGTTACTTGCTGGGTAGTGGAACTATAATTCCAAACTCTTCCTCCTAACTCCCTTCACAAGCCCTTGATCAAAAACACTAAGAGCCATCTCTTAAAATCTCAACAGATGCTTTGAAAAGGCAAATCCACCGTTGTTGCAAGTAGGTCACAGCAGTCTTTCCCTGGAAAGTCTCATATGACACTGAGATAATAGAATTTGCATCAGGCAACCTTCCACATTGCTAATCCCGATTCCTCGTTGTGTGAATTAATTCCAATGCAATTAATTTCTAGTACCATTCATTATTTTCCTTCCCAAGATGGACTACTTCACAACTTTGAATAAAGTTGCACCTGCTACCTGTTTGCCTCCTCCACTAATCTATGTCTTCCTGAAGACTTGCTTCGAGATAGCCAACACTCCACTTACGTATCATCAGCACATTTCAGTATTATGCTCCCTAAAGCCAAGTCCAAATCATGTAAGTAATTTCTGGTAGCAATGATTGTGTCACAGGGAAAGTTATGTGCATGTCCAAGAAAATGTGTTTTTTTCAGATTTTCTGTGACAACAGGGAAAAGGAAAAAACATTATATTTGTTCTTTGCATTCTACCTTCCTAAAAGTGCAGCAAATCAGTCTTGATTGGCAACATGTGTACAAGTGGAAAAATTGCCTTCTTGAAGAGGACATTTCTGATATTCTGTTGTAGGAGGTGCAGCAAAAGAAGGAGAACATAAGAACATAAGAACTAGGAGCAGGAGTAGGCCATTACCCGCCCACTCACCATAACCCTTAATTCCTTTGCTGTTCAAAAATCTATCTACCTTTGCTTTAAAAACAGTTAACGAGGTAGCTTCAACTGCTTCACTGGACAGGGAGTTTCATAGATTCACAACCTTTTGGGTGAAGAAGTTCCTCCTCAACTCAGTCCTAAATCTGCTCCCCTTTATCTTAAGGCCATGCCCCCAGTTCTAGTTTCACTCGCCAATAGAAACAACCTTCCTTTCTTCTATCTTATCTATTCCCTTCATAATTTTATATGTTTTTACAAGATCCCCCCACATTCTTCTAAATTCCAATGAGCATAGTCCCAGTCTACTCAGTCTCTCCTCATAAGCCAACCCTCTCAACTCTGGAATCAACCTAGTGAATCTCCTCTGCACCTCCTCCAGTGCCAGTACATCCTTTCTCAAGTAAGGAGACCAAAACTGTACACAGTACTCCAGGTGTGGCCTCATCAGCACCTTATCCAGCTGCAACATAAACTCCCTGTTTTTAAACTCCATCCCTCTAGCAATGAAGGACAAAACTCTATTTGCCTTCTTAATTACCTGCTGCACCTGCAAACCAACATTTTGTAATTCATGCACAAGGACACCCAGTTCCCTCTGCACAGCACCATGCTGCAATTTTTTACAATTTAAATAATAGTCTTGCTGTTATTCCTACCAAAATGAATGACCACACATTTACCAACATTGTACTCCAGCTGCCAGACCCTTGCCCATTCACTTAAACTACTTATATCCTTCTGCAGACTTTGTGTCCTCTTCACACTTTGCTCTATCACTCATCTTAGTGTCATCTGGAAACTTTGACACACTACACTTGGTCCCCAACTCCAAATTATCTCAGTGTCTAATTATCTCATTGTAAATAATTGCGGTCCCAACACTGGCCCCCTGAGGCACACCACTAGTCACTGATCGCCAACCAGAAAAACACCCATTTATTCCCACTCTTTGCATTCTGTTAATTAACCAATCCTCCATCCATTCTAATATATTACCCATAACACCATGCACCTTTATCTTATGCAGCAGCCTTTTGTGTGGCACCTTGCCGAATGCCTTCTGGAAATCCAGGTAAACCACATCTACTGGTTCCCCGTTGTCCACCGTGCTCATAATGTCCTCAAAGAATTCCAGTAAATTAGTTAAACATGACCTGCCTTTCATGAACCAAAGCTGCGTCTGCCCAATGGGACAATTTCTATCCAGATGTCTCGCTGTTTCTTCCTTGGTGATAGATTCAGGCGTTTTCCCCACTACAGAAGTTAAGCTAACCAGCTTATAGTTACCCGTCTTTTGTCTACCTCCTTTTTTAAACAGGAAGTTTTCACTGGAGGTCAAAAATCCCTCCTTTCAAAGCAGATATGAAAGTTGCCTGGATAGAGATGGCCAAGTGAATGAATAAAACCTCCCAAGTTATTGACAGCTGCTCACAGCTACTGTGAACACCTAGAAGTACATAAATGGCATGATAGGCATTGGCAGGGAATCTAGACTTTAAAGGCTGTTCACTAATACTGTGAGAAAATACTGGAAGAATCCATTCAAATGAGGCAGTTATCCCCACATTCCTCCATTGTAATGCCCAGTCAAACATTCCCCTTCCTCACAGGAATTCTTCCTCTAATTCTAATGGGCTACCAAATTAAGGAGCATTAAGCCTTACAAAATTCAGTGAGGTCCATTATCAGAATGTATAACCATCAGAATCAGCTTATAGTTTGCATTTGGGAGAGGTCGGAAGAAAACTTAACTGATCTGGGCAGGTAAATTAGGCATACTGATAATACTTAGGTTGTGCAGATGTGCTTGGCAACTCCTTTTCAATGCTCTGGGAAAAAATATCCAGTTGAAAACGAAGCTCTTAAGATGCAGAGAGGCCTTGAAGTAAGAATCTGAATAAAAAGATTTTCAAGGACAAAGATATAATTTTATTTAAAACCTCCTACGAAATAAAATTGTATAATGAAAAAAATAAAATCTTAATGGGACAATTGCAGTACTTCAACTTACTTATACTTTTCTATAAATGTTGATTAAATAGTTTACACAAAAGGTATTTTTATGTTTACTCACTGGTTACTTTTTTCCCTTTAATTCCAGCTTTTTTCTCTGATTTCTGTGTTTCTTTATTTATGCCTTTTTTTCCTGCTATTTCTGCTCAGATCTCTTTTGGGCTTCCTTGGCTCGGAATCCAGGTTAAACAATATAAAATGGCTACTGGAAATCTCTTGAGAAAACTGAGAGTGTGTATTAGCTGAAAGAATCTCAGTGTAATGAATTATTGTGACAATAGTAAATCACAAAACGCAGACTCTAAATAAAGGGACCAGTACAAAGCGTTGGTATTGGCCCAGCAGTAACACTCCCACCTTGAAGTAAGTCAGAACGTGCTTGAAGCCCCACTCTACAACTCAGGCTGGCATTTCAAGTGATCTGATGTGACAGAAAATTGAGGTCCACTCTCCAAAAGATCCCATGCCACTATCCACAGAAGAGTCTTACTGTGTCCTAGCCAGTACTAATCCTACAAACAACATTACTAAAGACAAATTATCTGGTCATTATCAAATGTCTGCTTGTAGGACCTTGCTGTGCATAAATTGATTGGCACATTTGCTTGTCAGGTTTGTGTAAAAGTACTTTGAGATTAATATATTTTTGGTACATCAGTGAATCTAGGGAGATGGGGACATAATGGGAAAGTGGAGTTGATGTAGAAGTATTGGATGGCAAAGCAGGCTTGCAGAGTCATTGGACCTGGAGACTTGAAAGTGAGCGAGAGGGGGCAAAACAGAGAGCACACCTGGAGGTACAAAAAAGAGCATGAGACAGGGTGAGACTGAGGGCAGACTTTGGAGGCTTCATAGGAGCCAGCTGATGGGGGGGGGGGCTCAGCCCGTGGACCAACTACATTGAGAGAAAATCAAACTGTGACATTATAGGGAACGAGGTGACAGTTGGAGTATCTTGCTCATTTTCCTCTTAAGAACTGGTACAATTAATAAATAACTAAGGTTTTATTAGTAGTGAGGGGGTTGTCCTATGATGAGGGACTGAGCGAATTAGGTCTATTTTCTCTGGTGTTTAGAAGAGTGAGAGGTGATCTCATTGAAATATACAAAATTTTGAAGGGATTGATAGGGTGGATGCTGGGAAATTGTTTCCGCTGGTCGGGGAATCTAAAACGTGGGATGCAATCTCAGGATAAGGGGCTAATCATTCAGGACGGAGATGAAGAGAAATTAATTCACTCAGAGGGTTATGAATCTTTGAAATTCTCTGCCTCAGAGGGTTGTGGATATTTAAGGCTGAGATAGACAGATTTTTGGTCTCTCAGAGATTCAAGGGATATGAGGAACCGGCAGGAAAGTGGAATTAAAGCACAAGGTCAACAATGATTGTACTGAATGGTGGAGCAGGCACGGTAGGCCTTATGACCGACTCCTGCTCCTATTTCTTATGTTCTTGAATCATATAATCTACTACTGCCCTAGTTCATATGTTCATTAGCTGTGCAGCACTTACAACATTCATCAGGACATAAAATGCACTATATAAATGCAAGTTCGTTCTTTCTCCGTTAGGTCTAATTGGATTGAGGAACAAAATTGAAGGAGGGGACCTAAATGTTAACTGGAGAAAGAAGTCTACACAACCAAATAGTTTATTTATTCATGGATTGCCATAACCACACAAGCCATTCCATAACTCAACAGTGTAAACTATATTTTACTCTTGCTTTGAAAACCCTTTATAACTTGCACAACCCACACCAATTAAATAATTGGTCAAGATTCAACTAAATATCAAATTAAATACAGCCTTTAAAATGCAATATGTAACTTATTTCTAACTTCTTTCAAATTATTTACAGTACGTAAGGATTAGTTAAAGGATAATTGAAGAAATGCTCAATCTTACCAAACGCAAGTCTGCCGAGGCCTAGTTTAACCTGAATGTATGTCTATCAATTAAAGTTCCATCCATATTATTGCAACTGCCATATCACCATGTCCCACCTAAAAAGAAACAAAAATAAGCATTGGGCAAGCACAATAACGGCTGATGACTTCAAATAAATGTACAACACAGATTTATTCCAAACAGAATTCCAATCTGAGTTTCATGCATTAAACTACCTTTTCATTCATTCTGAACATAGGATTCCAGATCCAAACATAAGCACAAAATATTCCCTGATTAGATTGCCATTGCTCGATACAAGGTAGGTCAGTTCAGTCATTGGTTCTCACTTGTACATATTGCACTATAGTCTCAGTTTCGATGTACTCATTAATGAGCAATTTAAGATGCAGTAGGTATAAGTAATATAACTCGCTTTATTTTAAGATAGACACGTGGGGTGGAATTTTCCGGCCGCACTCGCCCCAAGACCGAAAAATCCTGCCCAAAGTCAACGGACCTTTGCAAAACCCGTGTCCCACCCACGACGATTCCCATGGCAGGCAGGGCAGAAAAATTCCCTATGTGATCTGTGGAATATATATTTGACAAACTATGTTATTGGGAGTTTATTTAGCAATATTTACAGAACAATTGCAGTATCAAAAATGTTTCTAAGTCCAATATTAAAGAGTGAGCAAATAAACATTTTTATGCACTAGAGCTCTTGTCCTCGGAAATACCTAGAACATTTCATAACCAAATACTTCTGGAGCATAGTTATGATTATTAAGTATGTTATATTGAATTTACGACAAATAATATTGATGCACCATATCATATTATAGCAACAGCAGAAATTATTTTTCCAAGGAATATCCATTTTTGCTGCAATGTAATGCAAAGGTCCAACTACCTCTCCTACTTTCAGCTAGCTCAAACATAATTCAAGAATTCAAGTGGCCATTTGACATACTGCTACATTATGTAGTGCTTTTAACTAAAGGACAAATGAGCAGAACATGACTTTGCCCAAGTATGTCCAGTTCAGCTTCCGGTGAATAAGGAGATGAATATGCTGAACAAAGTATTGCATTTATTAAGGAGCAGCAGCAATTTCTAAAGAAAATACAATGACATGCCCTACTAATCAGTTAGTTACTTCAACAACAGCAACATCTCATTGATAATGATTCACACAACTCTTAGTCACCTTTTCTTAAATACACAACCGATGGACAGAAGAAGAAGCCTCTGTTTCCAATTTATTAAGTAACCAATCTCAATATCAACAATAGAAGAAAAAGTTTTCAGTATTCATTGCTGGCTGTTGTGGGTAATATTATTGCAGAACAACTGATAACTAATAACAGTTACAGACGAATGAGAACAGATGAAATAAGGCTCTATTCAGCGATGCTTCCGTGGAGGTGTATTGCTGCAGGAGTTGCAGCAAAAAAGAATCATCATCATAGAGTCACGTTCCCGAAAGAAGTGGCATTTATGCTCGATTGTATGTATACGCCTAAGATCCATAGGTTGTGTGATAAAATGCACAGAAGACTTTCAGAACTCAGGAAAATTGTCATGGTAATATCCAGGGTAACAGGATGCATGCCATTCTCTCAGCTGGTACACCTTCTCTGAGGCAGCATATAAGCAATCAATGCTGTTCAAGTCCTTTTGCATATGCATGCCCATTTTGCTGCACAGCAGATTTTAGCATGACTGAGATATACTTCTAAAATAATATAGGTTGACTTCACTTCACGGCATCCTGAAAGTTCACTTCTTCCTCCCAATGGGGAGATGTATTGAAGAGGCACAGTTAAGTGGTAAACGAGAGACATTATACTCTATCGCAAGGGAAAGTAGTAAGGCAAAGAATAAGACTTTCTTGACTGAAGAAAGATGCTTTTTAACAATCCTCCTAAAAGTAAAATAATATGAATGCTGGAAATCTAAAGTAAAACAGAAAATACTGGAAAAACTGAGGACCCTGAAGGGTCATTAACCTGAAACGTTCCCTCTGTATTCTTTCTATAGGTGTTGCCTAGCCTATTGAATATTTCTGTTTTTACTCCAGTATTTCTAACCTGTTTTCATCTGTGAAAGCATTTATAGCTGATGACCTGTATCCCATCCTGTCTCTACTAACCCCTCTCTCTTCAAGGACAAAAATCAAAACACTCCAAAATCATGGATGTCAAAGTGTTTTGCTTGATTTCCTAGAAATTCTAAAAATTTAACCTCTGTGGAAAATAATAGCCAAATTAGCATATGACGAACTATCAACTTCAAATGGTAAAAACAAAAGAAAAAATTACATTTTGGACACAGAGGAAGTGCATAGCTCTCACAGTCAATGAGTTCTGTAGAAAGGCCATTTAGATCCAAAATGTTAGCTGTTTCTCTCGACAGATGTTGCCAGACCTGCTGAATTTCTCCAGCATTTTCTGTTTTTATTTCACATTTCCAGCATCTACAATATTTTTCTTTTTATTTCACAGTCAATGTTGTGTGCCATCAACATACACCTCATTTCCCCTCGCTTTATGCGCGTATTACTTCAGTCATACCAGTAAGAAAAAAACCACACGACCAAAATCAGTGGAATATAGCATCCCTTCGTGTGGGCAATGGTCAACAAAATGTCTTGTGGGCCACACTCAGAGCCCAGATGGGCCACACGTGGCCCCCAGGCCAAAGGCTGCAGGTGGCCCACCACTGATGTAGCCACTTGTTTACCATCTATAATACTAAGCACTTCGGGAAACTTGCCACAAGGAAAAAAATTGTAATGCTGTCTCATGCTGCTGGCTATTTTCCATGGGGAAAGTTATGAAAGAGCTGGCCCTGGCAAACAATGCACCTATCACCTGCTTCATGCACCAGTGAATTGTGGATTGAGTAATTTCACATATAACTTCCGAGATGGCTTGATATGATGCAGTTCAAAGCTGAGGTCACTTTAACAGCCATAGCATAATTGCCCCTATGGTTGATCTTGTCTAAAGATCTGCTTCCTAGGTAAACTGTGGGTGACAAAAAAGATCTCAAAAAATGATAACTTTCATTTATGTTGCTCCTTGAATGAAGAAAACGCCTCCTAACTGTGAAGGGGTGAAAGCACAAAATGGACACCAAGTCACCAAAGAAGACATTGAAGGATAAAAGTTTGTTTAGGCCTGGTTTTGGGCCAAGATTTGCACTATGCAAACAGCCTGTGCCTAATTACATGGACCGAGTAAAAATAAAATTGGTCACGGGCTACTGGTATCACAAAATAGGTGGACAGCCAGCATGAGTCACTAGTGCTTACTGACCGGCAGCTTGACTCATCTAAGATGTAAATATTACATGTCCAAGAAAATATTTAAAGGATGTCTTTTGGGGAAGGTGTTATGCTATAGGTGAAGGCAAATGGAAGGAAACTTGTGAATGTGGCAAGGAAAAGTTACAAGGGCAGTCCTTTTATTTGATGCAGATTTGGGTCAGCAAAAGAAGGAATACCCTCTTCATAACAGGAAGATATCTGCCAAGCTAACTGGCAGAAGTAGGCGCAGCTGGTTCGTATAGCATGAAGAGTTTATCACAAGCACACGGATACAATGCAGGTAAAAGATGTCTCGGGCACAACCTTGATAAGAAAACTTAATTCCTATACAGCACGGGCAGCCTGGCAGCAAGCCTATACACCTAGTTCTAACTTGTCTCAGATGGTCTTGCACGTCATTGAGACAATGCAGGGTACCTTGGAGCAAGTGGTCAGCTTTATAAAGAATGCAGTGGGCTCCCACAGCAATGTAGTCTCTAGTGACAGCTTCAATATGAGCTTAGAGTGGCTTAACTCTGAGTTCTGGCATGTCCTCAGACTTCTCATCCGTAGGATAACACGGATAGGAGCTTCTGGAGCATCAATCCATTCTTTCACTTTGTTCTCATGTAGAGCAAAGAGTGTGGAGAGAGAGCCCCATCATAGTGGTACTGTGTGTATGCTATCCTTTCTCAGGAGGACAACATACTGTGGACAAGCCCAACTCTAAATTTTTTGGTATTATCCAGCATAGCTTCAAGACCATTGAGTCAGTGTCAGTTTTAAGAAAACTGTGGCAAGGCCCACAATGAAGTCTCTCGTAAAAGCTTCACTGTGGTTTCAGGCCATTGCCATAATTGCTCTGGAGGGCAGCATCTTCTCAGCCTTTCAGTACATGAAGCTAAAGCATAGATACGAGTGTGGACAGCATGGATTGGAGATTCTGAAGAGTTAGTACAGACTCTTACTTTGTTCCTGTGTCAAGCCACAGTTCCTTGACAGTGGTATTGATTAAATGAGAGATTAAATGTGTTTGTCCACAGCCAGTCTGCCCTGGCCAACAGAGAAACAGCAATCTGCAGTAAGGCCCTCATGAGGCAGAGCTGCTCATGGTCATCCACCACAGCCATCTCAAATTCCCACAGGGGGTGATCAGCAGCATTCCATCCCACAGTTTCCTGTGACAGGGCTTACGATTAGGGTAGATTAAGCATAGTGCTTAGATACAGCAAGTTTCAAGGGTCGTAATACTTGAATTAGACCAGGCAGGAGCAATTCAGTTGTTATTTTAAGTCATACTGCTCATTTAAACTTGCCAGGCTACATTTCCACTCTTCTGCCAGTAGGAAGTACTTTAGTACCAATATTGCTGGAAGAATTATGCTATGGCTGTTAAAGTGACCTCAGCTTTGAACTGCATCATATCAAGCCATCTCAGAAGATATATGTGAAATTACTCAATCCACAATTCACTGCATTCTTTATAAAGCTGACCACTTGCTCCAAGGTACCCTGCATTGTCTCAATGACGTGCAAGACCATCTGAGACAAGTTAGAACTGACAACAATCCTACCCAGGCCTTATCCCCATAACCCCACATATTTATGCTGCTAATCCCCCTGACACTAAGGGACAATTTAGCGTGACTAATCCACTTAACCTGCACATCCTTGGACTGAGAGAGGAAACCGGAGCACCCAGAGGAAACCCATGCAGACACGGGGAGAATGTGCAAACTCCACACAGTCACCCAAGGCCGGAATTGAACCTGGGTCCCTGGTGCTGTGAGGCAGCAGTGCTAACCGCTGTGCTGTCCCACTGTACCGCCGAGACGCCCCTTGACCCTCTTGATATCTTGATCCTCCACAGGGTACACTTTCCTCACCAATAGATAAACTTCCCGGTTATATTGACATTTCATAATCTCAGTGATTGAAGAAGCCAGCTATTTCTTGCCTTGCGCACAGTTGCCACAGATCTCCATAGAGGGTGTCAAGTGACTGGAACAGGTATCATTTTAGAGCAAATCTCCACGCAAAATCCCAAGAAAACTAAGTGGACAGCTTTCAGCATAGTGAATAATGAAAACTGTTCCTTCACTGCTGAATTAAACCCAGCTCTGATGAAGGGTCATCCTGACTCAAAATGTTAGCTCTATTCTCTCTCCACAGATGCTGTCAGATTTGCTGAGATTTTCCAGCATTTTCTCTTTTTGTTTCAGATTTCAGCGTCCGCAGTATTTTGCCTTTATCAGGCCCAATATGAACATGGACACTGGAATTTATAAAGGGAAAAATGCTGATTGGAAGCATATAAATGCAACACAAATATTATAGATCATTGGATATTTTTAAAATTCTTACAATTCCTACAAAGATTTATTGATCCTGAAAAATGAGATGAGTAAATGGCAAATTTACTATGATAAACTTCAGCTGAATAGCAGCTTTGATTAAAGCTTGATTTGCATTAAAATAGGCCTTATTCAAAATAATTTTGAAAAATCCATTAAAATTCTGAATAATACTTTTATAACTCAACATTTCCTCCTAATCCAACAAAACTTGATTTGATAATACAAATGTGTAAATAGAATATTTGGTAAACAACTTTAAATGTGGAACCTCCATTTTGAAAATGTTTAGTTTCAGACAATTTAAGCTTTGGTATGGCACTAATACAAGAATCTCTTGAACAGAGGAAGCACAGTTGAGGTAACCAGAATACAATCAACGGGAGATGTATACATTTTCTACTCTTATGCTGTCACGGTAGCACAGTGGTTAACACTGCTGCTTCAGAGCGCCAGAGACCCAGGTTCAATTCCTGGCTTGGATCACTGTCTGTGCAGAGTCTGCATGTTCTCCCCGTATCTGCGTGGATTTCCTCCAGGTGCTCCGGTTTCCTTCCACAGTCCAAAATACGTGTTGGCTAGATGCATCGGCCATGCTAAAATTCTCCCTCAATGTACCCGAACAGGCACCGGAGTGTGGTGACTAGGTGATTTTCATAGTAGCTTCATTGCAGTGTTAATGTAAACCTACTTGTGACACTAATAAATTAACTTATACTTGCTGTAAAAACCTTTCAAAAATATTACACATTGAATTGAGATGCAACCAGATTTTGTTTGTACAGAGTACCAATATCATAATTACTGTTAAACACATTCACTGGCCTGGAGAAGCTAATTTTATATTTTGTGGAATGTCACATTTCTCCATAATAAAAATCTCCACAGATCTGCAAGATCATTTGAATTTATTATACTTTCTGCCTTAATCCATTTGTTTTGCTATTTAACATTTTAAGTTAAAAACAAATGGATTCAGTGCTTTTAACTTTTTGGTTTGCTATCTGTGAGGATACCTCAGTGAGGTTGACTACTGTTGACATCACTGCTGTTAAATGCGGCAAGATTCCCTTGATTTGATTTAAACTGCCATCAGAAAAAGGGACATCTGTGCTGCATTGATCACAAGATCTTTGTGGGTAGCTTTCTTGAGGTTAGCAATGTGTGCCGTTGCTTCACCACTGACCCTAAATTTGGCCCAATCATTTTAAAAAGCTTGCTGTCAATTTGTGATCATTATATAAAACAAGAAAGGGAAAAATAGAGAGAGAGAGAATTCATACCAAAAAATGTAATGTTTTCATTACTTTTCCAAAGTAACAGCCACTCATGGAAATGTTGCCACAGTTCCCAAGAGGATTAGCATGATTATTATCCAATAAAGTCAGATTTTAATATGGTAGCATCTATAAATTATTATGAGATGGAAGAAATATTAATCTGTATTATGCTACTAAACAGATGGAAATACATTTTCTAATAATGGGTGTAAGCTATGGAACGATCGCTTGGTGCGTTTTTATCAAACCAGTTGTTATCTTGTTGCAGTAAGAGAAAATAGTCTCATACTCTATCTGTTCAGTTGTGATAACCAGTTTGTATTGTTGCAGCCCGTTTTCCATTATAAAATCATGCAGAAGTTCACTGGTCATAAATCCCTCTCCATTTGAAATATGCAATGTTTGAAAGCTTTTTGTGATTCTGTCAGAGACGACAGACGAAATTACCAAATTAAATATATTGTAAATCTGCCCAAGCCTGTTATTTGACTGGCAATAATGCAAAATCCTAAGGACGGAAGGGTTTTTTCTTGCAGCTCACATAATGCATTCAATTAAATATTTATAGTGGACAACAGACAAATGTCATCCTAACGCTTCTTCATTTGTTATTACAGAAAATGGCAGAAATCTAATTTCTCCCTTGTTTGTTAGCATTCTGAGCTGAACACCATACTCTGGCAACCACTCCCAATCTCAACAATGACAGCTGACTTTGTGAAATGCCCATTTGCTTTCACTTCATCGTGTGTCTCCTTTTGTTCAGGTTAGCAGTGATGAAAATCAAACCAGAATTGGAATCCAGTTTTGACAAATGGCATACAAGATTTGATGGTGTACCTGGATTTCCAAAAAGTATTCGATAAGGTGCCATACAAAAGGTTAATAGGCAAGATAAGAACTCATGGAGTTTGGGATAATATATTAGCATGGATGGAGGATTGGTTATCTGTCACAGGAAGCAAAAAGTAGGCATAAACCGAGAACTTTCAAGATAGTAGGTTATGACTAGTGGAGTGCCACAAGAATCATTGCTGGAGCCTCAGCTATTTACAATCTCTATTAAAGACTCAGATGAAGAGACAGAGAGTAATGTATCTAAGTTTTCTGACGATACACAGCTAGAAGGAAACGTAAGCTCTGAGGACAGAGAGAAGCAAATATAAGCAGGTTAAGTGAGTGAGCAACGAGATGCTGGATGGAGTCTAATGTGGGCAAGTGTGAGGTTATTCACTTTGAATGTAAGAATTGAAAAAATATTTTTTAGAAAGCTGCACAACTTGTAAATGTTGATGTTTAGGGAGACTTGGATTTGCCTGCACAAGGAAATCGGGTAGAATTCAGCAAACCATTAGGAAAGCAAATGACATGTTGGCTTTTGTTGGTGTAGGAATGAAAACATTGCAAGAGATTTGCTGAAAAAAGAGGCATGCTGTTGAAGGTTTTCAGCTTGCACTCATCAGGACAGGTACGCAAGAATACCAATTGCAAAGGGAACAACAGTTTATACTACATGGCAAGAATGTGCAAGAAGACACAGATTGGTAGAGGCATTGCTTTGAACTTGCATATCGATAGCAACGCTATGTCCATGTGCTCATTCAACATTGCTGGCCTATTTACCAATGTATAATTCAAGGAAAACATAGATATTTACACTATATCACAGTGATCAAGATGCACTGTCACTGTCTGAACCTGTATTCAGTGAATTTATGAACTCAGCAACTCGTGCAGTTGAGTTCAGTTTTAATGGCACAATGTATGCCCAAATACATCGTATTGTCATGAGATCCCCCTACACCCAGCTGTCGCAAACATCTTTGTCCATTTCAATTAGACATGCATCTTCAATGTAACAAAAGCTAACTTCCTACCCCTCACATATTTCCAAAACGTAGATGTTATGTTTGAATCTGCAGGTGCGTGAAAGAATTTCCTTGCACACCTTAATGAACACAAATTCACCTGTGAAATGGAGAAGGCAAACAGGGTCCCCTTCACCAACATGCTAGTTGAGAAATCACCGAGATGTTGGTTGAGAAATCTGCCATTGAGTTTTACACCACTGTCTACCGCAAGCCTACATTTACTGGTCATCACACGCACTGGGATTCCTATATGACCAAGTGCTATAAGATTGGCTGTATTGGCAACCTCACAAAATAGGATCCAAGCCATCTGGTCACTATGCAAGCCTGATGCTGAAATAGGGCACATCAAAGTGGAATAAAGATTACCCTGATAAGATCATTGCTCACTGCATATCGCTCAAACTCATGAATGGCCATAAGGCCATCACTTTGGTCCTGAAAAGTGCCTCTGATTACCCTGGAAGGGCAAGGTGCCACTCAAATTTGAGCAACAGATGAAGCTGGCAATTTTACACTGCTACTATACAGTAGCAACACAAGTTGTAATTGTCACTAACAGGATGCTGCCATCAAGCCAAAAAGATGTTCTGCCCATCACACAAATTAGTAATGTGATATATAAATTTCAGTGCCAGTGTGATCCAGGCAGGTAAGTCCTAATTGTTGGTGGAATGTATAAACAACGTGTCTCTTTGGTTGTTTGCTACAAAGTGCTGACTGTACCCGACCAGACCATGCTTGCAAAATTCAAAACACAATGACCAACGTTGGATGTGATTCTGCGATTGGACATCAGTTGCTAAACAACTCTGATCGTCAAAGAATTACACTGACAACCAATTTAAGTTTATCAGTCACGCATGAAATTTGGCTTAATTACACGTGCTAGAAGCTACATATATTCACACACAGCACCCTGTCCTTTGCAGAACAAAGAAACAAATCCAAACATTGGGTGCCTTTTTCAACAACAGAAGCTCGAGGGACAGCCATTCCCTAGTTGATTACCAAAGAAAAGCCAGGCAGCGTGCCTTAATGACTATCATCCGGTGGCTCTGACATCCATCATTATGAAGTGCTTCGAGAGGTGAGTCATGACACAAATCAATTCCAACTTCCCAGACTGCCTGGATCCACTAGGGTTCGCCTACTGCCACAACAGGCCCATGGTCGACGCCGTCTCCCTGGCCCTGCACTCAACCCTGGAACACCTAGATAATACCTATGTCAGACTCCTATTTATTGACTAGAGCTCATCCTTCAACACTATTATTCCTATGAAACTCATCTCCAAACTCCATGGTCTGGGCCTCAACTCTTCCCTCTGCAGCTGGGTCCTGAACTTCCTAACCCACAGACCACAATCAGTAAGGATAGGCAACAACACCTCCTCCACAATCATCCTCAACACCGGTGCCCACAAGGCTCTGTTCTCAGCCCCCTACTATACTCCTTATACATCTATTACTGTGTGGCCAAATTCCCCTCCAATTCGATTTTCAAGTTTGCTGACGACACCACCGTAGTGGGTCGGATCTCAAACAATGATGAGACGGAGTACAGGAATGAGATGGAGAATCTGGTGAACTGGTGCGGCAACAATAATCTCTCCCTCAATGTCAACAAAACAAAGAAGATTGTCATCGACTTCAGGAAGTGTAGAGGAGAACATGCCCCTGTCCACATCAACGGGGACGAAGTAGAAAAGGTCGAGAGCTTCAAGTTTTTAGGCATCCAGATCACCAACAACCTGTCCTGATCCTCCCATGCCAATACTATAGTTAAGAAAGCCCACCAACGCCTCTATTTTCTTAGAAGACTAAGGAAATTTGGCATGCCAGCTATGACTCTCACCAGCTTTTACAGATGCACCATAGAAGGCATCCTTTCTGGTTGTATCGCAGCTTGGTATGCCCAAGACTGCAAGAAACTACAAAAGGTCGTGAATGTAGCCCAATCTGCAAACCTGCCTCCGATCCATTGACTCTGTCTACACTTCCCACTGCCTCGGCAAAGCAGCCAGCATAATTAAAGACCCCACACACCCCGGACATTCTCTTTTCCACCTTTTTCCATTGGGAAAAAGATACATAAGTCTGAGGCCACATACCAACCGACACAAGAACAGCTTCTTCCCTGCTGCCATCAGACTTTAAAAATAGATCTACCTTGCATTAAGTTGATCTTTCTCTACACCCTAGCTGTGACTGTAACACTACATTCTGCACTCTCTTGTTTCCTTCTCTATGAACGGTATGCTTTGTCTGTATAGTGTACAAGAAACAACACTTTTCACTGTACGCTACTACATGTGACAATAATAAATCAAATCAAAGATTATGGGGGAAAAGTAGGAACAGGTTACTGATTTGGATGATCAGCCACGATCACAATGAACGGCGAAGCAGACTTGAAGAGCCAAATGACCTAGTCCTGCTCTCATTTTCTACCCTTCTATGTTTGACAGTTAACTGCTCCCTGGTGCATTCTCCGTGGCAACCCCTCTACCAGAATCCACTTGCCAACCAATCAGCACTCTCTTCTCATGCAGTACAAATTGTTGTTCCCTTTATAATTGGCATTATTTTTATCTGTCCTCAGGCGTGTAAGATGAAAAGCTTCAGCAGCAATATTGAAGTTATGTACTACCAAACAACTATTTATAAAGAAGTCTTGCTACAATTGTATAGGACTTTGGTGACAGCATATCTAAAATACTGTGTGCAGTTTTTGTCTCCATATTTAAGGAAGGATATACTTGCATTGAAGACGGTACAGCAAAGGTTCATTACAAAGCTTCTTGACTACACAAATATTTCAACCAGTCTACCTCTAAAGATGTAACTAAACATTTAGTTACCAACTAAATAATTCTGTATTTTATAGACATTGGATCCTTGAGCTTTGAATACTGTTTTGATTAATCAGATAAAAAATAACTTAATGTTTTTTTAATTTCACATGTTTTTTATTATTTTCTTAGACTCTATTTGGGTCTCATCCACCATGCCATTGATTAAGAGGATGGGCATCAAAGGGGATGCCATAGCTTTATTACAATTATCTTCCATGATAGCATGTGGTGATCACAGTTTGTGTAGTATTCATGCTTCACTATTTGTAGCCTGGGCTTAGCTGCTTCTTTCGTGGTGATCAACAGCATTCCATGAAAGCTACATTGGAAAACAATGCGCTGTGCTCACCCACTACACTAGCCCAGTAATCATAAAACGTAACAGCAACTTGATTGAGATTTATTCACAAAAACGTCAGTTATCAGAATATTTTCATCCCTTTAGAACACCAGGAAATGTTTTAACTGGTGCTTTCTCCGGTTGAACATAGCTTAGGCGCAACTGAGTGCTTTTGATCCTAAACCACCGTTTTTGCAATTTAAAAAAAACTTGATGAGGACATTAAGCAAATCTGATACCTTAAAGTCAACTAATAAGGCTGTCAAATGTTGAAAATTCTCGTTTAAAAAACATCCATCCAACTAGAGGACTTATTTTTTACAACAAGGATAAAGAAAGTGTTGAACAAAGCAAATTTGTTGCCTTCCACCAGAGGTTGCTTTACTATTTAGATAATAACCAATAACTAGTGACCCAACGTGACATACAAATAAGAAATCTAGAATGTAGATTACAAGGTTCGAAATATTGAAAGTCTTTTTAAGATAAGATTTTTGTACTGACGACCTGAACAAAACAGAACCCCAAATGCATCTGTATATCAAAGGTTAAGAGCCAGAATTACAATGAATATTCTGTGATTTAAAAAAATGGAAATTTCCTTGGTGTATTAAAGATCATACAATTTGAAAGTTTTTCCAAGTACTGCATGGATCTGAAGACTAGCATTACCCAAAGCTTCATTCATTGTCATAAGTCAACAACCCACCCATCAACAGCATTGCATCGATGGAGCTGTGGAGAAACTCTTTAGCCCATCAAAGATGTGGCAAGTCAGAAAGATGACAGTGAAGAGAAGAGAATAGGAAAAAAAATCTTCCCCCTCCAGGCTAAAAAAGCCACACAAATACATGTAAAATTGTCTTATGCCAAGGTGACTAACTCTTAGGAAACAAAATATGCAAGACTTTGTGAGACTGGAGGGGCACGGAGATGCTGGTGGCCCTCACAGCAAGTGATGGGGTGTGCTGGTTGCTGACAGCCACAATGTGCAAATGCTCACAAAAAAAGACAAAATGGAAAATGCCAGAGACTCACAGGCTCAGTCTTCCACGGGCTGCCCTAGAATGAGAGACAAAAGGCTCTCATTGAGGAATGTAGGACAGTCAAAATAAGGGACAATCCCTTAAAATACAGGACAGTTGGTCGTCTTGTCTCATTCACATGCCTCACAGATGGTTTTGAACATCAAATTTTGTTAAACCAAGAGAATAACCTGGCACTTAAAATAAAGTGAATGAAAAAGTGAAACTTAATGGCAGCATTTGTAAAATAACATGACCTCGGTTCAGGCATACCTGGGTAAACCGTATCATTCATTTTTGCTAATCAAAGACAATGGATAAATGTGTCCATAGATGGGTTCCCATTAATTATCATTAGTACTCAATAGTACATTATCTCAATGGACTCAAAGTGTAGAAATCTGATTCCCAATCACATAGTAATGCACTTGAATCCTAGAATTGATTAACAAACTAAGCTGAAATAAAAGCAAATTACTGTGAATGCTGGAATCTGATCCAAAAACAGAAAACGCTGGAAAATCTCAGCCGGCTAACAGCATCTGTGGAGAGAGAATAGAGCCAATGTTTCGAGTCTGGGACTTTGGCTCTGTTCTCTCTCCACAGATGCTGTCAGCCTGCTGAGATTTTTCAGCATTTTCTGTTTTTGTCACAAACTAGACTGCCCTGATTTACCCAGATTATATACAAGTTTTACATGAGAACGACACTTAGTCCTGCAAACAGGAGCACAATTTATCAGGAAATTACAAAACTTCACTGACAGTAATTATGAAATACATATCACTTAAATAATTATTCTTTAATGTAAAAATACATATTCCATGCCAAAATGTGAATTCAGCCATAAATATTATCATTCTAAATATTCTGTTCAGAATGCACAAACAATTATAATTAACATTTATTTTGATGCACTAGGGTAACTAACTAATTGCACTTAGGCTACAGCTATCACAGTAATCACTATTACATCAAGCTGTGAGAGACCACAATACTGATAATTGGCACAATGATGTTAGTTTTAGCACTGCATCATACATGCTGAGAGCACTAAAGCTTGCGAGTAATTGCTTCAATTTATTTATTTGGTACAAATCTCTCTCATCAATAGCACTAACTTGAATCATTCACTTCAGCTGAAATAATTTGAAATTCGCAAAACACAGCTTGGTTCCTTTTTGAATTATCGTACTTCCTACTGAAAATTAAAAGTCATATCAAATGTGTTCAACTCTTCCTTTTAAAATGCAGTGGGGGTGGGGGGAGGGGAGAGAGAGAGAGAGGGGAAGAGAGAGTGAGAGAGAGGGGAAGAGAGAGGGAAACAGCACAGCCTTCATGAATAACCTCAACCGGTACAGGAATTGAATCTGTGCTGTTGACATTGCTCCATATCACAAACTAGCCATCCAGCCAACTGAGCTAACCTCTATTCACCATAACAGTTAACTGAATGCCATGATGCTTTTGTTTCAGATTTTGGTATATATCTCCTGTAATTTGCTTAACACCAAGAATTTGATTTATTATCTGATTTTTAGCCAATATATATTCACACAGACTACCTTATTTTACTGAAGTCCACATCCTTACCTGATACACGTGGAACAAGCGCAAGGAATGGACTGTTAGGCTAAAATGTGTCAGGTTGCTCCTTGGTAACATTCTCATCTTTGATTCAAAAGGCCAACGCCCAATGCACAGACTTGAGCACAAACTTTAGGCTGACACTTTAGTACAGCGGGAGTGTTATAATGTCAATAGTGTCAGGTAAGTTATTAAACTAAATCCTCTGCTTTTTCAGGCATACATAAAAGATCCCATGGTATTATTCATAGATCTGGGAGTTCTCCCATTAGCCAATATTCATTAATTCATCTGAGCATATATCCCTGAATCAATATGGTAAAAAAATATGATGGGCAGGATTCTCTGGTCCTGTCTGTGGCAGGACCCATTGCAAGCGAGAACGGAAAATTTGGCATTCCAGTCAAAACTCCATCAACTCTCAGCGGCACCAGAAAATCCCAGCTACGAACGAGGATGGAAGATATCAGCCATTCATCTCATTGCCATTTATAGGATCTTTCTGTGCACAAATTTATTGGTAGATTTACCTATGTAACAAGAGTAACTATACTTAAAAACTAATTAATTGGCTGTGAAGCACTTAGTGAGGGGTATCCTGAGAAAGTGAAAGCACTGTATTAAAGCACATTCTTTCAAGGACAAATTACAAGCCTAAGCATGTCAATTCCTTAAACCTTGGGTATAGAATAAGGTTGGCATCTCCAACAAGGGGGGCCAGCTATCAATCTAAACAATTAGGTATTTTAAATGTAGAAATTATGGAGTACAAGAGAGTATATGATTTAACAAAGAAATAAGATTAAACTTTTATTGGTGAATGGTCTTTCAAAGAAGCACAACATTAAAATGTTTTGCCTAATTAGTACCATATGCCAAGTATGTGCAAAATGAGATAATGGAATAATTTATCTACAAGCCATAAAATAACATTAAGCCACATTGCAATTGTTGTAACTTTATGACATGGAACAGGATGTTAAGGCTAAACTCTCCCATCTCTGAAACAACATGACTCTATCTCCTACCATATATGTCCTCTTGAGTCTGATGTCGGCTGGGAGGACAAGCATGCTTGTGTGCCTCTAGAGATTTTACACAGAATGTCACTTTGGACTGGCATAATAGCTAAACTAGAAATGGAAAGCCACAACAAAAAAACTGCTGGCCAAGCATGCAGCAGTACCTACCTACCAGAATCAGAAAAGCAGCTCAGTAGGAAAATGGAGACCTACAGTGACAGCTTCGCCTCCATTATAAAATATACAGGGATCGATGTGGATATCTTGATATGTAGAAGATATTACAACTGAAATAAAAACAGATGGTAAATTTTTTGTACAGAAAGTAATGGGCTAGAATTTTCTTCTTTAATTTGGTGTTCCTTTTAAACCAAAAGATTGAAAAATTCATAATGAATTGCAGTCTTTACAGAAAAGTAAATTGTACCTAATTGTCCATATTTTTCAAGATTAAATGTTTACATTTTTCTGCATTTTTAAAAACATACAACAGCTGAAACAAAAACAAAGTGGTAGATTAACATTGTACTCTAGTACTGAACTTGTCTTGAAACTTCAGATGCACTTTGTTTGCTAGCAGTAGCATAACTTTGACCAAGAAATGATGAATTAGAAGTAATTCATTATTATCCACAACCAGTTTGTATCCCGCAAATGCTCCCTCTATCTCAACAAATGTTTTGGCAATGTAAATTGTACGTAAAGGTCACAGTGATTAATTAAATTAAATAACTGCTCCTAAGATATACTGAGAACTTAGAAACCTGGCTTGGAAGTCGGACATAATCTGTCTAAAGAATGCCTTAAATCAAGCATCCTTTGGCAGAGATGCAAAGGATAGTTATTAACTGCCATAAATAACAAAAGGATTCTGAGACAGATCCACAAAATCAACAACTCTCACTCTTTTCAGACACTGATATGATTTAAACACAAAAATGTGCAAATTGTAGAATAGCCAATTAAACAATTAAAGTACAAACCAATCTTTACGAGCTCCCATTATCTAAAAGACCCATGTCATCATTGATTTGTTGAGCGGCACTGATAGTTAAATGGATCTTTTACTTTTTTGGGTGAACTTTGTAATTGTCAAGGCAAGGGAATAGAATTCTAAGAGAGGATTTGCTTCAACAGTACATGCAAAGAACACCGAGGTGAGGTTTAACATGGGCTAGATGCAGCGATTTCCTCTCAGCTAAATTGACTGTCCTGAAGTCAAGAAAGTATTTATGCAAAATCACACCGTGGATAGATTTCTTCTCCATCTCTCTTATAGATAGCTGCAAGAAAATTCCAATCATATTGAAATTCCGATCATATCACAGCGCCAGGGACCCAGGTTCGATTCCAGGCTTGGGTCACTGTCTGTGTGGAGCTTGCACATTCTCCTCGTTCCCAAAGGGTGCAGCGCGCCACACTGGTGTTAAGTCTTAACACAAAGAGAGATGGCATGAAATCTGGAAACTTCTACGGGTTTCTACACATGAATGTTTAAATGTTTCTTTGATTGTCCTTGAATCTTCCCGCCATCCTCTCTCGCCGCACCCTTTGGGAACCACTGAAAGACATAGGAGCAGAATTAGGCCTCTCGACCCATCGATGGCTCCGCCATTTAATCATGGCTGATTTTTTTTTCTCATCCCCATTCTCCTGCCTTTTCCCCTGATCCCCTTATTAATCAAGACCCTATCTATCTCTGTCTTAAAAACACTCAATGACCTGACCTCCACAGCCTTCTGCAGCAAAGAGTTCCACAGGTTCACCACTCTCTGGCTGAAGAAATGCCTTATCTCTGTTTTAAAGGATCATCCCTTTAGCCTGAGCTTGTGCCCTCTGGTTCTAGCTTTTCCTAATAGTGGAAACATCCTCTCCATACGCACTCCATCCAGGCCTCGCAGCATCCTGTAAGTTTCAATAAGATCCCCCTTCATCATTCTAAACTCCAACGAGTACAGACCCAAAGTCCTCAACCGTTCCTCATATGACAAGCTCTTCATTCCAGGGATCATTCTTGAGAACCTCCTCTGGACCCTTTCCAACGGCAGCACATCCTTCCTTAGCTATGGGGCCCATAACTGCTCACAATACTCCAAATGGGGTCTGACCAGAGCCTTATACAGCCTCAGAAGTATCCCTGCTCTTGTATTCTAGCCCTCTCGACATGAATGCTAACATTACATTTGCCTTCCTAACTGCCGACTGAATGGGTAAATATAGGCCGGTTAGCTTAACTTCTGTAGAAGGGAAAATGCCTGAATCTATCATCAAGGAAGAAATAGCAAGACATCTGGATATAAATTGTCCCATTGGTAAGACGCAGCATGGGTTCATGAAGGGCAGGTCATGTTTGACTAATTTGGTGGAATTCTTTGAGAACATCACATGCGCAATGGAGAGTGGGGAACCTGTGGATGTGGTGTATCTGGATTTCCAGAAGGCATTTGACAAGGTGCCGCACCAAAAACTGCTGCATAAGATAAAGATGCACAGTGTTACAGATAATGTATAAGCATGGATAGAGGATTGGTTAACTAACAGGAAGCAAAGAGTAGGGGTAAATGGGTGTTTTTCTCGTTGGCGATCAGTGATTAGTGGTGTGCATCAGGGATCAGTGTTGGGACCGCAATTGTTCACAATTTACATAGATAATTTGGAGTTGGGGACCAAGTGTAGTGTGCCAAAATTCGCAGATGACACTAAGATGAGTGGCAGAGCAGAGGACGCTGAAAGTCTGTAAGGGACATAGATAGTCTAAGTGAGTGGGCGAGGGTCTGGCAGATGGAGTACAATGTTGGTAAATGTGAGGTCATCCATTTTGGAAGGAATAACAGCAAAATGGACTATTATTTAAATGGTAAAAAATTGCAGCATGCTGCTGTGCAGAGGGATCTGGGTGTCCTTGTGCAAGAATCTCAAGGAGTTGGTTTGCAGGTGCAATAGGTAATTAAGAAGGCAAATGGAATTTTGTCCTTCATTGCTAGAGGGATGGAGTTTAAAAACAGAGAGATTATGCTGCAGCTGTATAAGGTGCTGGTGAGGCCACACCTGGAGTATTGTGTACAGTTTTGGTCTCCTTACTTGAGAAAGGATGTACTGGTACTGGAGGAGGTGCACAGGAGGTTCACTAGGTTGATTCCGGAGTTGAGAGGATTGGCTTATGAGGAGAGACTGAGTAGACTGGGACTATGTTCATTGGAATTTAGAAGAATGAAGGGGGAATCTTGTAAAAACATATAAAATTATGAAGGGAATAGATAAGACAGAAGAAAGGAAGGTTGTTTCCATTGGCGAGTGAAACTAAAACTAGAAGGCATGGCCTTAAAATAAAGGGGAGCAGATTTAGGACTGCAACAGATCCACAGCAGACGCCATCTCACTGGCCCTGCACTCAACCCTGGAACACCTAGATAACAAAGACACCTATGTCAGACTCCTATTTGTTGACTACAGCTCAGCCTTCAACATCATTATTCCTACGAAACTCATCTCCAAACCCCATGGCCTGGTCCTCGGCTCCTCCCTCTGCGACTGGATCCTGAGCTTCCAAACCACAATCAGTAAGGATAGGTAACACCATCTCCTCCACGATCATCCTCAACACCGGTGCCTCAGAAGGTTGTGTTCTCACCCCCCAACTATACTCCTTATACACCTATGACTGTGGCCAAATTCCCCTTCAACTCGATTTTCAAGTTTGCTGACGACACCACCATAGTGGGTCGGATCTCCAACAATGATGAGACAGAGTACAGGAATGAGATAGAGAATCTGGTGAACTGTGCGATGACAATAATCTCTCCCTCAATGTCAACAAAATGAAGGAGATAGCCATCGACTTCAGGAAGCGTAGAGGAGAACATGCCCCTGGCTACATCAACGGGGATGAAGCGGAAAGGGTCGAGAGCTTCAAGGTTTTAGGTGTCCAGATCACCAACAACCTGTCCTGGTCTCCCCCATGCCAACACTATTGTTAAGAAAGCCCACCAACGCCTCTACCTTCTCAAAAGACTGAGGAAATTTGGCATGTTTGCTACGATTCTCACCAACTTTTACATTTGCACCATAGAAAGCATTCTTTCAGGTTGTATCACAGCTTGGTATGGCTCCTGCTCTGCCCAAGACTGCATGAAACTACGAAAGGTTGTGAATGTAGCCCAATCCATCACGCAAACCAGCCTCCCATCCACTGACTCTGTCTACTCTTCCCGCTGTCTCGGCAAAGCAGCCAGCATAATTAAGGACCCCACGCACCCCGGACATTCTCTCCTCCACCTTCTTCCATCTGGAAAAAGATACAAAATTCTGAGGTGATGTACCAACTGACTCAAGAACAGTTTCTTCCCTGCTGCCGTCAGACATTTGAATGGGCCTACCTTGCATTAAGTTGACCTTTCTGTACACCCTAGCTATGACTGTATTCTCTCATTTTCTTCTCAATGAAGGGTATGCTTTGTCTGTATAGCGCGCAAGAAACAATTCATGTATACTAATACATGTGACAATAATAAATCAAATCAAAATCAAAGTCAGGTTGCAGCTAGAGAGGAATGTTGGGCTTGTTTTGGGGGTAAGGAATACTCAGGAGTCACGTCCGGCCTGGAGAACAGGGTGAGGCTTATCAGGGTTTGGGGGCATATTGGTGGTGCTGGGAAGACCCATTGGTTGTGGGTGGGGGGGGGGGGGGGGGGGTGTGGGAAGTCCTGTGGGGTTTGGGAGGAGTCCCATGGGGGGAGGGGGGGTCGAGATGGGTCAGTGCTTTAGTTACCCAGAAGCTAGAAGTAATTTTAATTCTTCTAACTGTTACTGGGTAACTGTTGCTGTAATACAGTCAGAGTCATCAGAAGTGTGCAATCTAAATAACATTTTTGAATAGTTTGAACTTTCCAATGCAATTGCCGTACAATCCTTACCTGGGGATGTTGCTCCCCAGTGCATCATTGGGGTCCCCCCAGATACACTGCCCTGGGACCTAGAGGATACGCCCCACAATGTTTGTAGCACTCTTTTTCCCTATTCTCTGATGGATAATGGAAGAGAAGTATGATGTAGTTTCATTCATTAAGAAAAGGAAATTAAAGACAATGACAAAAGGTACACAATGAGTGAAAGTTCTGGAGGATGATGGAACAAAGCATATGGATAAAGTTAAATTGGCCAGTTTTAAGTGATAGCATTCTTGGCATGTTGCAGAAATGCCAGATCTTGATTGGGAATTTTTATTTTACTTCCCATATGATCAACTGCTCCTCCTCCAAAAAGTAAGTCATTTCTTTTTAATCTAAAATATTCAAAGAATGAATTGGCTCAAATCTCCAAAAGATAAAACAAAACTAAAGATCCTATGTATAGGGCTAAAAGAAATGCAGGAAAGAATCAGAGATGTTCTCAAATAGAGAATGATCACCTGATGAAGGAGCAGCGCTCCGAAAGCTCGTGATACCAAATAAACCTGTTGGATTTTAACTTGGTGTTGTGAGACTTCTTACTGTGCCCACCCCAGTCCAACGCCAGCATCTCCACATCTCGTACATTGTAGGAGCCATAATTCAGATAGAAGCAACAACTTCAGCTACCAAAATAGATTTGCTGAAAATGTCGTTTTAAACATTCAATGTCACACACATGCTGCCAAGTTTACTGGAAAAATTGTACGATGGAGCCTACACTCAGTCATTTCAACATGCCCTGTTTTATCACCTAAGTTACTGTCTTCTTCCCATGTAAAATACTGGAAATTCCTGAAGTAACAAAATAATTGTGCATACCAACACAATTAAACATATAACTAGGCGTTTTTAAACATGGAAATAGAACATTCAGCTCTCAGTATAAATGAAATATACAGCCTCACAACTCTGTAGAAATTTCTTGTTCCTATTCTAAATCTTTTCTCGAAATCTCCTCACCAAAATACTGAAAGATGGATAAAGATGGGGTACCAGAACATCCTAAATCAAATTGAGTCTTGTAGCTCTGGATCCTCAAGCACTGGAAACAGTGTTTCTACCTACCTCATCAATTAAAAAAAATTCTATTGTATTGCCTCATAATCCACATTGTTGCACCAAATAAAGACCCAATTCTTCAAAGTCTTTCTTTGTATTTGTACTTCCTGAAGTCAGGTAGCATCCTAGTGAATGCACTGTATTCTCTCCAAATCTTTCCTTTGTTGTATATTCCAATATTCTCTCCAGATAAATGGAATGATGGATTTAAAAAAAGTACAAGCATCTCCTAAAACGGAGTGGCACAGTGGTTAGCACTGCTGCCTCATAGCATCAGGCACCTAGGTTCAATTCCCGGCTTGAGATCACTGTCAGTGCAGAGTCTGCACGTTCTCCCATTTGTGTGTGGCTTTCCTCCGGATGCACCATTATTTTCCCACAGTCCGAAAGACGTGCTGGTTAGGTGCATTGGCCATGCTAAATTCTCCCTCCGTGTACCCAAACAGGAGCCGGAGTGTGGCAACTAGGGCATTTTCACAGTAAATTCATTGCAGTATTAATGTAAGCTGACTTGTGATACTAATAAATAAACTTTAAAACTTTAAATTTAAACCAAACTAAATTAAGGGACAATCTAGAAAAACCTTGAACAAGTCCAACTACTATGTTCACGTGTTATTATTTAAAAGCTGTTCTAACTCAAGGATAAAACTAAAAAATTCCTTACATGGACCACACAGCTGTAACATTTGCCAAAGTAAGATGAGGTCATGAGAAATTAAACATGACAGACTGTGCCAGGATTGATACTTATAGCTGTAATCAGAATCCTGGAACCTTGGTGTAGCAGAGATGTTTACCTACTTGGTTTGTAAGGGATTTTAATTTGTGTTACATTGCTGCTATGAAGTTAGAATTACCTCATAAAGCGTCAACTCCTAGAGAAAGATACTTTCTGGAATGTTTAGAGCAAATTAGCTGAAATGCCAGTCCACCAGGCCACCTCAGATGTGTGTATTTTCATTAATTTTGAGATAATACATGTCATTGAGCACATTCCCACCTTCATTGTTAGAAATACGTTCATTTAATAAACTCAGTGTGGGAGGTGTGGAGTGGTTGCATAGCTAAACAGAAAATACAGTTGCCATAGCTTCCACACCAAAAGGGGATGTTTCTCATTCCGACTGGAAGCTTTGATTGGCAACTCAATGAGGTAATCTCCAACACAAGGAGCTGAGGGAGAGGTCAGCGTAATGTATCATCAGTTTCTTTCTGGACAAGTGAATTTGTGACAGCTGAAACTGCAACAGCCTGATAGATAGCAAGATCTCACTTTCAAGAATTTATAAAATGAGTTTAACTCATAACAGGGGACAAACTTGCGTAGTTCTGTGACGCTAGAGCCATTTGGAGATAGGCAAATTGTGCTATGAAAGCAGTGGGGTTTTTTTCACGTGTTTTTCAAGTAAAATAAACCACTTTTCTGGTTTACACTCGTGGTTTTCAGCCCACTTTACAAAAAGACAACATGTAGGCGCAATTTTTCTTTTTAAATCATTCATGGATGGGTACATGAATAGAGAGGGAATAGAGAGATATGACCGAGTAAGGGCAGAAGTTTGTTTTTTACGTTAGTTAGGGCATCATGATTGGCACAGGCTTGGGGGGGGCCGAAGGGCCAGTTTCTGTGCTGTACTTTTCTTCATTCTTTGTATGGGATGCACACATCACTGGCTGGGCCAGCATTTATTGCCCATCCCTGAGGGCATTTAAGAGACAACCACATTGCTGTGGATCTGGAGTCACATGTAGGCCAGACCAGGGAAGGATGGCAGATTTCCTTCCCTAAAGGACATTAGTGAACCAGATGGGTTTTTACGACAATCAGCAATGGTTTCATGGTCATCAGTAGACTTTTACTGAATTCAAATTTCAGCACCAGCCGTGACGGGATTCGAACATAGGTCCCCAGAGCAATACCTTGGGTCTTTGGATTAGTGGTCCAGTGACAATACCACTACGCCACTGCCTCCCCTACATCCTCTTGCAACACTGGTTTGTGCATTCCTGGAGAGTTGATCACATACATGAACACTTTACCACATGACCACATGGAAGACCACCCATTTGAAAGTCAGGTTTTCCTGTGAAATCAAACTCGAGGTGATCAACATAAATCTGAAAATAAACTGAGGAAACACAGGAAGATCAAAGTGTCAGCTAACCCCATCCCTATTAGACTCATAGAGTCATAGAGGTTTACAACATGGAAACGGGCCCTTCGGCCCAACTTGTCCATGCTGCCCTTTTTTTTTAAACCCCTAAACTAATCTCAATTGCCCGCATTTGGCCCATATCCCTCTAAATCCATCTTACCCATGTAACTGTCTAAATGCTTTTTAAAAGACAAAATTGTACCCGCCTCTACTACTACCTCTGGCAGCTTGTTCCAGACACTCACCACCATCTGTGTGAAAAAATTGCCCCTCTGGATACTTTTGTATCTCTCCCCTCTTACCTTAAACCTATGCCCTCTAGTTTTAGACTCTCCTACCTTTGGGAAAAGATATTGACTATCTCGCTGATCTGTGCCCCTCATTATTTTATAGACCTCTATAAGATCACCCCTCAGCCTTCTACGCTCCAGAGAAAAGAGTCCCAGTCTATCCAGCCTCTTTGGTAGCATCCTACCTTTCTAGTTTAATAATATCCTTTCTATAATAGGGTGACCAGAACTGTACACGGTATTCCAAGTGTGGCCTTACTAATGTCTTGTACAACTTCAACAAGGCATCCCAACTCCTGTATTCAATGTTCTGACCGATGAAACCAAGCATGCTGAATGCCTTCTTCACCACTCTGTCCACCTGTGACTCCACTTTCAAGGAGCTATGAACATGTACGTACCCCTAGATCTCTTTGTTCTGTAACTCTCCCCAATGTCCTACCATTAACTGAGTAAGTCCTGCCCTGGTTCAATCTACCAAAATGCATCATCTCGCATTTATCTAAATTAAACTCCATCTGCCATTTGTCTCCTCACTGGCCCAATTGATCAAGATCCCGTTGCAATCTCTCAGCCAGTGGGTGGTAGGGGTAGCTTTAGCCTTCTTGGGTTGGGAAAAAAAATTATCAGCTCAGGTTCCCATTCCCAATCTCCAGTCATGTCTTTAAAAACGGAATCATATGAAAAGTTACCATGCTCATATGTTTGCGACACAGTTGGATTAAATTTTCCTGAAGTAACATTTTCTCTTTTCTTTCTCTGCTGCACCCCCAATCATCAGAATGAAGAGATAGTCCATCTAAACTTTGCACAATATCAAACTGTATCATTTAACTTTAATCACCAATCGTCTCTCTACTAACACCTACGTGAAAAGGTTAATGATTGAAATTTTATTTTTTTATTAGAAGCTTTCAGGATTTTCCTTTTTTTTCTCTATTACTGTAGGCCAACAACATCCAGCATTTAGAGATAAATGTTTAAATTTAAATGATTTAAGAATATTCACTGCTTTTATAAAATATTTTGACACTTTGTAAGTCAGGCATGCAGCAGATCACACTCTAAGGTACATGGCATTTTTGCATTTATTTAGTGCACATGCAGATTGGTTCTGCCGAGCATCTTTATTAACTTATGGTCAGTTTACACAGACAAGGGGGTCAGTTAGCTCAGTTGGCTGGATGGCTGGTTTGTGATGCGAAGTGATGCCAACAGCGTGGGTTCAATTCCCGTACCAGCTGAAGTTATTCATGAAAGCTGTACCTTCTCAACCTCACCTCTCGCCTGAGGTGTGGTGATCCTCAGGTTAAATCGCCACCAGTGGTGATCTTTCAGGAATCACTGGAGGCAGGGAGGGTACCAGAGGACTGGAAAGTAGCGTATGTAACATCGCTGTTTAAGAAGGGAGGGAGGCAGCAGATGGGAAATTTTAGGCCAGTTAGCCTGACTTTGATCATTGGCAAGATTTTAGAATCCATTATTATAGATCACAGATAACTTGGATGATGAAGTAGGACTGAGTCAGCACGGCTTTGGCAAGGGGAGGTCATGTCTGACAAATCTGTTAGAGTTCTTTGAGGAGGTAACAAGGAAGTTAGATAAAGGAGAACTCGTGGACATGATTTATTTAGATTTCCAGAAGGCCTTTGACAAGGTGCCGCATAGGAGACTGTTAAATAAGTTAAGAGCCCATGGTGTTAAGGGTAAGATCCTGGCATGGATAGAGGGTTGGCTGACTGGCAGAAGGCAGAGAGTGGGGATAAAGGGGTCTTTCTCAGCATGGCAGCCAGTGACTAGTGGTGTGCCTCAGGTGTCAGTGCTGGGACCACAACTATTCACAACATACATTAACGATTTGGAGGAAGGAACTGCAGGCACTGTAGCTAAGTTTGCAGATGATACAAAGATATGTAGAGGGAGGGGTAGTATTGAGGAAGCAGGGGGGCTGCAGGAGGATTTGGACAGGTCAGGAGAGTGGGCAAAGAAGTGGCAGATGGAATACAATGTGGAAAAGTGTGAGGTTATGCACTTTGGAAGGAGGAATGGAGGCATAGATTATTTTCTAAATGGAAAAATGCTTAGGAAATCAGAAACACAAAGGGACTTGGGAATTATTGTTCAAGATTCTCTTAAGGTTAACGTGCAGGTTCATAAGAATATAAGAACTAGGAGCAGAAGTGGGCCATCTGGCCTCTCAAGCCTGCTCGGCCATTCAATAAGATCATGGCTGATCTTTTCGTGGACTCAGCTCCGCTTACCCGCCTGCTCACCATAACCCTTAATTCCTTTACTGTTCAAAAATGTATCTATCCTTGCCTTAAAAACATTCAATGAGGTAGCCTCAACTGCTTCACTGGGCAGGGAATTCCACAGATTCACAAACCTTTGTGTGAAGAAGTTCCTCCTCAACTCAGTCCTAAATCTGCTCCCCCTTATTTTGAGGGCATGCCTCTCGTTCTATTTTCACCCGCCAGTGGAAACAACTTCCCTGCTTCCATCTTATCTATTCCCTTCAGAATGTTATATGTTTCTATAAGATCCCCCCTCATTCTTCTGAATTCCAATGAGTATAGCCCGAGTCTACTCAGTCCCTCCTCATAAGCCAACCCTCTCAACTCTGGAATCAACCTAGTGAATCTCCTCTGCAGCCCCTCCAGTGCCAGTATATCCTTTCTCAAGTAAGAAGACCAAAACTGCACACAGTACTCCAGGTATGGCCTCACCAGCACCATAATCTCCCTGTTTTTAAACTCCATCCCTCTAGCAATGAAGGACAAAATTCCATTTGCCTTCTTAATTACCTGCTGCACCTCCAAACCAACTCCTTGAGATTCTTGCACAAGGACACCCAGATCCCTCTGCACAGCAGCATGCTGCAATTTTTTACCATTTAAATATTAGTCCATTTTGCTGTTGTTCCTACCAAAATGGATAACCTCACATTTACCAACATTGTACTCCATCTGCCAGACCCTCGCCCATTCAGTTGGACTATCTATATCCCTTTGCAGACTTTCAGCATCCTCTGCACACTTTGCTCTGCCACTCATCTTAGTGTCATCTGCGAATTTTGACACACTACACTTGGTCCCCAACTCCAAATCATCTATGTAAATCGTAAACAATTGCGGTCCCAACACTGATCCCTGAGGCACACCACTAGTCACTAATTGCCAACCAGAAAAACACCCATTTACCTCCACTCTTTGTTTCCTGTTAGTTAACCAATCCTCTATCCATGCTAATACATTATCCGTGACACCGTGCACCTTTATCTTAAGCAGCGGTCTTTGGTGCGGCACCTTGTCAAAGGCCTTCTGGAAATCCAGGTACACCACATCCACAGGTTCCCCACTGTCCACTGCGCATGTGATGTTCTCAAAGAATTCCACCAAATTAGTCAAACATGACCTGTCCTTCATAAACCCATGCTGCATCTTACCAATGGGACAATTTATGTCCAGATGTCTCGCTATTTCTTCCTTGAAGATAGATTCAAGCATTTTCCCTACTACAGAAGTTAAGCTAACCGGCCTATAGTTACCCATTCAGTCGGCAGTTAGGAAGGCAAATGCAACGTTAGCATTCATGTCGAGAGGGCTAGAATACAAGAGCAGGGATGAACTTCTGAGGCTGTATAAGGCTCTAGTCAGACCCCATTTGGAGTACTGTGCACAGTTTTGAGCCCCATATCTAAGGAAGGATATGCTGGCCTTGGAAAGGGTCCACAGGAGGTTCACAAGAATGATCCCTGGAATGAAGAGCTTATCCTATGAGGTACGGTTGAGGACTCTGGGTCTGTACTCATTGGACTTTAGAAGGATGAGGGGGGATCTTATTGAAACGTACAGGATACTGCGAGGCCTGGATAGAGTGCACATGGAGAGGATGTTTCCACTAGTAGGGAAAACTAGAACCAGAGGGCATAACCTCAGGCTAAAGGGGCGATCCTTTAAAACAGAGATGAGAAGGCATTTCTTCAGCCAGAGTGGTGAATCTGTAGAACTCTTTGCCGCAGAAGGCTGTGGAGGCCAGGTCATTGAGTGTTTTTAAGACAGAGATAGATAGGTTCTTGATTAATAAGGGGATCAGGGGTATGGGAAAAGGGCAGGAGAATGGGGATGAGAAAAATATCAGCCATGATTGAATGGTGGAGCAGACTCGATGGGCCGAGTGGCTTCATGCTGCTCCTATGTCTTATGGTCTTACCAGTCAGCTCTCTCTCTGAAAAGGGAGAGAACAGCCTATGGTCCTGTGGGACTTAGGCAGCTTTCTTACACAGACAACAGACGTTGACAATTTGATAAGTAATTCATATTGAGTTCTAGTCTTAAAGTTAAATATTATCCTTTGGAGAGACATTTTCTTTCTCCATTTTTCTTTGAATGACCTGGCCATTTACTAACTTGTTCTAACTAGGTTTTCTAACTAGGAAGAATAAAAACAGAAAATAGAAGCAGGAGTAAGCTATTTGGGCCTTCGAGCCTACGCCGCCTTTCATTATCATGGCTGATTGTCAAATTCAATAGCCTGATCCTGCCTTCCCCAATATCCCTTGATCCCTTTAGCCTCAAGAGCTATATCTAATTCCTTCTTGAAAATAGAAACCTAAATCCTTTATTTTAAATAATAGTATTGTATTACCGATATATATCACAATATTCAAGCGTTTTATAGTTCACAGCTTTCTGTGCAGCTTTATAAATCTATAGTGTTACAGAAAATATGGTACTATTAATGCACTAGATTGGAGACATCAGCATTAACAAAGTTGTTATTGTAATACAGTACAGCTGCCTTTTTAAAAACTCTCAGGCAAACCCAGTATTTAACTTTCTAATCCTATTCATCTTCATGGTAAACAAAGTCACATAAAAGATCAACCACTCAATTAGCTTTGTTAGGGCTAATTTGCACATTTTCTGTTTTTGGCCTCCTAAACAAAGTATGTAGAGACAATAGGGTTGGGTTGAAGTAGATAACATTTCTTTAATTGAGAATAAGAAATTCATAAATACAGGGCAATTTGTTTGCTCCAAATGCAAGTCATAAAGCTCTATATACTGAAGACACACTCCCAAAAATAGTTGGAAAGCCTTGATAGAACTGATGTGGAGAAGCCGGCATTGGACTGAGGTAGGCACAGTAAGAAGTCTCACAACACCAGGTTAAAGTCCAACAGGTTTATTTGGTAGCACGAGCTTTCGGAGCGCTGCTCCTTCATCAGGTCACCTGATGAAGGAGCATGCTCCGAAAGCTTGTGCTATTAAATAAACCTGTTGGACTTTAACCTGGTGTTGTTAGAACTGGGTAAGAAGTTTAACAACACCAGGTTAAAGTCCAATAGGTTTATTTGGTAGCAAGAGCCACTTTTGCTACCAAATAAACCTGTTGGACTTTAACCTGGTGTTGTTAAACTTCTTACTGTGTTTACCCCAGTCCAACGCCAGCATCTCCACATCGTTGTTAGAACTGTACAGGGCATTGTTGAGACCATACCTAGAATTTTCATACAGTTTTGATCTCCTTACTTAAGGAGGGACATTATTAGAGGCATTTCAGAGAAGGTTCACTTGTACATGTAGGCAAGTTGGGCTTATACCGATTGGAGTTAGAAGAATGAGAGGTGATCTTCTTGAAACATATAAATTTCTGAAGGTGTTTGACAGGCCAGATGCTGGGAGGACGTATCACCCTCACGGTGGAATCTAGAAATAGTAGGCACAGTTTCAGAATATAGGATATCCCATTTAAGTCAGAGATGAGGAGGAATTTCTTCTCTCTGACAGTTGTGAACCTATGAAGTTCTCCAGAGAGCAGTGAAGGCTGGATCATTGAATATATTCAAGGCTGAGCTAGACAGATTATTGATCTGCAAGGTAGTCAGGGGTTATGGGGGCAGGCAGTGAATGAGGACCACAATAAGATCAGCCATGATCTCAATGAATGGCAGAGTTGGTTCAAGGGGCTTATGTCCAACCCCTGTGCTTTATGCCCCTATATCCACTGGTCATTGCATAGTATCCAGTTTCATTTGCAACTCCTCAAATCATGAAGTAATCTGTGTCCACAAGCAGTAAGAACTGGACAACATTTGGGTTTGGGCTGACATTTGTTCCACAAAAATATCAGGTAATGAATATCTCCAGCAAGAGAGAATCTATCCGTGTCCCCTTAACACAAGGGCATTATCATCACTGAATCCTCCACCCTGGGAGTGACCATTAATCAGAAAAGTAACAGGACAGCCACATAAATACTGTGGCTACCAAAGCAGGGAATTCTGTGGCAAGTAACTCACCTCCGGATTCACAAAGCTCATCCACCATCTACAAAACACATGTTAGGAGCTTGAATCAGTGCAACTCCAAAAACACTTGAGGATCTCGAATCCAGGAAAAAGCAGCCCTGCTCGATAGGCAAGCCATCCGCCCACCACTTTAAACATTTACCTCCCCCACCACGAAGGCACCACGGCTGCAGCAGGCTGGGAGTTGGCAGTGGAAAAATGGAATGCGCTGCCTGAGAGTGTGGTGAAGGCAGGTACTCTCACATTGAGTGATATTTCATCTTGTTTGAAAAGTTAACAACAAACTAAAGTGGCAAAGGACATTTGAACTCTCATTTTGCAAGATGCTTAAGTTGGGATGGCTTCAGATGTGTACTCTAGCCTTTTGGCAGAACAATCCTCAGATAATGACGTGGTTAAAACTGCGGCAATTAATGTTTACAAGCTTGTCCCTGAAGCATCTCATTTGAAATTTCTAGGCTTTAAAGAAAAGTCCAAATGAAACATTTGCAGAATTTGCTAGGGAGAAACGAATGTGGTGGGACCAGTTGACTTGATCACAAACAGAAGAATATGATATATCACAAAGGCAGCTGGGGGACAGTAGGGGGCATTTATAAATGCATAGGAAAGCTGGCACAAGAGTCTAGCTTTAGGGAGAGGGCAGGTGCTGGTCCAGTCATTAAAATGGTAGCGTAGAGACAAAAGTGATGTAACGTAACCAAGACATTTTTTTTGCCATAAGACGGGATATCTCCAAGCCAATTATTGGAAGCTGAACGATAAACTGGCAGCAGTAACAGGAACGTTTTAAGATGTGTTCAGGAAAGGTCTTCAAGAAATCAGTGTTAAATCAGTCGCATGATGCAAAGTGATAAGAATTTCCACAGGGAAATCTGCACTAAAAGTTGAAGATTGTAAGAAACCCACTGCATCTAATTTTTTTTTACGTTGGGAATCTATACAGATGCAAATGGTTATAAGGGGTTAGTATCTGAATGAAAAATTATTCAATTTTTGTCCAAGAAAGAGCCCAGGAAAATTGTTATCCTGAGAGATACTGGTTCAGCTCAGAGCTTATTGTTAGCAAAGGATTTGGACCTTTTTTTCAGACAGCTTACTGAATCAGAATGTATTAATGTGTGCCTTTTCTGTTGCATAAAGTAAATTTAAATTGTGCTCTCGTGAAGGGACCTTGTGTGGTCGGAGTCATTCTGAAATTACCTATTGAAAATGTAGACTTTATGTTTGGCAATGACATAGCAGGTATTATAGTTTTGCCACTACTTGGGATGGGGTATCACAATTCCAAAGTTGTTCCTGTGATTAAAACTTCCTTGCCCATCTGTGATCCAGTTGAGAAAAGAACTGATTCAAGTTAAAATACTGATGTATCTGCCTCAGTAATGGGCGCTACAGAGGCAACAAAGGGCCTGCAGAATTGCCAAATAAAAATTTAGCAGAAAAACAGACCACAAGGTGATCTGGAAGGGTCAACTCTTGACACCAAATCGCAAGTATTGTCAGTGCTGAGACACAGGAGACAGCAGCAAAAGTCCAGGCAAGTGGACAGTTCGTAAAAGACCACATAAAACACCAAGAGGATTGGAACGATGAGATTTGTGAATTCATGGAAGACTGGAAAGAAAAATAAAAGTCCAAAAGCTATTGACATCACTCCCGACCTCATTACAGCCTTGGTTCAAATATGGACAAAAGAACTGAATTCCAGAGGTGAGGAGAGAGTGACTGCCCTTGACATCAAGGCAGCAAGTGACTGATTGTGGCATTGAGGAGGCCTAGCAAAACTGGAGTCAATGAGAATCAGTGGGAAAACTCTCCACTACTTTTATCTAGGATAAAAGAAGATAGCAGTAGTTGTTGGAGGTCAATCATCTTAATCCCACAGCATAACTGCAGGAGTTGCTCAGAGTAATGCCCCAGGCCCAACCATCTTCAACTGCTTCACCTTCCCTCCTAAAAGTCAGAAGTAGGGTGACGCTGATGATTGCCGCTGATGCACAGTGACAGCAGTGTGCACCATCAACAAGATGTGCTGCAGCAATTCACCAAGGCTTCTTAGACAATATCTTTCAAACCTGCAACCACTGCCACCTGGGTCAAGGGCAGCAGATGCATGGAAACACCAACTGCAAGTTCCCCTCCAAGGCACACACCATCCTGACTTGGAATTATATTGCCATGCCTCTACTGTCGCTTGGTAAAAGTCCTGCAATTCCCTCCCTAACCGCATTGTGGGTATATCTACACCACATGGTCTGTAGCGGTTCAAAAAGGCAGCTCACCACACCTTCTCAAGGAAAATTAGGCATGGGCAGTAAAAAAAAAGTCAGTCCAGCCAGTAAATGCCCAGATCCTGTGAAAGAATAATAGAAAGAAAGGCAGGGCTTCTTCAACAGCATCTTGTAAACCCCCAACCTCTACCACACAAAAGGACAAGAGAGATGGGTACGTGGAAACACCATGTAAGGATGGCAGATTTCCTTCCCGAAAGGAGCATTAGTGAACCACATTGTTTTTTTACCACAATTGATGATAGTTTCATGGTCACTATTACTGAGGCTAGCTTTCAATTCCAGATTTTATTCATTTAATTTAAATTCCCCCAGCTGCCATGGTGGGATTTGAACCCGTGTCCCACAGAGCATTAGCCTGCATACCCCCATACATGAATGACTATCCTTTCTGTTTCCTAAGATCATTCCTGGATAGTCTAACCCTAATTTTAAGGTGGACTTCCTTGTTCTGCACTAGGCACCATAGGAAATAATTTTTCTCCATTTACCCCAACCAGTGTCGTTAAATCATCTTAAGGATGGATTCAGATCCACACTTAAACTTCTATAGTCCAGTGACATCACCACTAGCCACCATCTCCCTGCAGATTTAGAAACATAGAAACCCTACAGTGCAGAAACAGGCCATTCGGCCCATCGAGTCTGCACCAACCACAATCCCACCCAGGCCCTACTCCCATATCCCTACACATTTACCCGCTAATCCCTGTAACCTACGCATCTCAGGACACTAAGGGGCAATTTTAGCATGGCCAATCAACCTAACCCGCACATCTTTGGACTGTGGGAGGAAACCGGAGCACCTGGAGGAAACCCACGCAGACACGAGAAGAACGTGCAAACTCCACACAGACAGTGACCCAAGCCAGGAATCGAACCCAGGTCCCTGGAGCTGTGAAGCAGCAGTGCTAACCACTGTGCTACCGTGCCGCCCATTTGTTCTACATCCTTCCCACTAACTGGCAGTCTATAGACTATATTGAGCAATGTAATTGCACCCTTTTTGTTCCTTAATTCCAGCCAAATTAATTCTGTCCTTGAATCCTCTGGCACATCCTTTCTCCGACACTGCTTTGCTCTCCATAACCAATACCACCACTCCTTCTTCTTTTCCTAGATTTTCTGAACACCTTGTACTCAAGGAATATTTCACACCCAGTTCTACCCTTTCTTGAGCTAGATCTCCGTTATCGCGACAACATAATATTTCCACTTGACAATCTGCGCCTGTACCCCCCCAATCTTATTTACTATACTTTGTGCATTCACATACATGCGCAGTAACCCTGATTTAGACTTCAATAAATTTTCCCTCACTCCAACTCCACTGATTAACTTACTATTCTCTAATAGTAATTTTCTCTCTTGGTTCCCACACCCCTGCCGAGTTAGTCAAAGCCCTCCCAAAGGCATTGGCAAAATGCCCAGGAGTCTATGGCCTCCCTCCTTCACCACTTTTCCAGCCACACATTCACTTGACTTAGCCTTCTATTTCTGTACTCACTTATACGTGGCACTGGGAGTAATCTGGACGTTACTACATTGGAGGTCCTGCTTGTTAATTTTCTTCTTGCTCCCTAAATTCTGATTGCAGGACCCCACCCCCTTCCTACCCAAGTCATTGGTACCAACATGGACCAAAATCTCTGGCTGGTCTCCCTCCCCAGAAGAATGTCCTTCAGCTACTCTGTGACATCCTGGACTCTGCCACCAAGGAGGTAACATGCCATCTTGGAATTACGTCTACAGCCACAAAAACGCCTGTCTGTTCCCCTAACTAACAAATCCCCTATCAATATTGCTCTTCCTTTCTTCTTCCTCCCTTCCTGTACAACCGAGCTGCTCGTGGTTCTGACTTGGTTCTGACTACACTCCTCTGGGGAATCAGTGCCCTCACCAGCTTCCAAAACATAAAACCAATTTGTGAGCAGGACCCCAAGGTACTCCTGCACTACATGCCTGGTTCTCTTGGACTGACTGGTAGTCAGCCATTCCTTTTCTGCCTCCAGGCCCCTAAGCTGAGGTGTGACCACCTTTCCGAATGCGCTATACACAGCTCTCAGCCCTGCGGATGCGTCACAATGGCTGAAGCCGCCATTCATGCTCTGAAACCTGGAGCTCAAGTTTCTGCAGCTGGTAACACTTCCTGCGCATGGTCATATAGGACACGGGTAGTATCCATGACTTTGCACATATTGCAGGCCACACTCAACCAAGCTGCCCTGCCATGTTTTAACTTTACTTCTTTTACATTAACATTCAACTTTGGATTATTTATATTAATTTATTATATTGGCCATGGTTTTCCCTTATATTCCTGGTGTTTCTCATTTAAATCCAAGCATAGCTACTTCTTTAAAGATAGTGTGTTTTTCTAATTTACAATTTAAAGACAGTCCCTAACAACAGTTCCTTACCAACCAATTAACTTATTGTTTTCCTGTGATGGCATTATTTGTTTGATCTCACACTTCTTTCGAACTCAACCAGGGCCAGTTCTGAACAGCCTGCCGCCTCTCCAACTCCCAGGTAAGTGATGTAGGCCTCAAGCCTTGGCTCAGATTTATCTGCTCCCGCTCTGGGCTGCTCCCTCGCAGGTCCGCCACCTCTCTGAATCCCAGGTAAGTATAGGCCTCAAGCCTTGGCCCCGATTTGTCTGCTGCCACTCCAGGCTATTCCCTTGCAAGTCCATTGCCTCTCGAACTCCCAGGTAAGTGATATACAATGAGAATACAATGAGACAGAACTTCCACACGCCACCACTATATATAGTTTCACATAATTATACAGGTTATATAATATGACATTATACACCTTCATATCTTATATCACAATTTCTCATCAATGATCATCATTTTAGCATGACAAGGTTGCTACATCTTTATATTGTAATACATTTTGCATACATGACTGAAGGTAGGACGATTGCAGAGATGCAATATAAAATAAAAGGCGCAATTTTAAAACGGTGCAGAGAAACATGGAGGTTCACATATTCCATTGACAGTGGCAATTCAAATAGACACGGCTATTAAAAAGCACACAGGATCCTGAGCTGGAAGAGAGTTCGAAAACAAGGAAGTTTCACCGGTGCATTATAAAAGCTTCGGCTAGAGTATCATGTCCAATTCTGTGGAACATATTTTAGGAAGATGAGAAGGCCTTGGTGAGGGAGCAGAGCAGAATTGCTGGAATGCTTCCACAGATGAGAGATTTGAATTATATCAAGAAACAAAAGAAGATGGCAAGTCAGGAATTTTTAACAGCATTTCAAATTTTAAGGGGGATTGATGAAGTCAATAAGGAGAAACTATTTCCACTGTTAGGAGGGTCAATAACACAAACTTGGGATCATTTTAAAAGGAATTGGTGGAATGAAGATGAGGAGATAATTTTGTTGTAATGTGGAATCTGCTGCCTGAAAAAATATAAGAAATCAGATTCAATAGGAATTTATCAAACAGAACTGGATATTGAGGAGGAAAGATGTTCAGCTCCATGTGAAAAGAGCAGTGGAGTGGGACTAACTGGGTAGCTCTTTCAAAGAGCCAACACCAGCACAGGCATGATGGACCAAATGGCCTTATTCTGTGCTGTATGATTCTTCAATGTACAGTAAATAATAGAGAAAGATAGAAATAAAAGTGCAGCATTAGAAACACATGAAGTTTTAAAGTTTCATTCTCATGATTCAAAATCTGAACCCTCAGACTGATTTACATCCTAGTAACTCCCTCTTTATTCTGTAAACAGAAACAATATCTGCCTCACCTCTCTTGCTGTCAAATGATGCAGTCCCACTCTGAGTGCCTGCATCATAAAGACTGTCTCAGTGTCGTTCTAGTCATGCGAGGTCATTGCACAAGACTTACAGCAAGTGGTTTTTAAGAGGTTTTCACTTGCAGAGTAAATGCATGGCCTGCATGTTCAGGATGGCAAGCACTTGGCACCCGCCATCCTGAGAGTAGGTAGGGAACATATCCATGCCCACTCTGATAGGCTCACTGCCATTTTACACTCAGTTGAATGTTGATTGGCAGCGGGCAAGACTTTCGTCCACTCTTAAATAGAAGGCCTTCCTTGGAGAGTAGTCATCCAAGCAGGCACAAAGCTGCAGTGGCTGGATGAGGTATTGCAGCGCCTGAGCCTAAGTCGCAGGATCGCATTTCACGTAAGTATCAGGGGTCCCGGTGAGGTGGCGGAAGGGTAGGGGATGCCCTGAGGGGTCAGGACGGGAGCAATTTCAGTGTCAGGGGTAGGGGCGGGGGGGGGGGGGGGGTACGGGGGGGGGGGGTAGGGGATGCCCTGAAGGGTCAGGACGGGAGCGATTTCAGTGTCAGGGGTAGGGGCAGAGGGGAAGAGAGTCAGAACTCCCAGGTCCCTGAGAGGAGGGCGTCCCAAATCTGAAGGGGCTTTCAGATTGTGGCACCCCCATCTTCCTGCCTAAAATTGAGAGTGGACTTTTTCTGTTTGGCAGGCCAATCCAACCACCATCGCCAGCCTTAAAATGGAGACTGGGCACAAAAGACCCTTAAGTGGCCATTCAACGTCCTTAATAGGGGCATGGGTGGACTTTCAGTCCAATGGCCCTACTTGCCCCACTGTAAAACTTTGGCTGTGTTGGGATGCGTGGAATTATGGACGGAATCCTGTCCCTTCAATGTTACTCACTCCCCCACCTCAAATCCCACCCAAGGGGGGGGCACATAAAACTCTGGCCCACGCACTGGCAGACTCACCCCATGCTCCCAAAGCTGAAGCATCACTAAGGTAGCTTCTGCAATCATAAATTCTCTCTATTCTCCCCTCCCCACTGGGCCCCTCATCTTCCACAGGTACTGAGTACTATCTCAACACACTTCCCTATAGACATTCACATCTCCCATGCTGTCTCAAAGAAAACAGAAAACACTTGTGACTTCCACAACAGCACATAATTCTCAAGCAGAGTGTATTGTTACTCTATAAAATGTTACAGCTCAATAACAAAGTGAAATTAACAGAAAAGAAAAAAACAAAGAACTGATTTGTACCAAGTCTTACAATGCTAAACACTGAAATGTTTAAAAAACATAATTGTGATTTAATCACTATTCTTTTGCTAGAATTACTGTAAATTCAAATCAAAATGAACTCAAAAATGTATCTTATAACAACATGCTTTCCAATGTAATTTTCATTCCTATAGTGGTTAAGAAAAAAAATGGTACGCTTAAAAATTCAAGCCATCTTCACGTCAAAGTTTCTTGTTAAATCTTAATGCTTTTTTCCTGCCATATTCCAATCCTTAAGAACATCCCAGTTGATGTCCTGACTCGTCTGCCTCCTGGGGCGGCACGGTAGTACAGTGGTTGGGATGGCACGGTAGCACAGTGGTTAGCACTGCTGCTTCACAGCTCCAGGGACCTGGGTTCGATTCCCGGCTTGGGCCACTGTCTGTGTGGAGTTTGCATATTCTCCTCGTGTCTGCGTGGGTTTCCTCCGGGTGCTCCAGTTTCCTCCCACAGTCCAAAGATGTGTGGGTTAGGTTGATTGGCCATACTAAAATTGCCCCTTAGTGTCCTGAGATGCGTAGGTTAGAGGGATTAGCGGGTAAATATGTAACGATATGGGGGTAGGACCTGGGTGGGATTGTGGTTGGTGCAGACTTGATGGGCCAAATGGCCTCTTTCTGTACTGTAGGGTTTCTATGACTCTGCACTTTTTTAATAAAAATTTACAAGTGGGATGAAAGGGCCTGAAAAGTAAAATGAAATTTGCACAACCTAAATTGCTTTAAATCATCTTATAGATTGAAACTCGGTAAGATCATTACTTAATCCCCTTTGTTTTAATAACTTATTTTACACAACCTTTAACCTATTGTTTCTACAGTAATTTACGGTAATTAGATATATATTGCAAAATTAAAAAGCTTGTATAACAGAATCAATTTACATTGAATTGCGTGTAGGCTGTTGACTAGATTCATCAATTTAGTTTGAATACGCAAGATTTCCATCAGAAATAAATTAAATTGTAGATAAGCAACACAAAATGGTTACTAATAGAAAAGTAAGATATTGTCGATGCTGAAAATCTCAAATAAAGCAAGAAACATTCAGCAGCTCAGGTAGTAGCTGTACAGAGGGAATTCAAGTTAGTGTTTCATATCAATGATCTTTTGTCAGAACATTAAAAACAAAACTGCTCTTTGCAGGAAATGTGGCTTAGGAAGGTCACAAGGATTCCTGGTACAGCAAATGGAAATGCTGCAATGGTTGAAGTGAGTCAGCAGCTTTACTGAAATAAAAAGAAAAACTGCTGGAAAAACTCGGCAAGTCTGGCAGCATCTGTTGAGAAAAACAGAATTATTGTTTCCTGGAAGATGCTGTCAAAGGCAAGTTTCTACAATGCATCCTGTAGATGGCGCACACTGCAGCTAATTTGCACCAGCGGTGGATGGGGTGCTACTCAAGCGGGCTGTTTGAGACCTGGATGGTGCTGAGCTTTTTGAGTGTGGAGCTGCATTCATCCAGGCAAGTGCAGAGTATTTCATCAAACTCCTGACCTGTGCTTTGGACATGGTGGACAGGCTTTGGGAGTCAAGAGGCGAGATACTCGCCACAGAATTCTCAACCTCTGACCTGCTCTTCTAGTCACAGTATTTATAAGACCATAAGAAATAGGAACAGGAGTAGGCTGCTAGGCCCCTCAAGCCTTTTCCATCACTCAACAGGATCATGGCTGATCTGATACTTCTCGTCCTTTCCTGTCCTTTCCCCGTAACGCTGGATTTCTTTACTGATCAAAAATCTATATACCTCAGCCTTAAATATACACAAGGACTCTGTCCCAAAGCTCTCTGTGGCAAGAAGTTCCAAAGAATCACAAGCCTCTAAGAAATTCCTCCTCATCTCAGTCTTAAATTGGCATCCCTTTATTCTGAGACTATGCCCTTTGGTCCTAGTCTCTCCCGTGAGGGGAACCATCCTCGCAGCCCCTTAAGAATCCAATTTGTTTCAATGAGATCACCTCTCATTCTTCTAAATTCCAATGAGTAGAGTTCCAACCTGTTTAACCTTTGCTTATAAAACAATCCGTCCATACTGGGGATCATCCTACTGAACCTTTTCTGAACTACCTCCAATAAAATGATATCTTTCCTTAAAAAAGGGGACCAAAACTGCTCTGTGGTCTCACCAATACCTTGTACAGTTCCAGCAAGACTTCCCTACTATTATACTCCAACCCTCTTGAAATAAGGGCCAACATTCCATTGCCTTATTCCTGAATACCTCCTGCACCAGTGTGCTAGCTTTCTGTGCTTCGTGCACAAGTACCCGCAAGTCCCTTTGTGTTGCAGCTTTTTACAGTTTTTCTTCCTTTCAAAATGAACAACTTCATATTATACTCCATGTGCCAACTTTTTGTCCACTGACTTAATCTATCAATGTCTGTTTTTAAACTTTGTATCCCTCTCGCAACTTGCCTTTCCACCTATTTTTATATGGCTGGTCCACTTCGGTTTCTGGTTAATGGTAACCTCCAGAAAGTTGATAGTGGGGGATTCAGCAACTGTAATCCCAAGGGGAGATGGTCATTGACTGGCACTTGCGTGGCACTTGCCACTTATCAGCCCAAGCTTGAGTGTCGTCCAGCTGTTCCTTAACACAAACTGCTTTAGTCTCTGAGGAGTGGTGCTGAACATTGCTGATAATTGCACAAACAGCCCCACTGCAATATTGAGTGTCTTCGGCTGTTTCTGGATATCACGTGCAGTAAATAGAATTATCTGAAGACTTGCATTCGTGATGCTGGGGACCGCAGGAGGAGGCCGAGGTGCATCATTCACTTGGCACTTCTGGCTAAAGATGTCTGTGAATGCTTCAGCCTTGTCTTTTGCACTGATGTGCTTGGCTCCTCCATCATTGAGGGTGGGGATATTTGTGGAGCCTCCTCCTCCAGTTAGCTGTTTGATTGTCCACCAACACCCACAACTAAATGTAGCAGCACAGAGCCTAGATCGTATTGGTTGAGGAATTATTTAGTTGTTTATCATATGCTGCATTATCCTGTGCTGTATCTTCACCTGGTTGACACCCCATCTTTAGGCATGCTTGCGCTGCTCTTGGCATGCCTTCCTCCACTCTCACTGAACTAGGTAAATTCCCTAGCTTGCGGGTAATGATAGTGTTGGGGATATGCCAGGCCATGAGGTTGCAGGTTGCAGTTGAATACAATTTTGCTGCCGCTGGTGGCCCACGCACCTCCTGGAGTTGCTAGATCAATTCAAAATCTAGCCCATTTAGCACAGTGGTAGTGCCACACAGTATCCTCAATGTGAAGACAGGACTTGATCTCCACAACGACTGTGCAGTGTTCACTCCCAACAACAGTGTTACGGACAGATACATCTGCGACAGATCGATTGGTGAGAATGTGGTCAAGTAGGTTTTTCCCTCTTGTTGGTTTCCTCACCACCTGCTGCAGACCCAGACCCTCAGTCAGCTGAATCAGTAGTGGTGCTACCAAGTCGCTCTTGGTGATGGACATTGAAGTTGCTTGATGAGTCGGTGTCACAAGCCCCCAGATGTTAGTAAGGAGGAATTTGCAGGGTCGACAGGGCTGTGTGTGTCATTGTGTTTCCACTGCCTTGGTCGATGCCAGGTGATCCGCCTGTTCCATTCCTTATTTACTTTTCTGTAGAGGTTTGGTACAATGCAGTGCCATTTCAGAGGCAGTTGGAAGTCAACCACAATTCAGAGACTTGGACAACCTGTAGCAGATTTCTTTCTCTACATGAGCTTAGTGAACTGGATGGACTTTTATGACAATCAACAATGGTTTCATAGTCAACATTACTGAGACAAACTTTTAATCCTAGATTTATGAATTGAATTTAAATACCACCAGCTATTGTGGTGGGATTTAAACCCATGTCCCCAGAGCATTAACCTGGGCCTCTGGATTACTAAACCAATGGTATGACTGCAATGCCATTGTCCCCAGACATGTACGACTACCTTTTATGTTTCCGAACATCATTCCTGGACAGCTTAACCCTAATATTAAGGTGGGCTTCCTTGTTCTGAACGGCGCACCATAGGAAATGTTTTTTCTCCATTTATGCAACCAATGTCATTAAATCATCTTAAGGGTGGATTCAGGTCTAACCTTAAACTTCTATACTCAAGAGAACACAAATCACATCTCTGCAATCTGTCCTCATAATTAAACTCTTTTAGTCATGGTATCATCCTAGTGAGTCTAAGCTTCATCCCTTCCTTCCATATCATTCCTGGAGGTGCGATGCCCAAAACTGGACACAGTTCAAAGCTTTATCTAACTGTAGTTTCACTTCCACCACTCTGTGTCCAAGTCCTATTAAGATAAAGCCTTTTTAGCCTTAATTAGTGTTTATAGTTTGAACAGTTTCCTGTCTGTTCTTTAGATTATCTTCACGCTGACACAGTGGTTAGAACTGCTGCCACACAGCGCCAGGGACCCAGGTTCGATTCCGGCTTTGGGTGATTGTGTGGAGTTTGCACGTTCTCCACATGTCTGCGTGGGTTTCCTCCAGATGCTCCGGTTTCCTATCACAGTCCAAAGATGTGCAGGTTAGGTGGATTGACCATGCTAAATTGTTCCTTAGTGTCCCAAGATGTGTAAGGGTGATTAGTGGGGTAAATATGTGGGGTTGTGGGGATAGGACCTGGGTGAAATGCTCTGTTGGAAATGTGGTGCAGAATGAATGGGCCGAATGGCCTCCTTCTGCACTGTAGAGATTCCATGATTGTAGAATTCCAGTGGGTAATTTGCTGGAGGTGAGGAGCAGTATTGCAGTGAGGAAACTGGGAAGAAAATTAATGTAATGACACATTCACCAAAACGGGGCTTATGATGGTGCAGTTGGTGAGGATCACGGCTTGGAAGTCAACGTTGCAGACAGAGGCTGGTGACAAATTTCTGAGCACAACCAAATTTAACACGAGGGTAAGCCTGTGTGGTTGAAAGCCTATGCCAAAACCACTCCCACCTCAGAGTTTCACTATGCAGACGACTCTTATATGTACCCATTCAGAAACTGAGCTTCAGGTTATTATCGGCTCCTTCTCTGAAGTAAATAAGACAATGAGCCTTTCACTAAATACCTGGAAAACTACGGTTCTCTTCCAACTAGCTCCCACAGCAAAACACCACCTGCCACCAATAAGGATCAACAGTGGGATCCTGGAGACTTTCCGTATCTTGGGAGCTTCCTCTCAATGAAGGAAGATATAGATGAAAACTTCCTCATTATTTCCAATGTGCCAACTCAGCCTTCAGCCAATTGAGAAAGAATATTTGAGGAACTAAGCCAAGTTTATGGTTACCAGGAACTAGTGATCCTTCCGCTGCTGTGTGTCAGAGATTTGGACAATCTACAGCAGGCACTTAAAGGCCCTGGAGAAGGACCACTAGTGGTGCCTTTGCAAGATTCTCCAAATCCGGTGGCAAGAAAGGCAGTCCACCAGCAGCGACTTCTCCCAAGCCAACATGCCCAGCATTAAGGTGCTAATCACTGAAAACCAGCTTGACTGAGTGCGACATGTCACTGGTATGCCTGTCACCAGACTCTCAAAGCAACTGCTCTACTCAGATTTTGGTTGTGGCAGGTGACTCCCAGGAGGACATGGGAAGGTTTTAGGGATCTCCTTGAAGCGATGAAGAGATGAAGCGTACCCACCAACTCAAGGGAGTCCCTGGCTTATGACTGACCAAAATGAGAAGGCTCATTCGAGAAGGCACCAAACAGAGAGAACGTTTGTTGGAATGTGCAGGACTGAAGCCAAGTCAGAGGACGTGCACAAACTTTCAAACAACCCATCTTCCCAACTCATCATGCACCACTTGCTCTGCATGTGGCAGGGTCTGCAGAATACACATTGGACTTTTCAGGCATCTCAGATCCTACCAAACTGGAGTGGAAGCTAAGTAATCCTTGATCCCAAGGGACTGTCTCAGAAGTATTAGTTTTTATACCTGCCAATAGCTTTTTGTGGTTTCTGTTCTTGGACCTCTAAATCTCTGCTCTTCCACTGTTTCTAGCTTTGTGTTTAGAAAATGTACTGATCTATCTTTCTTAGGACCAAATTGGGTAATCTCACACCTCCATGCATTGAACTTCATCTGCCGCAGTTTTGCCCTCTTAAGCTAAGGCCCAAGTACAAGATACCCTGGGGGAATCTCCAAGTCAAATTCTGCAAATTTGAATACAAATCAAATACACCTACTTCCTACCCAACTCCCTAAAGTATATGGATCACAGTGGAATAGAATGCATAATCCATTTGCTTGTTCAAGGCGGTATTTTATTGCAGGGGTGTGGGGGCGGGGGGGGGGGGGGGGCGACAAATTATTGACATTTCCAGGACGTCACTGAACTGCTCAATTTAGTTGCAGCTTAGTAACTCACTACTAGTCACCTATTCACGGGTACTATTACCCTCCTGCAGCTTCCACTGTAATATATCATTAACTGCAATCAAATCCTGACATGCCTTCAAACGTCTGTAGCACAAACTATTATCTCTGCCAATAAAAACTTAAACAGATTAGCCATAAATCATATTCAAATATTATAACATTATAAATGGTGTCGTAAAACTGCTTTGTCCTTCAGTGAAATATTTAATTTGCTCACAGGTTATTTGGATTTTGGAGAGATGATTGATAGTTTAAAACTTAGCATAACTTTGAAGCAATGTCATCATAATGGTGAAGATTAACAAAAAAGGTAACTAAGATACCTGCACACAAAGAACAGCTTGTTATCGTAACAAGGACTGACAAAAGCTGAACTTTTTCCAGCTTGCATCTGCCAACATGATGGAGCAAATTAAGATTAAGAATTAAACAGCAAGGAACTTAAGTGTGATACAAGTTCAAATACTGGGAAAAGGGAAGCAAAAACCTAGCTGAAAAAGTTATTGGAAAATTCCTAACAGTAGCTCTGATTGAAACTCTGGTAGTGACATTGGTATTACTTACGATTTTTGAAATTAATTATTTAGATAATAATGCATATTTTCCCCGTGTCTGCGGGGGTTGGTGCTCCGGTTTCCTCCCAAAGATGTGCAGCTGAGGTGGATTGGTCATGCTAAATTGCCCTTTAGTGTCCCAAGATATGTAGGTTTGGGGGATTAGAAGGATAAATGTGAGGGGTTACGGGGGGGGCGGTGGAAAAGATGCTCTGTCAATGAAGGCCTGATGGGCCAAATGGCCGGCTTTCTTCTGCACTGTAGGGATTCTATAATTCTATATGTCAGCTTTAATTATTGTATGAATCATGGGCACTAATAAGCAAATCCAATACGCACACCTGATAATCCAGTTATATAATGGAATCCAGAGAACAGCAACGTGGAAATGAATGGTAATCATCTTCAATAGGATAAATTTTCATTATTGATTTGTCCAGAAGTACAAAGACCAAAATGGCACAATTTTCAACATTCCTTACAATTTGAAATGTTCTCTTCAAATTTAAAATATTTCTTAGCACTGAAACTATAGTCTTGATTAAAACCCTTCTCCTTCCAATCTCTAATCGCAACAGTCAAGAAAAAATTAGGCAAAGGGTTAAAATAGTGGAAATGAAAATCCTGCACACTGTGATCCTGGTTGCCACAATGTCAATGGAGACAAATAACGAGCCTCCAGCACTAGTGGACGTGATTTATTTAGATTTCCAAAAGGCTTTTAACAAGGTGCCGTATAGGAGACTGTTAAATAAATTAAGAGCCCATGGTGTTAAGGGTAAGATCCTGGCATGGATAGAGGGTTGGCTGACTGGCAGGAGGCAGAGAGTGGGGATAAAGGGGTCTTTTTCAGGATGGCAGCCAGTGACTTTTTCAGGATGGCAGCCAGTGACTAGTGGTGTGCCTTAGGGGTCGATGCTGGGACTACAACTTTTCACAATACACATTAACGATTTGGAAGAAGGAACCGAAGGCACTGTTGCCAAGTTTGCAGATATATAGGACAGGTAGTATTGAGGAAGCAGGGGGGCTGCAGAAGGACTTGGACAGGTTAGGAGAGTGGGCAAAGTAGTGGCAGATGGAATACAATGTGGAAAAGTGTGAGGTTATGCACTTTGGAAGGAGGAATGGAGGCATAGACTATTTTCTAAATGGGAAATGCTTAGAGAATCAGAAGCGCAAAGGAACTAGCGAGTCCTTCCTTGTTCAAGATTCTCTTCAGGCTAACGTGCAGGTCCAGTCAGCAGTTAGGAAGACAAAAGCAATGTTAGCATTCATGTCGAGAGGGCTAGAATACAAGATCAGGGATGTACTTCTGAGGCTGTATAAGGCTCTGGTCAGACCCCATTTGGAGTATTGTGAGCAGTTTTGGGCCCCGTATCCAAGGAAGGATGTGCTGGCCTTGGAAAGGGTCCAGAGGAGGTTCACAAGAATGATCCCTGGAATGAAGAGCTTGTTGTATGAGGAATGGTTGAGGACTCTGGGTCTGTACTTGTTGGACTTTAGAAGGATGAGGGGGGATCTTATTGAAACTTAGAGGATACTGCGAGGCCTGGATAGAGTGCACATGGAGAGGATGTTTCCACTAGTAGGAAAAACTAGAACCAGAGGGCACAACCTCAGGCTAAAGGGATGATCCTTTAAAAGAGAGATGAGGAGGAATTTCTTCAGCCAGAGAGTGATGAATCTGTGGAACTCTTTGCCGCAGAAGGTTGTGGAGGCCAGGTCATTGAGTCTTTAAGACCGGGTAGATAGGTTCTTGATTAATAAGGGGATCAGGGGTTATGGGGAAAAGGTAGGAGAATGGGGATAAGAAAAATATCAGCCATGATTGAATGGCGGAGCAGACTCAATGGGCCAAGCAGCCTAATTCTGCTCCTATGTCTTATGGTGTAATGGACTATGGAGGTGTGGAAGGTTGGTGCATATATGAAAATTAGATTTCACCTGACATTGCCACAGGAATCATGGAGATAGATATCATTGGCATGGGGATCCTGGTAGGACTGGATCAGCACGGTTTATTGTGGTGAATATAACAGTGGGATGATGAGTTTATTGCTCCAGCAATTATCTTTCACTGTAATGTGGGCTGTGACTATGCCGGTATCGTTTGTTTTGAAATTCAATGACTTTGTCCAAAAAGGTTTGAAGAGGTCAGTCGCCCCACGCACTACATGAGGAAGTCAAACACCAGAATAATATGTACACTGTCCAGATGATCACACTGTATGAATGGCTAGGCAAGATAATTTCTTGCATGAATAGTTCTACGTCAGAGGATTAGTTTCATCACTGTCGTGGTTGATGTGCTAAACCAACCACATTAAATAGCGAGGCAAAGGTAGCAACATGACTACAATGGATTGTGTTACACTCTCCATAGAGACCGATAATATTTCCATAACCTCCGATTATCTGAAAGAATGACTGAACAAACTGTCAAATTTTAAAACTTTTACTGTAACAAAAATGACTAAAAAGACAATTGACTAAACATTATTTTTATTTTTCAGGCAACTTATACTTTAACTACAGAAAGTGACATTATCCTTGTATACTTATTACCCATTTCAATCCCCGCAAACTCGTATTCCTTTTAGCAAACAGATTCCAGCTTCCAATAAGTTTCCAAATCTCCATTTTGGCAAGTAGTACATTCAAGTTTTCGAAGCATTTTTTAAATTCACCACCAACAGTAAAGCTTGATCCAATGATTAGTCTTCCCGTGGGTATGCCAGGACGAAACTTGCGGAATGCTTAGATGCCAACAGGATGTCTCCCCTCAACCAGAGACCATCTCCCCTCCCACATCTGGCTTGCAAAGTGAAAGTTAAGTTGCCTTTTCTCTGCTGACCACATAGAACATCATTGTCTGCCCATCATACTAATTGATTTGCAGGGAAGCCTATAACCTAATCTGAAAAAGACTCCCTTTTCCTCACGGCAAACATGAAACACATTAACCCTGGACCCAAATAGAAATGCTAATTGACTGTCTTTGGTCCCAACTCGCTTTCATCTTAGAAGTAAATGGTCCAGTTACAGCGCAACTGTTTACAGCATCTTTCTGGGATGTTGGGAGGGAGATCCAGAAACTACCCCAAATAAATTCAGAAACTGTGGCCAGTGTCTCAAAGTGTGAATATCTTGCACCTTCTTCTCAGTAACACAATCTAAGCCTGCCTTTGATCTAACAAATCAAACCATCCAGGCTTATTGTCAAACAGTCTGCAGAACAATTCACATAAATTTACCCTAAATTTAAAGCTAGTCTGAAAAATAAAATTTCTTATAAACCTTATTATTTTAACAAAAGTATGTGACATAAGGACCAAGCAACATAGGAGAATAGCCCAGCTGGTGCTATGTCTATGTAAGGTCCATTATCCCCGAGTAACTAATTGTTCAGGACAGGATCATCTTGAGAACAATTGAGGCAATAACTGATTTTATATATCAAGATTAATCACTGACAATGAGCAAATGCTCACCAGCCGGGAATGTTAGTCACTGGATATTGGAATACCAGTCAAAAGCCCATATTTCATATCTGAACAGCGCATGACAACATTTCGTTCTCACTTCAAAGTCCTTTTCAATAACTGTCTGAAGCTCTTTTTCCTTTACTGCTACACTACCAAGGAGCATAAGTGAATTTCCACATTGCTCTGTAAGCTAACAGAAAGTACCAAGTTGGATAAGCTAACATTGACCAGTTTGGCAGCAGAAAAGGCATAACCCCAGGCACATTGAGATTTTGAATCAGCTATTTACAATTACTCAGAATTGAGCTTTGACTGAATGAAGCTCCCCTTCACCACAGTTTATATGTTATTGCAATAACTTGTCCCAAGGAGGTTCACAGAAGTGTTATGAAGCAAAATGGGCATCAAGCCATGTTAGGTGATATCAGTCATGATGTGGAGATGCCAGCGTTGGACTGGGGTAAACACAGTAAGAGTTTTAACAACACCAGGTTAAAGTCCAACAGGTTTATTTGGTAGCAAATGCCATTAGCTTTCGGAGCGCTGCTCCTTCATCAGATGGAGTGGAAAGCATCGAGTGGAAATGACTTCCACTCCATCAGACGAAGGAGCAGCGCTCCGAAAGCTAATGGCATTTGCTACCAAATAAACCTGTTGGACTTTAACCTGGTGTTGTTAAAACTCTTAAGGTGATATCAGGGCAGATGGCTCAATGCTTGGATAAAGAAATAGGTTTTAAAGTGTCTTAGAGGAAAAAGAGGTAGTGAGATGGAGAGGTTTGAGGAGGAATTTCTACAGCTTAGGGGCTATGAAGCTAAGAGCACGATTACCAATAGGAGAAGCAAGTAAAATCAGAGATGCTCAAGAGGCCAGAACTAAATGAGTGCAGATATCTCAGAAGGTTGTGGGGTTGGAGGCAATTAGAGATAGTGAGGTATGAGGCCAGGATGGGAATTTTAAATCAAGGCATTGCTTGACCAGGAGATAATATTGCTCAGCAAGAACAGGGCTAATAGAGGAATGGAACTTGGCTTGGAGTAAAGACATGGCCAATCGAGTTTAATAATGACTTCAGGTTGACAGAGGATAGAACATGGGAGACCAATCTGAAGTGTACTCAAATAGTCATCTAGAGATAACAAACGTATGGATGAGGGTTTCAAAACAGCAGATGAATTAATGCAGGGGCAGTGTGTGATGGAATTGCTGGTTTCAAAGCTTGTATTTTTTTGAGGCAGTCCACAACTTGAAAGAGGAAACTGGACCAGGATCAGTGTGGGAGAAAACCATAAATCAAAATAATCAAATTTATCAAATGACCCTGGAACTTGCTGCCGGGAGAGGTAGTGGGAGCAGATATGGTAGTGACTTTTAAGGGGCATCTTGACAAATAAATGAATAGGATGGGAATAGATGGATATGGTCCCCAGAAGGGTAGGGGGTTTTAGTTCTGTCGGGCAGCATGGTTGGTGCAGGCTTGGAGGGCTGAAGGCCTATTCCTGTGCTGTCATTTTCTTTGTTCTTTGACCCCAAAATGAAGAAATCACCAACAAAATTTCACTTTTTGTAACTTTTACTTCAGCAACATTCAGAACCAATGCAAATTAAACATGAATTAACAGGCCAATGACACTTCAAATACAGAAGTAAATTTAACTTCAAATAGTCGACACAACAAAGATACTTCTTAAACAAACGCAAGCATTCGCCTTCAGCATGAATGGCAAACGTAGCTACATGGTTCGACAATATGCTTTTCTTTATTCACACAGGGTAGGTCAGGAGTCCTATCTGACAACAGCTTTCATCCCCGAGTCTCACAGGTACAATTATCATCAGCAAAGTACATTTCTATTAACGCCTTTCTCCCTTGGGTCATGACAGTTGTGATGGTGTAGCTATCCAAAGTTCCTTTTCAAACAGCCAACCAATAACACACCAGTTCACGGTTTGGCTACTTCTGATGAAACATCCAGTTCTTTAGCATCTTTGAGCTATTCACACAGCTTTCCATGTTTTAGACGTTTTTAAACAGCTCATGCAGTGCCTCCAAGAGGTTCTGCATCTGTGTTCTGACTGCCTTCTGCCTCCAGTGTACTTTGTGTCGCCCAGTCACATGGCTTTTTGTATGTTAACTTCCTTCCTGTAGGTATTACTTCTAGGTGAAGTGACAGCCAGGTGGTCACCAGGCCACATGAACCAATATTTCTTATCATCCAAGAAAATTACAATGATTACTTTACAATTCATGCAAGCTCTTAGAAGTACCTTTCAAACATTAAAAATAATTTAAAGACATCCTAAAGAAATTACAGATTTTCCTTACTGTACGGCTTGCCTCACAAAGGTCGTTAGAAAACCTTTGGTTTCTAAGGAAACTAAGACTGAAACTGAGATTGGAAACAAAAGCGTCTGGAGAAACTGAAACTGGTTAATTTATGTTCTATGTTCCTAAACAAGATAAAAGGACACATGGTCATTGGAACGCAGACGATGATCCCAGTACTGAAGTGCTGGGAGGCTGGGAATGTACAAATGCACAGTAGCTGCAGCTGTTTCTGTTGCTTGAAGATATTATTCATGGATCTACGGCGGTTTTGTAGACAGGATATGCCATTTTGGTGAAGACCATGCCCCTGGAACCCGGGTCAGTTTTGTGCTGCTGTCAACTGGAGATCAGGCTGAATCCTAGGAGGAGGAGGAACTGGAATTCTTCTTGGGTAAGACAATAGTTTTGAAGGACTTTGGGGTTAAGTTTGATGCCACATATGTTGAGTGGACTGCCAAGTAAACTTGTGAGATCTGTCTTAGTTCTATTTGCTATTTAACATATACAATTTATAATAAATCGCAATCTGCCTGTTAATTCATATTTATGTTGATCTTGGGTTTGGTTGATAAGGTTTTTTTTTTAAAAGTGAAATCTTGCCTATTGGTTTTCTCATTGTGGTCATTCAGTAAATCTGGTTTATTGGTCTCCATGGGGATCATAACAAGATGCAGGCGAGATAATGGGGGTGGAAATGGACAATCTTAACAACAGTGTGAATATATGATTGGAAGTTCATCTCAGAGTTAAATATGACCCCCTAGGTTATGAATAGTCTGGCCTGTCTCAGGTAGTTGCCAGGGAGAGGGACTGAGTCAGCAGCTAGGTAATGGACTTTATAGTGAAGACTAAACACAATGGTTTCGATCTGCTCAACTTTTAGGCACGCTGCTTGGTCAGGAAACTCAGAGGCCTTATATAAATGAGACCTGGCCATTAGAATCAGCCAAGTAGAAGTTGTGGATTCATTTCTGTCATCACTATTCCCTTACCCCATTTGCAACCGAGGTCCGTAAGTCTATTGCAAATGTTATTTGTGATTTTGCAAACATATGAAGCATGTACACACGCGACTTTTACACAAACATATTAACAGCAACTATTTCAACCCCATGGTCTGCAAACAATTAATGTGGATTTATTTTGTGAATTCACTTTATAATCATGAAAAATTCAATAAGGTCGTCAAAAATTCAATTTTACAAACCAAGTCCAAATTAGTGAACCGGTCCCTCCAACTCAGATTCATATACAGTACAAAGAAACTTCATTTCAGAAATCAGCTAGAACGGGCCACCAAAGCAGATAGTGCAAATGGGTTCAGGAGGAAACTAGGTACCCAGCATGCCCCCCTCATAACTTGCCCCCTGCTACATCCTCTCCCCCCCCTACCCCCTTCCACCGGCAGAAGCCCTGCACTTCCCCTTCCCCAACTAGTCCTTCCCACTTGCTCCCACCTGTGATTCCTCTTAATCCCCTCCCTTCCCAACTCTTGCCCTCTCTTCCTCCATCCCCATCCTCTCGGCCCACCCCTCCCTCCCCTTGCCGCTACCCTGATTCATCTCGGGTTTTCCACCACCTAGTGCCCCTCCGTTTTCCCCTCCCCACCCTTCAGTCTCCACCCCCACCTGTTGTCCCCTCCCTTTGCCGTGGCCAACACCTTCTACTCACTCCACCACCCACCTCCCTCTCCCCTACCCCAAGCCCTTTACCTTCTCTATGCACCCACCTGCCTCCCCACATGCACCCCTACCCCCTTCCCCACACCCACCCTTCTAGGGCCTCTCAACAAACCCCCCCCCATACTCATCCACCCTTACGCCCCCTGCCCCCTCCCCCCTCCCCCCAGTAAGGTCTTTGGCAAGGTCCCAAATGGAAAGCTGGTTCAAAAGGTTGGAGCCCATGGGATCCAAGGCAAGTTGGCAAAATGGATCCAAAAGTGGCTTGTTAGTAGGAGGCAAAGAGTGATGGTGGAGGGATGCTTTTGTGATTGGAAGCCTATGACCAGCGGAGTACCATAGGATTGTTGCTGGGACCCTTGCTGTTTGTTATATACATTAATGACTTGGATGGGAATGTAGAAGGTATAATTAATAAGTTTGCAGATAACACAAAAATTGGTGCTGTTGTTGATAGTAAGGAGAGTAGTCTGAGAGTGCAGATTGATATTGATCAGCTGGTAAGATGGACAGAGCAATGGCAGATGGAATTTAATCCTGATAAGTGTGAGGTGATGCATTTTGGGAGGTTCAGATAAGGGTCAAAGATACACTGTAAATGATAGGATCCTAGAGAGTATTGAGAAGCAAAGGGACCTTAGTATACAAATCCACAGATCCCCACAGGTGGCATAGAATCATCATAGAATCATAGAAACCCTACAGTGCAGAAGGAGGCCATTCGGCCCATCGAGTCTGCACCAACCACAATCCCACCCAGGCCCTACCCCCACATATTTTACCCGCTAATCCCTCTAACCTACGCATCCCAGGACTCTAAGGGGCAATTTTTTTAACCTAGCCAATCAACCTAACCCGCACATCTTTGGACTGTGGGAGGAAACCGGAGCACCCGGAGGAAACCCACGCAGACACGAGGAGAATGTGCAAACTCCACACAGACAGTGACCCGAGCCGGGAATCGAACCCTGGACCCTGGAGCTGTGAAGCAGCAGTGCTAACCACTGTGCTACCGTGCCGCCCGTGGCAGCACAAGTAGATAGGTTGGTGAAGAAGGCATACAGAATGCTTGCCTTCATTAGTCGGGACATAGAATATAGACGCAGGGAGGTCTTGTTACAACTTTAAAAAACATTGATTAGACATTGGTTAGGCCACAGATGGAATAGTGTGTGCAGTTCTGGTCACGACACTATTGGAAAGTTGTGATTGCACTGAAGAGGGCGCAGAGGAAATTCACCAGAATGTTGCCTGGGATGGAAAGTTTCAGCTACGAGGAGACACTGGATAGGCTGGGTTGGCTTTCCCTGGAGCAGTGGAGGCTGAGGGGGGATCCGATAGAAGTAGATACAAAATGAAAGCCATAGATAGGGTAGATCATAAAAATCCTTTCCCCATGCCCGAGGTGTCTAAGGCCAGAGGACTAAAGTTTAAAGTGAGGAATAAGTGGTCGAGAGGGGACCTGAGGAAAAATATTTTTCACCAAGAGGATGTTAGAAATATGGAACGCATTGCCCGAGGGTGCTGGAGGCAGGTACTTTCGCAATATTTCAGAAGCATCTGAACGAGCACTTAATTTGCCACAGCATAGTAGCTATGATCCAAATGCTGGTAAATGGAATTAGTAGAGATTGGTATTTGATGGTCAGCATAAATGATGAGGCAAAGGGCCTGTTTATGTGCTGTATGACTTTGTGACCCACTTTCCCAACTGCCCACAAACAATCGCCCCCTCCACACTCAACTTCCCTCCGCACACACACCCCACCCACTTGCTCCTAATCTCCTAAACCTTTGCCCATCCCCTATCTACCTTCCCATCCACCCCACCCTCACCCTGCCCTGCCCCAACCCCTCACTACCCTGCTGTCCCCCAACTCGACCCCCCTGCCCTCCCACAACCCCTCACTACCCTGCTCTCCCCCAACTCCACCCCCCTGCCCTCCCCCACTTCCCATCCCCTCCACCACGACACTCACCTTGCCCATCACCCCACCCATCACCTCCCCCATGCCCATCAACCCACCACCCTCACCCTGCCCAACAGCCCACCCGCCCCCCTCACCTTGCCCATCACACCCCGCCCCCCTCACCTTGCCCATCACACCCCACCCCCCTCACCTTGCCCATCACACCCACCCCCTCACCTTGCCCATCACACCCACCCCCTCACCTTGCCCATCACACCCACCCCCTCACCTTGCCCATCACACCCCACCCCCCTCACCTTGCCCATCACACCCCACCCCCCTCACCTTGCCCATCACACCCCACCCCCCTCACCTTGCCCATCACACCCACCCCCTCACCTTGCCCATCACACCCACCCCCTCACCTTGCCCATCACACCCCAACCCACTCACCTTGCCCATCACACCCCAACCCCCTCACCTTGCCCATCGTCCCCTCACCTTGCCCATCGTCCCCTCACCTTGCCCATCACCCCCCACCCCCTCACCTTGCCCATTACCACCCCCTCACCCTGACCAGCAACCCCCCCCTCACCCTGTCCAGCAGCCCCCACCACACCCTGCCCAGCACCCCCCCACCCTGCCCAGCACCCCCCTCACCCTGCCCAGCACCCCCCTCACCCTGCCCAGCACCCCCCTCACCCTGCCCATCAACCCCCCCCACCCTGCCCATCAACCCCGCCCTCACCCTGCCCATCAACCCCCCCCACCCTGCCCATCAACTCCCCGCACCCTGCCCATCAACCCCCCCCCCACCCTGCCCATCAACCCCCCCCCACCCTGCCCATCAACCCCCCCTCACCCTGCCCATCAACCCCCCCCTCACCCTGCCCATCAACCCCCCCCTCACCCTGCCCATCAACCCCCCCCTCACCCTGCCCATCAACCCCCCCCTCACCCTGCCCATCAACCCCCCCCTCACCCTGCCCATCAACCTCCCCTCACCCTGCCCATCAACCCCCCCTCACCCTGCCCATAACACCCCCCCTCACCCTGCCCATCAACCCCCCTCACCCTGCCCATCACCCCCCTCACCCTGCCCATCACCCCCTCACCCTGCCCATCACCCCCTCACCCTGCCCATCACCCCCTCACCCTGCCCATCACCCCCCCCCATCCTGCCCATCACCCTCCCCCATCCTGCCCATCACCCCCCCTCATCCTGCCCATCACCCCCCCTCATCCTGCCCATCACCCCCCCTCATCCTGCCCATCACCCCCCCCATCCTGCCCATCACCCCCCCCATCCTGCCCATCACCCCCCCCCATCCTGCCCATCACCCCCCCCATCCTGCCCATCACCCCCCCCATCCTGCCCATCACCCCCCCCCATCCTGCCCATCACCCCCCCCCCATCCTGCCCATCACCCCCCCCCCCATCCTGCCCATCACCCCCCCCCTCATCCTGCCCATCACCCCCCTCCCCCCTCACCCTGCCCATCACCCCCCTCCCCCCTCACCCTGCCCATCACCCCCCCCCCCCCTCATCCTGCCCATCACCCCCCTCCCCCTGCCCAGCGCTCCCTCTCCCTCCCCGAGCCCACCTGCCGCTGCCACGGTAACCGAGCTCGCGCCGTAACGGCTGGGAGACGGTTGGCCGCAAACAGCAGCTGGAGCCGCCGCGGGCTGGCAGCGGGCGGCCGCCGGTACCGGGTACTCACACTGTGTCGGTGCTGGATCTCTGTGAGCCGCGGATGGGAGGGAGCTCTCCCTTCTGCTCACTCGCTGCCCCCGGGACACTTCGGAGAAAACTTTCACCATGGAACCGCTGCCGCTACGGCGCGCTCCGAGGCTCAGCAAAGCTGCCGGCCGGCCGGCCTGGAGCGCAGCCAGAGCGCAAGTCAAAACCCTGCAGCTGAGTGACAGCCCACTACAGCAGCACTGAGAGCAGATTGAGTGAGTGAACAACTCAAACCTCACCTTATTATCATCCCCACCACCCTCCTCAGGGATAGAAGCAATGTTGGACACTAGAGTCAGGCTCTCAAAAAGATAAAACACTTTTGCCAAACTATTCAAACAAATCAGAATTGTGTTTATTTTTTTTGTTACCTCTATACAACAAAAGTGAGTCAGCCCTCATGAGTGAGATTTCACAGGTCTCCTAGCTACCCTTGCCTTTTTGAAACAAAATTGAATGACATGGGAACAATATCTCTCGCTCCTTTACTCTTTGTAATATAATTGCTTTTTGCTTGTGTTTTGCATTTGGGTTTCTGCACATTCTTTTAAGGCTTTGAAATATGTTTATTGTTGCTAGGATATTAATCATTGTGTTGTGCCATTTCTCCCATTCTGTACCCCCACATGGGAGTCACGCTTGAAGAGTAAGTCAAAGAAAGAACTGCAATACTGTGCGGTGTCAATTCACCCACTCAGAAATTTACAGCCCTCCTCTGATAGGGTAGGTAGATTTATCTTTATGTGGTACATTTATTTTCAAAACCAGTGTTTTAAAACACTTTTTTATGTCTTTTACTGGTTTGTAGCAATAGTTTTAAAACAATCATGAAACATGAACTAACTAGCATAGTAAGTTTAAACAGCAAGTAGTTGAGCCAAATTGGCCAGAAGACCCAATGACTTTCCTAGTTCTGTTGCAGTGGGATTGCCACAATTGGTCTCTCCGGTACCAAGGTGGGAAAATCAACCAAAATTCATCGCTGTGTTGCTATGCTGATGGAGCTAGACTGTTCCAGTACAACTACAACACAGGGATGTCCTGTCCACAATAAACAGGACAAATCCAATCCAACCAATTGCCAAACCATTGGTCAAAAGGTAAGAAATGGGGATCTTCATTGATAACTGCACAGTGTTTGGTACCAAACATGACTCCTCACATACTGAATCAGTCCTTGCCCACCTGCAGCAGCAACATTCAGGCTTGGGTTGATTATGGGCAAGTAACTTTCATGCCATACAAATGCCAGGCAATGGCCATCTCCAGAAAGAGAGAACTAACCATTTCTTTGTGTCGTTACCATCACTGAATCCCCCACCATCTCAGGAGTCACCACTGACCAAAAACTGAAGTGGACCAACCAAATAAATACAATGGCTACAGCATAAAATCCAAGGTTGTGAACCTTCTGGTGAGTAACACATCTGACTCCCAAAGACAATGCACCAACTACTAGGCAGAATTCAGGAATACTCTCCAATTGCCTAGATGAGTGCAACTCCAACAACGCTTAAGAAGATCAGCATCATCATCCAGAACAAAACAGCCCATTTCATCAGCACTCTATTCACCACCGGTGCACAGCAACAGCGTGCACCATTTACAGGCTGCATTGCAATAAATTGCCTTTGGCAGCTACTTCCAAACCCACGACAGAAAAGGACAGGGATAGTATATGCTTGGGAAGACCCCCATTCAGTTTCCTTCCAAGCTGCACACCATCCTGACCTGGAACTATATCACCGTTCCTTCACTGTCCCTGGATCAAAAACCTGGAATTCCTTATCTAACAGTACAGTGGGTTCCCAAACACCACATGGAATGCAAAGGTTCAAGATGGTGGCTCACCACCACTTTCTAAAAGGCAATTAGGTAATGGAAAATAATGCTGGCCTTGCCAGCAATGCACACATTCCATAAAATAATAATAAAAATATTCCATGAGTCCCACAAAAAGGTTGTCATAACTAGGATCCATGTGGGCTCCCATTAATTTGGAGTAAGTGAGTGGAGTCCAAGGAGATTTTGTTTAATGTGAGAACAAGGTCAGGCAAGTGGAAGTGATAAGGGCAGTTCAAGGGGAAAAAAGATTTGAGGGACTAGACATCCATGGTGAAAAGGTGAATGTTAGGGCCAAGAAACTGGAAACTATTAAAATGGTGAGAAAACAAAACAGTTTGATAGAAATAAATAAGTTTCACTGATTAAGAACAGACTTACATGATGGGGCTGTTCTGATTGTGAACTTGAGAAGGAGGTAGAGGCACACTGCACACTGTTGGGTGAATATGTGATTGAATGTCATAGCAGGGTATATGTTGAAGGGGAGGGGGGCAGCGGGGGGGGGAGATGAATTGGGGTCACAGAAGGTAAAACAGGTCCTGGAGGGTTTTATGAACAATGTATAATTTTAAGTTGAATTTATATACAGCGATGTCACATGGAGCCGGAGGGACGGTATTTCTGATACTTGTTCCTCCATTTTCTAGATCACTTCTATTCCTCACTTAACATGGCTGTCGAGTACAGCCAGGCTCACACATGATGGCCACCACCAGAAGGTACTAGCGACCTTCAAGCCGGAAGCACTTTCACATCAAACTTGGAGATGAGGTTCAGTTGCAAACCCTTAGATAGACTATATTAGTAAATCATTGAGCAATAGTAAAGAAAGGAAATCTTAGGGTGAAAATAAGAGGGGGTTGGATTCCTGTATGGATTACTTGTGTGTAAAGTGGGGACAGCAGTGGATTCCTGTGTGGATTACTTGCTGTGTGCTTTGTGGATTATGACCAGGACCGGACAACGAATCCACTTTGGAAGCTGACTATGAATTGTATGAGAACCAGCCTTGGTAACTTGAACGTTTTTCCATTGCTATGACCATGAACTTGGCTATGTGCCTTCATGTGTTAAATCAATAAATTGTTTATTGGTTTGACCTGGTTACCTATTTTTTTGTCTCTAAACCCCACCTATATCATTGCCTGACCCTTTGCAGCATCATAATATATATAATTTGTGTGTTCAGAAAAGTCAAAATGGTTTGTTTTGTTTATGAACCTTGGTGCCTGGGAGTCTGGATAGACCTGTGACTGAGGTTTTAGGTCTTTTGGGTTTATTTGTGTGTGTATATTTATATAACAGATGAGTCTTATAACCCCTGAAGTAAAAAAAAGTGAGTAAAAGGATTGAAAGTTCAGTGATTTGAGGGGGGTAAAACAAAGTGGAAGAGCTTTACTGTTGCCTAGCAACAGTGATCCAGGGACACAGACATGGAAAAGACAGGAGTTCAGTGAGTGTGTGTGTGTGTGTCAAATAGGGATTTGAAGCACCCAGAAGAAAACCTGCAAGGCTAGTGGGACATGAGTTAACTGAATAATCAGTTATGTGACTCAATGAAGTGATCAATGTAACAGAGGAGGTAACAAGAAGACTGAGTTTAGGAAGCTCTTTTGTTTGCTCTTACATTTGAAAAACTGAGTTTAAAGTGTGGCTTTGGGTGTCTCAAGGAGAGATATGCATTAGGTGAGAAGCATCAAATAAATACTTAGGAATTTACTGGAGACAACCCATTTGCAACTGCGCCAGTCCCAAGCAAAAAGCCTTTGTGTGAAGCTCGTGGTAACTTATGACTGGCTTATGTGTATGTAAAGATATTTCTGAGACAAAGGAATTATGAATCATCTTCTGTTTGTATTGCAATCTTTCCAACCATTTTGTATGGTGTAAGAAAAGTTCACTTTCCTTGTTTTAATAAATATTGTTTTCTTTGCAGTAAAAGTTCATCAGCAGACTCCTGTGAATTTGTTCAGTAACTTTCCTCCACAGTTCCTAAAAAAAAGTTGGGATCTACAAAGCCAGGTTTCAATCTGGGATCTGACTTGCCCAGTATTAACAGCAGCTGGGATTGTAACAAGAGGTATTGGTATCTCGAGTTCTTGAAGTTTGTGTTCCAAAAAAGCATGAAAGGAAGAAAAAAAACAATTATTTGTTAAAAGCATCAGGCGATGCAAATGATAAGATGGAACTGCGGACAATGACCACTATGAAAGAGAACGAGATGATGCTACTAAAGAGATACTGAGTTCTCTAAACAGGGAGCAATATTTTAAAATAAAAACAGAAAATGGTGGAGATACTCAGCATCCAATCTTTTTAGCCAACCAAAGATACTCAGCATCCATGGAGAGAGAAACTGAGTTAACACTTCAGATATGGCTTTGCATTAGAAAAGGTAAAAGTCAGAGATTTAATAGGTTTTAAGTAAATACAGAGGCATGGTGAATGGGGTGGGGTGAGTGGAGAACATTTTAGGGCTGACAGAGATTGGAAAAGCACCAACAGCATTCCCAAAAATCTAGGCTTCAATAATCACAACTAGTATTGGGTGTAGGCTTTCAATTTATCTCAAATGGGAGCTATTGCCAGTATTCAGAAAAGTGAAACTAGAAAATAGTTGTCATCAGCACTACTGATTCACCATCAGATATTTTTCTCCATGCTGTATTGTGACAATAGAGAAAACGATGCAGAGTCACACAAAGAGCTTTTTATCACTGTTTGTGTTCTTACTGCTCTTGATGGGAATAATATTTTTATTATTTAAAAGATTACAATACTAGATATCCTGAGGTGGATTTTCAATTACTGCTGTGACTATATGTATTGGTGTAAGTGTGCATTGAAATTGCGTCACTGGATCCTAATATCTCTGGAACACAAAGTGATTTTCAAATGGAGAGTGGAAAAGTCAACAATCCGCATGCCTTTAATTAATTGGTGGTTGAGCTTGTTGTAGGTCTTGTTAACAGACTTTTGAGCAGCTGTCTTAGAGTATCAATCAGGAGGCACCAGGAAAACAGACACTGACACAAAGAGGTGCTGCTCTGAACACAGTGGGGAGCCTCAAAGGCTTACAGTTACAATGGTCACCATATTTAAGAAATGGAGAATAGAGCTCAGCCACTTAGTGGCACAGGGTTGCCATCACAAGGTATTTGTGAGCAGTGAATGGTTGGATGAAGGATATGAGGCATCACATGGGCATCGGAGGTGGCTAGAGTACCAGCAGAGGACTTTTGAGATGGGAGCGGGCTACTCAAGCACTGGATAGAATAGTGAGGAGGAGCTTCAGCAGATATATTCTCTGGTCAGGAGAAGGCCAAAGGAATGCTAGTCAATACATTGGCAGTATTTCCGAAGCACAGTTGCTGGCTGCAAATGACAGTGTTGGTATTGTAGGAGACTGTATGTATCACAGTTGATCTGAGACATTCCACTGTGGTCCACAATGATGATCAGGCCTCCCAGCCCCCATGGCAATTCCCTACTTGCAGCCATCAAGGTCATCGCGGATAGGGCCTGGGTGGGATTGTGGGGATAGGGCCTGGGTGGGATTGTGGTCGGTGCAGACTCGATGGGCTGAATGGCCTCCTTCTGCACTGTAGGGTTTCTATGATTTCTATGATGATCGCCCTGAATGTTTATGCATCTAGATCATTCCAGGGATCAACTGCAGACCTATGTTACAACTCATCACATCCGACAAGTCACGGGTGCCCTTTTCCAAGGGCCAGGGGATACATCCATTTTGAGACAGCTGGGCCTTCGCAGAGGGTATTGGTGTTTGCCACTATCAATGGATTTCTTCAGATGCAAAGGGTCATTGATAACATCTGCGTAGTTATTAAGGCACAGACAGACCAGCCAACCAGATTCCCAAATGGAAAAGGTTTCCATCAATGAATGTCCAGCTGGTCTGTGTCCACTTGCAGATTTGTGCTGTCAAGATTCTTTCACCCTCCGAAGAGTCCCAGGTTCCACACCTCTTCAAGCCTGCATCCAGACTCTGTGTGGCTGCTGGTGGATTAGTGTTATCCCTTGACTAAATGGTTCCAAACACATATGAAGAGAGATGCTACAGCCAAAACCATCTACAAAGATTAACCTGCATTGAACAGACCACTGCCATCTTGAAGATGCACTTCCATTGTCTTGACCTGTCAGGTGGTGCCCTCCAGTATAAGCCAGTCAGAGAATCTCGTGTTGTGTGTGGTCATCTGCTATACACTGCACAACATGGCAATGGAGAGAGATATGGAGCTGAATGAAGAGGAGAACTTGGAACGCTATGTTTTCTGAGGAGGACGGGGAGGAGAAAGAAGAGGGCGACAAAGTGGGCACTTCAGAGGAGCCCAGTGCCCAGGCAGTGACGGAAAATCAGCACAACCATCCCAGGCCTCACGGCAATTGGCAGACTGGCATGACTGCAAGGCAAATTAACTGGCAAACATTTCACTTGAGTGGCTCTCATTCCCTGTAAAATGGATAGCTATTCTAATTATTTACTTTGCAATACAAAAATGCCCCATGTAGTATTACTACATTGCTATGAATGGTATAGTTCGGAAAATGTGCTAGTCTTCAAAACAATACAAATGATAATAATATAAACCCCAAACTCTAAATAACTGACTGACTGAATCTATAGCTGCACCATTAACAATTCTAGCAATTATTTTTACATAGGGAAAGTATAAATAGGATTACATTTTCAAGAGGGTTTGTAATTTGTGTATTTCATAGTTTGATATTTTTAGCCTTCCCCATCTTTTCTAACCTTTACATGTGTTGGTCATTTTAATCAAAAAAGATAGGGTGACCTTTTGGGATCCAATGTGAAATCTTCACTGTAGTGCTGATGATGTCTGCAGGAAATATTGGAAGATCTCACTGCTAGCTCTAATTAACCTAAAATGTCACCACTTAAGTTATTTTTCTAGGCCCGAGCAAGCCCAATAGAAATGTAGTCCCTGTTAAATGAGGACTTGTATCATTATATAATTATCTATCCTGTTCACTAGGAGCTAGCATAGTATAATAATCTTGGAAGGAGCCTGTGTAATGGCAATATATAACTAGCTGTATATTATTAAAAATCTTATTTTCAATCACTTGTTGTCTGTGATTGACAGATTTTGACAGGCTGAACATCAACATAGCTTCTCTCCATCAACATTACATCTCTCCAAGAAACCAGGCTTGCCAAGAACAGAATACTGAAAGAAAAACACCATAGATGGGATTCTTCAGCTGTTCATGCCAGCAGGATTCTCCAGTCCCACTGGAGTGAACAGAGATTTGGCTGAACCCCAAATTCTCCATTCTCGCTGGCAGCAGCGGCGGGGCATGAATGGCCGGAGAATCCCGGCCCACATGTTCATCTGGTAGCAGAAGAGTTCAGTGGAAACGGGTGAGCAAGGTGTAGGCTTTACCGTAAGGAACTCATTATTCTTAACAAATGATTCCGAACATGTTTTCTCCATCCATCTCTCGACTCAAACATGGCTGGTTAACATCATGACTATCTATGCTTCAATGCTATACTCCACTGCAGAAGTGAAAGACAAGTTTTACGAGAAGATTGACACTGCCATCGGCACAATCCATAAGACAGAACATCTTAAACTACTGGGAAATTTCAACACAAATAGATGTGGACAATGAATCATGGCCCTCATCTCTTGGACATCACAACCTGGGAAAGATAAATGAAAATGAACTAAGGCTCCTTGAACTTTGCTGCTACCATGAGTTTTGTAAAACTGACACCTTTCAGAACAAACCATGCCACAAGATGTCATGGAGAAGTTCAGCACCAGTTGTGACTCTTTAAACGGCATTCTCAGCACAGACAGATGTGCTGACAGTGATACAGATCACCTGAGATCCAAGGCAAAGGTATGGAAAGCCATTTTCAGAGAGTCACTCTGCACTGATGCTGCACTAATATTCCATATTGAGGAACAGCTGCTGTAACTATGGTACAGATTCTCCCATACATAATAAGAGTTAGCTCCATTTCTCAAAATCCTGCCATTTATTGTGTATTCCATTGCTTTATTTGCCAGCTAGAAATGCATTTTGCAACATGGGGTTAAACTGCATTTGCCATTCTTCTGCCCACCTGACCAGTCCATTGACCACAAGACCAATCTTTATATTTTATTAGGGTGTTTGAGGGATGAATTTCAATGAGTTGAAAGCCTTTGCTCTGCCTGGAGTTTTTATTTATGTTCCTAAACCTGAATTGTTAAATTTGGTAGTCATTATCAAAGAAGCAAGAAGCAATGTTGAACGATATGAAAAATTAAGACTATCAATGGTAAAACGGCCTTAAAAATAATGTATTACAATACGGAGTTCAGGTTACATTGCTCAAGCACGCAAGCATATGAATGTTTCAGATGTGTTACAGCCTTGCAACATATTCGAAGCCTGAGACAATACTCTACATTTGATCCAACTATTGTTGTTACAATAAATTGCTTTTGAGTGCAGTAATCTGTAACCGAATTCCTGTGCGGTCAACAGTAAACAAGTGGCTGTGCTTGCTGAATAGTTTCAGGCTATTGAGTTTAACCGCATCATTTTCATCATACTAATTCATTTCCCCCGCTTATTCCCCCCACTCAATTATAATTTACGACAATAGCAAACCTCTTCCCTCACAAATGAACCTTGTCTTCGATTCTAATACCAGTTTATAGTGATAGTTTGAATTCATAGTGGACGATCTAACTGCTAATTAATATTATTTATCAGTATGAGACTCGGTCTGTTTTGGATTTGTTGGCAACGGAGAACTTCTTGATGAATGTAGTTACTTTTCGCAGCAAATTATATTTGTTGTTTAACATAAGTGAGTAGACATTGCAGTTTCTTCTTTGCTTGATCCTAGAGCAAACCAAGAGCTCCACCAAATGGATGAGCTTAATATTGTCAATACAGGCATGAAAACAACAATAGAAATTGCTCAGTAAATTAATCGGTATCCGTGGGGAGAACAGATGAGTTCGCATTTCAGGTGTAGATCCTTTATAAGAATAATTAACATATATTGATCTTTTGGATGCTGCCAACATTTTTCAATTTGCAGCATCTGTAGTTTTTGGCTTCTTGTTCATCACTGAAATAGTGTCGTGGTGAATAATTTAGTGCTTTTGTGGACGACAGGAACATTAAGCCATTCATTGTAACTTAAAATGTATTTAATCTAAATTATTTATCTATAATTTCTAACATTTGATTCTTTAATAAAAATTATTGGGCTGCAATTTCCTTGGAGTAGCAATCTGTGTCACATTGCCACTCTGTACCCAATAACCTGCATCAAATTTCTTCTGTGCCCATCTCACCTGACCTTCCAACTCTGCCTGGGCAATATACAGATAGTGTAGTGTGTTCCTAGGGCCCAGTGCTGAAGCCTCCGATTTGGAGTGAGGGAGGCTGCACCCTCATATTAGACTAGAACCCAACTACTTTTTGATTTTGGCATTAGTGTGAGCATAAGATGTTCACTCCAGGTGTGTTTCTATTGGCCCACCAGGAAGATTTATTAAAACAAACTTTATTTAACAACACAGTTTAACTATAATAAAAAGAATTAGCATAACTTTTACCAATTGAAATACTAAAACATGACAAGGGCTAATTCTTATCTGCTAACTATTTCTATTAGTTCCAATTTAAGCAATATTCCCCATAGACAAAAACTCCTCTTCAGAATCAGTTAGCAAAAACACACAGGCTTACATGGGTTTCTAGTCTTCCAGCTCCTTAACACCTCTGGACAGAGATACAGAGAGCCATCTGTCTTCTAACTCTAAGACAGCAGCCTCCAGAGAAAGACCTGTCTTCACACAGTAGAGCTTCAGAGAGGGGAAAAATGCCACTTGCCTTTTGCAGACCTTTGGAGAGAGAATCCTATTTTCTAGTAGGACCCAGGCATCAATTTCCAGAGAGAGAGAGAAAGAGCTGCTGCACCGTTTCAAATTCAAAGAGCAACTGCCTGCTTGACTCTGTGTAAGCTTCGCTCCTCCCATTAGCACATAACATGCACATGTCAATCAACCGAATTAAACACTACTCTGAAACCCGAGGAGACAATGCGAAAATGAAAAAACTTCATTGACTCAAACAAATACGCCAATTATTAGGAGCAATTATTCTTCTGTATGATTAGCATGTGGGCTGCCAGTTGCAGATAATTGGCACCGTAATCAGAACTGAAGTTTAAAAGAAGTCCCTTTACAAGAGACATGACATTAAAAGAAATGAACTATCACTATGCAAAGCTGGCTTCATTTTTCAAAGCCATTATTAGTGCTCTACCATTAAACATTCAAACATAACACTAGTATACACCATTTCAGTCCTTTTTTCCAAATTGAGTATTTCTTCTTTCTTTTCTCAACATACTGCTGTTGTTCAGCTGTTCCCTCTTTCCTTTTCAAAAACCTCCTTCAGTCCTTGATCCTGATTTGATTCGAAGTTTGAGCCCAATTTCACTGTCATGATTGTAAATTAGTTCTGGTAATGTCCTCAGAGAACTAGACAAGGTCAGGAGGATAAAACTTTACATTGGATACAAACTGGCACAAACCACTTCAGATTTGCTTTTTAATTTCCTCTGCTGAGTCCAAGATCTTTTGATTTTCAGAGTCTCGAAACGTCAAAATGAAGTAATCTTTTTCCAGAAGGTTGAGCTACTCATAGACTTTGTCAAAGAGAACCTGCCTCTTTGCTTGCTTTCTCAGCTTCACATGTGTGGGGTCAGGGCCATCCAGCAAGGTCACTGTGTGGAAATTTCCTGTCCCGCCTGCCACGGGAATTGTAGCAGGCGTGGGGTGACCATGCAAAGGCCCGTTGACCTCGGGTGGGATTTTCCAGCCACCTTGGGGTGAGCATGGCAGGAAAATCCCACCCTTTATCTCTGTCCCCTTGCTTGTTAACTGGCCTTAGTTCCTCTGTCAGGTAATCCAATTCTAATTCATTCATGGGATGTGGGCATCACTGGCTGGACCAGAATTCATTGTCCATCCCTAATTGCCCTTCAACTGAATAGCTCACTAGGCCATTTAAAAGTCAACCACATTGCTGAGAGTTTCTAGAGTCACATGTGGGTCAGACTGGGTAAGGAGGGCACAATTCCTTCCCTCAACGGCATGAGTGAACCAAATGGGTTTTTATGGCAATTGGCAATGGTTTCATGATCATCACTGGACTTCTGATTTCAGATTTTCTTAATTGAGTTCAGATTTCACCATCTGTCTGGTAGGATTCAGACCCAGGTCCCCAGAGAATTCCCCAGGGTCCCTGGGTCACTAGTCCAATGACAATACCACTAAAGCATTGTCTCCCCAAAGGATTACACCCCTTTTTTTTGCACTGGAGTTTTTTTCCCCAATATCAATAATAGTGTGTTTGAATTCAGGGTTTTAGTGTTTTTTCCCCAATGATTTTATGGGGGCCATCAAACTATGTTGGGAACTGCCTTCTAACTGGCCTACCTCTGTACCCACTCACTTCACAAACACCATCACAGCTTTCAGAATATCCTGTAAGCCTGACCCCTGTGTGCAAAGACAAAAATCCCAGGCTAAGTCACAGGTGAGTCTGGTGTGCATTTCAGAAGGCACAAATAGGTCAGGTTTTCCTGACTATATAGGAAAATCCAACCCTAATGCTGCATGTTTTAATGATTATTATTCAATACATCATCTGAGATGATTAGAAATCAATATGATTGATGGGGAAAAATATTTAAGTGGGATTCTTGGCATCAAGTGAGACATATTTACATTAATAATCCCAACAGTATCCTGCTTCAAGCTATATCTTTGCATTATTTCTTATAATGAAATAAAACTTTGATAGCAACCATTACTTCATGTTAAACAGAAAACACAATAGTACAATTGTCCTTTTTTTTCTATGCAACCAAATTGACACTTAGATTACCAGCAAAATTGAAAGCAGGTAAAAAATTGATAACTTTTGATTAGATAGGTTTAAAAACAGAACATGAATGTTGAATAAGAAGTTCTACATTTTTAACATTTTGAGAATGAGTTAGCTGAGTAAAAGATTGTAAAATTGTAACAAAATAATTCGCTCTTGGTTAATTCATTTGGAACCTCAGATTGCAGCGAAATTATTGAACACATGTCTTTGACCAAGAAACTAAGAACTTCAATGCAGAATTAGTCATGATTCCAGCAATTCTCCTCAATTGGGCACAAAAATAGCTTAGCTTTATTTAAAGGTGGACAGGTATTCAACATAATCCTTATACAAAATTGGTAGCATAACTTTGTTAATCTTTGCACAGGAAATAGCTCTGAAACATTTTTTTAAGCAAAGTTCAAGAAATTGGTTGCACAAGATCATAGTTTACTGGAAAATCCTAGTGGAATTTCCGAAAGTGTGGTATCAGGGATGTGAATTCTAAAATAACTAAGTGATATTCAAAAGGATCCTGTTTCTGAACATAGAAAATTATTCTAAGGAAGCCAAAGCATACCTTTCAAAATAAAGGATCCCTATTGAGTGTTAACTTAAATATTTCTCAGAATTGTCCTCCCTACTTGACTATCCTTATTTTGACCTTCAAATATATTTCAATTGCATTCAAAATGAATCTCCTATTTGATTAATTTTCAGTTATTAAAGTGCTGTGCTTGGCTGTTGAAAAGCAATTGGCCATTTATATTGGATCTGGGTGAGCAACACAAGCATCTACAGTAGAATGCTAAATTATTTCTGTAATTTTTCACCTCCCACATCAGGCATCTATTATGACATAATCCCTTTTGACATCTCATGGTCACTGTTCATCACTGGCAACAGGTTCCTCACTAATGTACTTCAAGCTATTCTAGCTTCAACCTTGATACTTTTTTTTAGAATAAAGTAAGGAGAAGAAAGGAATTTATGGCAGAAAACAACAAGTGGTTCGAAATAAATTAATGGCATGCTTGCTTTTATTGCTAACACCTTCTGAAGTTATTCACATGATGCTTATGCATTTGCCGACACCAAACCAATGGCAGCTGTATGCTTTGCTGTATTCTCACCATTGATTATCCTCAATTCTTCAGGAGACAAAAGTGCATCCTGGCCTACAAATTTTGTTTTCCCTCTCATTCCCTTTTTACTCTCTGGAAGTCCCAACTCATGCTGCACCAAGTAATCATGTTTCATCTGTCAGCTTTTCAGAAAGCTAAGAATCTGAAATGTTTTGACTGGGGTCTATGTCCTCATCTAATGGTCTCAGAAGTCCAATTGGGGAGGTGATGGCCTAGTGATATTATCGCTAGACTATTGATCCAGAAACTCAGCAATTGTTCTGGGAACCTGGGTTCGAATCCTGCCATGGCAGGGTTGAATTCAATAAAAAATTTAAGACTCTACTGATGACCATGAAACCATTGTTCATTGTCGGAAAAACCCATCTGGTTCATTAATGTTCTTGAGGAAAGGAAATTTGCCATCCTCGCCTGGTCTGGCCTACGTGTGACTCCAGAACCACAGTAATGTGGCTGACTCTCAAATGCCCTCTGAAATGGCCTAGCTGCTGTATCAGCATTTCAAGAAAGCAGCTCACCACCACCTTCTCAAGGGCAACGAGGGATGGGCAATAAATTCTGGCCAGCCAACAATGCCCATGTCCCATGAATGAATAAAAAAACATTAAGTATCTTCCAAGAGATTTTTAATAGCTTCTCTCAGCTTATTTTTCCTTTTCCTGGTCCAAACATGCTCATGCTATTTGTAATTATGAATGGCTACTTTGCCTGAATTCAGTTATCTCAACATAGGCTGAACATGGAACTTGTAGTCTTCCTGTAATGTATGGCTCAATAACATACTGGGCCATACATTTTCCCCATTGAGTGACTGGGAGAAGCACTGACTGCTTATATACTATGAAGAACATAAGAACTAGGAGCAGGAGTAGGCCATCTGGCCTCTCGAGCCTGCTCTGTCATTCAATAAGATCATGAGTGATCTTTTCGTGGACTCAGCTCCACTTACCTGCCCGCTCACCCATAACCCTTAATTCCTTTACAGTTCAAAAATCTATCTATTTTTGCCTTAAAAACATTCAACGAGGTAGCCTCAACTGCCTCACTGGACAGGGAATTCTACAGCTTCACAACCCTTTGGGTGAAGAAGTTCCTCCTGAACTCAGTCCTAAATCTGCTCCCCCTTATTTTGAGGCTATGCCCCCTAGTTTTAGTTTCATCTGCCAGTGGAAACAACCTCCCGGCTTCTATCTTATCTATTCCCTTCATAATTTTGTATGTTTCTGTAAGATCCCCCCTCATTCTTCTAAATTCCAATGACTATAGCCCCAGTCTATTCCTAATCAGTCCCTCCTCATAAGCCAATCCTCTCAACTCCGGAATTAACCTAGTGAATCTCCTCTACACCCCCTCCAGTACCAGTATATCCTTTATCAAGTAAGGAGACCAAAGCTGTACACAGTACTCCAGGTGTGGCCTTAACAGCACCTTGTACAACACCTCAACAGCACCTTAGATAAATCGCCGGGACCGGATGGGATGTACCCCAGGTTACTGTGGGAGGCGAGGGAAGAGATTGCTGATCCTCTGGCGATGATCTTTGCATCGTCAATGGAGACAGGAGAGGTTCCGGAGGATTGGAGGATGGAGGATGTGGTTCCGTTATTCAAGAAAGGGAGAAGAGATAGCCCAGGAAATTATAGACCGGTGAGTCTAACCTCAGTGGTAGGTAAGTTGATGGAGAAGATCCTGAGAGGCAGGATTTATGAGCATTTGGAAAGGAATAGTATGATCAGAAGTAGCCAGCACGGCTTTGTCCGAGGCAGATCATGCCTTACGAGTCTGATTGAGTTTTTTGAAGATGTGACTAGACACTTAGACGGGGGAAGAGTGGTAGATGTGGTTTATATGGATTTCAGTAAGGCGTTTGATAAGGTGCCCCATGCAAGGCTTATGGAGAAAGTGAAGGGGCATGGGATACAAGGGGACGTTGCTTTGTGGATTCAGAACTGGCTTGCCCACAGAAGGCAAAGAGTGGTTGTAGATGGGTCTTTTTCAGAGTGGAGGTCGGTCACCAGTGGGGTGCCCCAGGGATCTGTTCTGGGACCCTTGCTCTTTATGATTTTTATAAATGACCTGGATGGGAAAGTGGAAGGATGGGTTGGCAAGTTTGCTGATGACACAAAGGTTGGAGATGTTGTGGATAGTGTAGAGGGATGTCAGCAGTTGCAACGAGACATAGATAAGATGCAAGACTGGGCGGAGAAGTGGCAGATGTACTTCAACCCAGATATGTGTGTGGTGGTTCATTTTGGCAGGTCGAATAGGATGGAATAATATAATATTAAGGGTAAGACGCTTGGCAGTGTGGAAGAACAGAGGGATCTTGGGGTCCGGGTTCATAGGACGCTCAAAGCGGCATCGCAGGTAGAGGCTGTGGTTAAGAAGGCGTATGGAATACTGGCCTTCATCAATAGAGGAATTGAGTTTAGAAATCGGGAGATAATGCTGCAGCTGTATAGGACCCTGGTCAGACCCCACCTGGAGTACTGTGCCCAGTTCTGGTCGCCTTATTACAGAAAGGATGTGGAATCCATAGAACGGGTGCAGAGGAGATTTACGAGGATGTTGCCGGGATTAAGTGGTATGCCTTATGAGGATAGGTTGAGAGAGCTAGGTCTATTCTCCTTGGAGAGGCGAAGGATGAGAGGTGACCTGATAGAGGTGTATAAGATGTTGAGAGGTATTGATAGAGTGGATTCTCAGAGGCTTTTACCCAGGGCTGAAATGGTTGTCACGAGAGGCCACAGGTTTAGGGTGCTGGGGAGTAGGTATAGAGGAGATGTTAGGGGTAAGTTTTTCACTCAGAGGGTGGTGGGTGCGTGGAATCGGCTGCTGGTAGTGATGGTGGAAGCGGATTTGATTGAGTCTTTTAAGAGACTTTTGGATAGGTTCATGGAGGTTAGTAAGATAGAGGGTTCTAGATGAGCCTAGAAGGTAAGGAAATTGTTTGGCGCAACTTGTGGGCCGAAGGGCCTGTTTGTGCTGTAGCTTTTCTATGTTCTATACAGCTGCAACACAACCTCCTGTTTTAAACTCCATGCCTCTAGCAATGAATGACAAAATTCCATTTGCCTTCTTAATTACCTGCTGCACCTACAAACCAACTTTTGTGATTCATGCATAAGGACACCCAGGTCCCTCTGCACAGCAGCATGCTGCAATTTTTTACCATTTAAATAATAGTTCATTTTGCTGTTATTCCTACCAAAATAGATGACCTCACACTTATCAACATTGTACTCCATCTGCCAGACCCTTGCCCACTCACTTAAACTGTCTATATCCCTCTGCATACTTTCAGTGTCCTCTGCACACTTTGCTCTAGCACTCATTTTAGTGTCATCTGCAAACTTTGACACTCTACACTTGGTCCCCAACTCCAAATCATCTATGAAAATTGTAAACAATTGCGGTCCCAACACTGATCCCTGAGGCGCACGACTAGTCACTGAACGCCAACCACACTTATTCCCACACTTTGCTTTCTGTTAGTTAACCAATCCTCTGTCCAAGCTCGTATATTACTCGTAATGCTGTGCACCTTTATCTTATGAAGCAGCCTTTTGTGCAGGACCTTATCGAATGCCTTCTGGAAATCCAGATAAACCACATCCACCAGTTCCCCATTGTCCATCGCGCTTGTAATGTCCTCAAAGAATTCCAGTAAATTAGTTAAACATGACTTGCCTTTCATGAACCCATGCTGCGTCTGCCCAATGGGACAATTTCTATCCAAAAGTCTCGCTATTTCTTCCTTGATGATAGATTCAAGCACTTTCCCAACTACAGAAGTTAAGCTAACTGGCCTATAGTTATCCACCTTTTGTCTACCTCCTTTTTTAAACAGTGCCATCATATTTGCTGTTTTCCAATCTGCCAGAAACACCGCAGAGTCCAGCAAATTTTGGTAAATTACCATGAACGCATTTGCTATTTCCCTCACCATCTCTTTTAATACCCTCAGATGCATTCCATCAGGGCCAGGAGACTTGTCTACCTTTAGCCCCATTAGCTTGCCCAATACTATCTCTTTAGTGATAATTGTTGTTTCTAGTTCCTCACCTGCCATAGCCTCCTTGTCATCAATTTTTGGCATGTTATTTATGTCTTCCATTGTTAACACTGACACAAAATACCTGTTCAATGCCTCGGCCATTTCCTCATTTCCCATTATTAAATACCCCTTCTCATCCTCTAAAAGGACCATATTTACCTTAGCCACTCTCTTTTATATATTTGTAGAAACTTTTGCTATATCTTCATATATTCTGAGCTCGTTTACTCTCATTATCTATCTTACTTTTCTTTATAGCTTTTTCTGTGGCTTTTTGTTGACCTTTAAAGATTTCTCAATCCTCTAGTTTCCCACTAATCTTTGCCACTTTGTATGCATTTTCTTTCAATGTAATGCTCTCCTTTATTTCCTTAGATATCCATGGCTGATTATCCCTTTTCCTACAGTCCTTCCTTTTCACTGGCATATACTTTTGCTGAGCAGTGTGAAAAAATCGCTTTCAAAGTCCTCCACTGTTCCTCAATTGTCCTACCATAAAATCTTTGCTCCCAGTCTACCTTAGCCAACTCCTCCCTCATCCCAAAGTCACTGACATCACAATTACACCATCTATTAGATTCATTTGCTTCTACAATCAAAATTTCACTTCCGATATGGAGTACAACCATTTTCAGCCAGGAGACCCAAATGGATTTGGCCGCCCCACCATCACTAAATTCCTGCCAATCAGATTCAGCCTACACAATATCAAAAAATGGCTGAAGGCACTGGGTACAGCAAAGTCTATGGGCCCTGACTGTGGTGCTGAAGACTTGTGCTCCAAAACTATCTGTGGTCCAAAACTATCTGCACCTCCAGCCAAGTTGATGTGGTACAGCTACAATACTGGCATGTATCTGACAAACTGGCATGTTGCACAGATGCATCCTGTCCACAAACCCAATATGGCCAATTACTACAAATCAAACTGTTTTCAATCATCAGTAAATTGATAGAAGGTGTTGTCAACAGTGTTATCACGTGGCACTTACCTACCAGTAACCTGCTGCCACTGCTCAGCTTGAGTTCCACCAGGGCCACTCAGCTCCAGACTTCATTACAGTTTTGATCCAAATATGAACAAAAGAGCTAAATTCCAGAGGTGAAGTGAGAGTGACTGCCCTTGACGTCAAGGCAGTATCTGTCCAAGTATGGCACCAAGGAGCCATAGATATGGAGAGTGTGGCGGGTAAGTGCAGTTAGGGCCATGCTCATATTGATTGGTGGAGCAGGCTAAGGAGCATTTTGGGCAAATCCTGTTCCTATTTCTTGTATTCTTAGTTAAAATTGAAGTCAATGGGAATCAGGGGAAAACATTCCCCTCGCTGAAATCATACCGAATACAAAGGAAGATGGCTATGGTTGCTGGAGGCCAATCATCTCAACTCCAGGACATTCCTGAAGATATTCCTCAGGGTAGTGTCTTAGGTCCAACCACCTTCATCTGCTTCATTGATGACCTCTTCCAACATCAGGTCAAAGTGGGAAATCTTGCTGATGATTTTACTACCTTCAACATCCTGGAATTACCACTGGAATTGTTGCGTAAATACTGTGCTACAAGAGCAAGTCAGAATAGTGCAGTGAGTATCTCATCTCCCAATTCCCTAAAGCCTGTCTACAAGGCACAAGTAAGGAATGAGATGAACTACTCTCCATTTGCCTGGATGCGTGCAGCTCCAACAACACTCATGAAGCTTGGCACTATCCAAGACAAAGCAACCCATCCACTACCTCAAACATTCACTCCCTCCATCACTACAATGTATTATCTATGACATCCACTGCAGCTACTCCTTTGGCAGCACTTCTTAAATCCACGACCTCTACTGCCTAGAAGGACAAGGGCAGTTAGCACATGGAAACCACTACCTGAAAATTCCCCTCCACATCACACAATATCTTGACTTGGAAGTATATCACTTGTTCATTTCTGGGTCAAAATCCTGAGAACTCACTACCGAAGAGCACCTGTGGGAGTATTTCATCATATGGACTGCAGTGGTTCAAGAATATAATCACCACTTTCTCAAAGGCAATTTGGAAAGGGAAATACCCTTGTCAGCGACATAAATAAACCAAAAGTAATATTCACACCCTCAAGAGACTCAGTATCATACATTTAAATATAGTGGGGAGACTTTCAACGGCACAAAATTGGTGAAGCAGGCACGTTGCTTGCCTGGCGATGTCATCACAATGTATGGATCCTTTTCTGCTCTGTGCCTCATTTAAATTTGATGAGCGAGGTGTCAGCACAAATCACACCTGCAATCAGATATCTCTCCCATTGGGAGTACTCAATTTCAGCTCCTTGTGGCATATACCCTTTCAAAGAGAGGCGAGTACCCATTGTGGAGCTGAACTAAAGGCTGCTGGTTTATTGGGAGACTGGGAGAGCAATAAGATTCTCCTTACAATTTCAGGGAGGCACACTGGACAGCTAAAAGCCCCGATTCTAAGTATTATGTTCCGAGAGCACCCTTCTGGTTTGTAAAGATGACAGCTATGGGAAGTCTGCTTAACTTTGACATATTCTAAGCCCTCGCAATTACCATAAGCTGCTTCATGATTTGTGAACAATTCTTGTTGATGTGAATAATGTTGTGCGAAATTCCACGTGAGATTTAAAGTGGTTCCTGCTGGTTCATACATTTTTATTGCAGCTGAAAGGTATGACCAATTTTCAACCATTTTTATCCAGCCACGTTTCTGGAAATTTCGAGCAAGAAGGGCTCTCAGAAATGATTATGATGTTTAGCAGTTATGTTGGATTGATTTCCATTATGTTTCAATCATCTGAATCCAAAATCATTTCACTGTAAACATTAAGAGCATCTTGAGAGACTCATTGTTATTCATTATCACTGATAAAGCCGTTGAACTTGAAGAGGATAAAGCAGTTTTCAGGTTGCAGACATAATTATAACAGGAAGAAAACGTCACGTCCCAATTTAAATAAAATGTGTCATTTCCCAGGTAAGATGGCAGCCAGAAAACTTGCTCACAGGGTGCTGGCATTGCTGCTTTGTAACCAATAACAATAAATATGCTACAAAACAATATGAATTACTCACACATTAACAATCCACCTCACAAGCATCGAACAGAGATCACTGCCCCCATTCAGCATAAATTACAGCAGAAATATTGCCTCCCTCACTGAACACCCTACACTCAGAAAATATTTCAGCATCTCATCTTGCACAGTGACCAAGACACCTTTTCTCCCCCATTGATGTTAAATAAGTGTTTAAATAAATAAATAAGGTGCATTCTGTACAAAAGTGCTGAATCCTTGAAAGCAAAGAGTTGAGCACAATTCTCCTCAATCTTCCACTGACCAGTAATTTTGTGCACATCTCCATCCATAACCCACACAAATGCAGAAATCACCCACCCACCCCATTGCCCACCATGCAAAAATTCAATCAACTATCACCTGATTGTGCAGAACCACAGATGAATTTCCACCCACTGAGCAGAAACAATCATGCCAACCCCTCACCCAACTCAGGAATAATTAGGCCACAGCCACTCCCCCAGTAATAACTCACTATGGACCCAGTAACTGGCATATTTCCCATCCACTTGCTGAGAAGCAACTCGTACCTCTCACCAAGAGGCAACTCAGCACTATCCCCAAAATGGGCTACAACTCTGTAATGTAACCCCCTACATTCACTCAACAAGAAAATATGCCCACCTCAGGAAGCTTGGCTCAGTGCCACTTTGCACCACTTCTCCTCAACTGTTGCTCCATCTCCTCCAATTCCTCTCCATCCTTCTCTGCCACTTCCTTTCCCATTCGTCTCCATCTGCTTCACCCCTACAAATGCTATTAAAAAATGGACAAAAAAAAAAAGTGGCCTTTTCTCCACCAGCTCCCAGTTGTCACCCTATAAATCCTCCACCTAGCCTCTTTTCCTAGCCAATCCCTCTCACATTTCTCTTACCTCTCCCATCTTGCATCCAATCCTACCCATTGTTTTCTAACCTGCCTGACCTGAATCTTGGATTTATTTTTAACTTCACCCATACGTATTCCAAACCTCTTGTGCCACATTCCCCACCAAGCTCACTGAACAACCACACCATTACTTTGCCACTTCCACCCTAAGCACCTATGCTTTTCCCAATAAAAATTATTTTACCAGATTCTTGATCCTGATCCAGAATCTGTCAGACTGCTTATGTGCAGCCCAATATACTCCCGTGATGGGGAACCCTGGCTATCCATCAAAGCAGACTGCAAACAATCAATAATCCTGCACTCTTCTCAAAGTTTTCAGACTCAGCTACCAATCAAACACGATTTCAGAGGAAGCTTGATTCTTCAATATGTGCCAAATTGGTTTTGGAGCATCATTACAATCAAGTCTAACCACAAAAATATGATTCAACCCCTTTTTAGATTATAACAAAATAAAAGGAAGTAGACAAATGCTTGCCTCCTAAATCCATTATGCCAACAACCATTCATTAATACTAAATAGATAGCCATTCTTTGACAATGACCATGATATTTGTGATTGAATATGGTGGCTTTAATGAATTACAATCCATACAATTTACTGATTTTGCCATAAAAACTTGCACTTTTTGAACTCCTTGCAGCCAGTTTGTCTGGACACTGAGCCAGTAGCTTTTTTGTTGATTAGTAGCTTGTATTACTTTAGATATTAACCCCCGACATGCTGTTTCCGACACGACAAAATGCAAGTCAAAAATCCAACACAACTAGACAACATGTTGTCACAGTATATCTATATCAGGATTTATTTTTGAGTGATGGTCAGTTCTAGTGTAAAAAAACTTGTGCCAAGCTATTGCATTAAAAGTGTGCATCTAATGCTTGGGTAATGAACAAATTGTCACATAAAAATCCTAATTGAATCTTACAAAATTTAAATTGGTACAATGCAATACAAATCTCTCTCTCAGCTCATCCTTTTAAATTTGTTTCCAATTCTTTTTAAATACAATCCTATCAAACCTCTTCCCCTTTACAGTAAAACCTCCAACTCACTGTTATGAGATTGGAGATTGCTTGGGTGGGAATTCCCAACCGCGCATCCCCAAAACCAAAATATCCCGCATGGTCTGCCCCCTGCCTGCTACGATTCCCAATAGGCAGGATGGGAAAATTCCCCCTCCTTGTGTTTTTTTTAATGAGGTGCTGTGCTGTAAGACAATACTCACCCTTCCAAAAATTGCTTCAGTTAAGTGTCAAACAGGCCAAAGTCATTGTAGTTGTTCATTTTGCTCAGATAATGTATTGGTATGTGCATTTTATGTTTCGAAGGCTGAAAGTTTTAAAGACAATTGTCACCATTTTTCAAATAACTTTTTTTCTTTCACCATTCTTAGGTACCCAGGTACCACTCAAAAATCCCTAATCCACTCAAAAATCCCTCCTCATTAATCAGATCATTTAAACTTTGTACCAACTCCATCCCTACAATTCATCTTGATTGCCTGTTTACCATGCCACAGATGGAGATTGAATGGTAAATATCTACATTCCTGTGTCCGATGCCTACTATCTCCTATCACAGATTAATAATATATTGAGACACCTAGTATGACTTGCATCTGAATTTTCCGCCCATCAGGCACGTGCTCAGTAGACTCGCAAGTGGATGCGAAACGCATTTCTGGCCGTAATAGCCCCGGAGCGAAATTTCACACTGGCTGGACTTGCGCTTCTAATGTGCTCCCACAGGAGACAACCACAGCAGAGCTGTCTCAGGGAGCTACTGACCTGTGCAAAATAAATTGCAATGCAGAAACACAGCAAAGATTGTCTAGGCAGCATATTCAAACACAAACCTCAGTCTCTGGACCTTTTAATTTTAATTCAGCCCGGACAGTTCATCTGCCCTGGATTGAGGTTGAAGCTGAAATGTAAAGACTGCCTGGCCATTCGGCCGACCCACTAACCAACTGTAAAAGCAGATGGATCACGTAAAATTACATTCCACTGGCCCTTTAAAGGGCTAAGTTGCCTGCTTCATTGCTGACGGGCACACTTCTGACTCTCACTCATGCCCACCCACCGAAATATTGCTTGAGAGTCCCACCTCTTGGCTGATTTCACATGGTTCTGGGTCCGCCCCGTGCACCCCAAGCAACATAAAATTCTGTCCTTGGACTTAAAGCCAGCTTTTATATTTTTTGCTAAGTAACATTTTAACATCAGTTATTTAGGCACCTCCATCACTGGTAGCCATGGTGAGTAGCTCATGCTGTCCAGCACTATTTCCAAAGTAGGTAAATTTTACACATTGCATCTGCAATGTTTCATTTTGAGTTGCAACCTTGCAGTTTCTCAGGCTGGCTAAGAGTTCAGAGATGGGTGATTGTCCAGGAAGCTGCATGGTGCAGATCCCCCTGCCTTCCCATTTCCCAGTGATTATGTCTGGGACAGGAATGTTCCTGGTGACTTTCCTGTTTGGAGTCCAATGGAGGTCATTCAAAGGCCACTTAAGGGTCTCCTCGACTGCTGGTATTCAAGTAGCAGTAGGCAGGATACTCACCATCCAAGAATACCACCTGTTAAACACTTGTCAGGTTTGTCTGCAGCCTTATAGGGGAGGGGGTCTCTTGTTCAAAGACATAGGAACATAGGAACAGAAGAAGGCAAATCCAGCCCTTTGAGCCTGCTCTGCCATTCAATCATATCATGGCTGATCTCTCCCTGGACTCAAAGACACTCTGTGCCTGATCGAAGGACCAAGCATCGGTATAAGGGGCCTACAAGAAGCCACCCTCCTGCCTTTGCTGTTGACCTCACTTCCCCCAGTCAGTATCCACCCCTTCCTGTGAATACCAGCTGTCTTCTTACTTAGCTGCCTCTGGGAGATTAATTGCTACTTCTGGTGGCACTGCCAGTACGCAAAGCTGCTGTCTTCTGATTGGCCAGTAGTTCTTGGGGGTATGGTATCTGCCCCGCACGAGCCGGTTCTGTGATTTGGTGACCCCGGGGGAGCTGGGGGTCCAGGTGGCAGGGTTCCCACTGCCAATTAGGAACTTTATTCCGTCAGGACTGCTGGAGATCGGCAGGGGAACAACCAGATTTCACTGGATGACGGGCTCCCGTGCCACCCACAATAAATTAGGCTCTCGGTATATAACTGCTTGTTATATAGATCCTGGGGATGCTTTTGAATCCGCTTTTCTAACTGGTAAACAAATAGACCACCTCTCTTAAAATTTGCAGCAGGCTTTGCATTGGAAACCATTTTTTATTGTTCCTTATCTTTGGTATCTCACATATGCTGTATCAGGCTTACCTCACGAGTTTATATGGCTTACATTACACCAAATGACAGACTTAAGTCGGCGAGAGGCCGCACAGCTCACCATGGTTGGATTTTCACACATTCATACAAGTGCTTTAAAAGCTATGCACGCATCAGCGCATATGGACAAACAACTTTTCAGGGCTCGAAAGCTTTTACTCAGAGCCTCAGCCCAAACTTGAATAATAGTAGTCCTTTTAGAATGTTCTGCTTTTAGATTAATCCCTTTTCTACTGAATATTTTTGAGATTTAAAAGAAATGCAGTGCTTTGGTAATTTACAATATATTACAAAACATACAAACATTTATATGAATATCATTATGGCCCTTGCACCTTTGAGCAGTATTTCTTTTATACTGTGACGTTTAAATAACCATGATAACAGGAACATCAGTGATTATTACAATGCCAGCAATTTAGCTACTAAACTGTTGTTTACAATCTATTTTAATTCATGGACTCAGGAATTGGAAGCGCAACTTTAGTATTTGCAGACAACACAAAACCGAGGGTGGGTTGTGGTGAATACAAAGAAAGGATGCAATGAAATATGACAGGATATCAATAAAGTTGCAAAACGTGTGTGTAATTGGTAAATTAATTTGAATACAGTTAAGTGAAAAGCGATACATTTTGGCAGGAAAATACAGATAGTTCTTTGGTAATATATATTGTCTAAATGGGGTAAAAGGGCAGAATGACCTGGATATACAAGTCACTAAAAGTAGTAACAGATGTTAATAGGGCTATATAAAAAAAACAAGCACTGGGGTTCATTTCTATAGGGATAGAGTTGAAAGGCAGAGAAGCAATGTTAAATTTGTTATCACACTATGGCTAGGCTACACTTTGATTACAGTTCACAGTTCGGGTCTCCATACTTTATAATGAATATAAATGCACTGGAATAGGTGCAGAAATGATTCACAAGGATGATACCAGAACTGAGAGGATATACTTTCAGGAAAAGCTGAATGAGCTAGGGCTCTTTTCTCCAGACAGGAAAACGCTAACAGGTGACCTGATAGAGGTCCTTATGATGATGAAAGTGTTTGACAACTGGGAGGACATAGAAAAGATGTTTCCACTTGTGCGGAGTCCAAACTGGAGGTCATAAATAGAAAATAGTTACCAATAAATCCAAAAGAGAATTGAGGACAATCTTCATGTCCTAAATGGCGGTTGAAATGTAGAACTCTCTGCAGGACTGGTTGAGGCAATAGCATGGGCATATGTAAGGAGAACTACCTGAGGGAGAAAAGAATTGAAGAATATGCTAAAAGTTTACATGAAGTTAAAGAGGAGAGGAGGCTCGTGTGGAGCATAAATGCTGATGTAGATCAGTTGGACCTGGTTCTGCGCTGCAGATCCAGTGTAACTTGATATAACATTTGTATATTCGTGTCCCTCTACTCCTGCACCCACTTTAGAATTGTATGCTTTATGTACTCTCAACGTTCTTCCTACCAAAATGGATCATTTCACAATTCTCTGCATTAAATGTCACCTGCTACTTGTCCACCCATTCTACCAATTTGTCTGTGTCCTTTTGAAGTTCTACACTATCTTCCTCACAGTTCACAATGCTTCCAAATTTCGGATCATTTGCAAGTTTTGAAATTGTTCCCTGTATACCAAGGTCATTAATATATAACAGGGAAAGCAAGAGTTTCCAACATTGACTTCGGGAGAAATCCACTATAAACCTTCCTCCAACCTGAAAAGCATCCATTAACCAGTACTCTTGTTTCTTGTCACTCAGCCAATTCCGTATCCATGTTGCTACTGTCCCTTTTATTCCATGAGCTATAACTTTGCCCACAACTCTATTGTGCAGAACCTTATCAAATGCCTTCTGGAAGTCCATGTACACTAAATCAACAACATTATCCTCACAATCTTTTCTGTTACCTCATCAAAAAACTCCAGCAAGTTTGTTAAACATGATTTGCCTTTAGCTATTCCATGCTGACTTCCCTTAATTAACCCATATTTGTCCAAGTGGTTTTTACTTTGTCCCAAACTATTGTTTCTAGGAGCATCCCCAATATCGAGGTTAAACTGACTGGCCTGTAGTTGCTGGGCTTAATGGGTACATCATATTACTTCAAAATGCAGCACCTTTCTACTCCTGAGGCCCCTCTCAGTGACAGTGCTTTCACTGTAGATGAAAGTGTGTGCATTTTCCAGTTAATTATAAGACTACAGACTCAGCCTGGGTATCGTCAATACCTCTGTGATTTTTCCATTTGACATCCATGATTACCTGAGCACAGAGAAGCTAATTGATTTGTTCTTCAAATCTGCTAAGAAAATGGATACTCCTAAAATACTTAGACTAGGCTAACATAATGAGCTTGGTTCCTTTGGGAATCTTATATACCCCGAGGCTCAAGCAGAACAGATTGATAAAATACAAGCCTTGCTATAGATTTATTAAAATGTTATTTAGGTTGCAATTATTCTAATCCAGTAGGATGGAACTTAGTGCAATAGATAATTGATTTTTAAAAAAGACAATTATGGGGGAGGAATATTCCTTGACAGCTCAATATTGGATTTGCAATTCAACAAATGATGACAATAATTTTGGGAAATGCTTAAAGATAAAGTCTATTTGAGCTACCATCCAATACAACACAAAATTATATTTCCATACAAGGAGAGGGTCAAGCTATCTTTTGTTTTTCTTCCTCATTGTGTTTACTTTATTTGCTAGCAATATAACAAGATATCTCTGCTCTGCCTTGCCATTTCACTGAGCTTTCTCCTCATTCTAGGTGCATGAGCCAAAATGTCTTTGTCGGCAAAATGGAGGCCAACCACCTGAGCTGTTGTCAGCACCTTCAAAAGCCTGGCCTTGAGTTGGTCAATGTCTCCTCAAGCTGAGTTAGGAAACCTGACAGATTATCGAACCTGTTCAGGTTCAGGTTCCTCCCAGAACTGTTATGCCCATCATCACTTCACACTTAAATTCTCCAACCTCCCACATAAGAAATAGGAGCTGGAGTAGGCGTTTTGGTACTGACAGCTCCACCATTCAATAAGATCATGGCTGATCTTCTACAGCAACTCCACCTTGCTGCTTCAAAGTCTCCAGAGAAGCTTCAGTTTATCCAAACATTGCAGCCTAACATCTTTGCATAATGCGCATATCCCCTAAAAGCTTCACAGAGCCCCAGAATGTTGATATTAAAATCATTCTCTACTTTTCCATCTCTCTATGGCCTAGCCGCACGCTGGCTTTGTGATCTCCTCCTTGAACGTGGCCTGCTTTCGTAACCACCTCCTATCATATTTTCAAAAATCTTCTCAAAAGTCTTTCCGCTCAGTTCCAGATCTTGGATGCTCTTCTACCTCCCCATACTTGATATTTGCCTCTCTTTATCATTAAATGCTTTGAGACACCTACCTGCTTGTGAGGAATGGTACGTAATGAAGCTTTTTTATTTGTAGACAGCCAAAGCAAGGACAAAATGGCCATGGGTGCAGAAAACAACCATTTTAATTCCAGGTACTTCAGGTGATTCATTGTTCAAATACAATGGCTATTGCCATCTTGGCAAATGTGTAACTGTAATACTCCAGTAAAATCTTGCCAACAGAAATTCAATGAATTGCTTGAGGGAGGAATGTTAGCTGGGGCACCAAGATAGCTCCTTTGTGCTATCAAATCTTTTACATCCACCTAACTGAATTTAATGCCTCACCCAAAGGATTTCATTCCTAACACTGCAGCAGTCTCTGATAACTGCAATGAAGCTTCAGCCTGGCTGAAACTCAGGCTGATGCAGGCATTTTATCCACACACTGCCGATCCCAACTTGGAAGTATTATCTCAGTAATTTTGGGAAATGCTTATAGGTAAAGTCCACTTGAGCTACCTTCCATTTCAACACAAAATTATATTTCCACACAAGGATAGGGCCTAGCAATCTTTTGCTAGAAGTTAGAAAATCATTACAAATAAAGAAGATTCAGGTAACAAGATTGGAACAATCAGCGATAAACATCCAAGGAATAACAGATCTTCAGTTTTCTATGTACACTTTACACAAAACACAGAGATCTGTACATGTGCAATGGTGCCTTCTAGCTCTGAGCAGCCAGCTTTCCGGCGAACATGACCCCACCCACTCCCCCTATTGGCGTGAATCACACTTTACCTCTTCTTTGCGCCAGGTGACATAAGATCATGTCTGAAAGTGCGCTAAAAAATTGGATGAGATTCTCTCCTGTTTTCATGCTCATTCAGAATTTCTTTGGTAAGATCACTCCCCCCTTAGGCTGGAATTTGCCGATCGGGGCAGGCATGTTCAGTGGCGCCTTTGGAAAATATCATCACAATGTCCTATGCAGTGTCAGTGCAGGAGACAATTGTCCCCTGCCCCCATCAATGGCGGACCGTCTTTCCCACAGCTGATCGGGAATGTAATTAAAATAAATTTACATTTCATTGTAGTGGCCGTACACCGGAATCATTCCTCCACATCAAATTTAAACTGCACATTGGTTTGGTTTCAGAATGATGTGGAGATGCCGGTGTTGGACTGTGATGGGCACAGTAAGAAGTCTCACAACACCAGGTTAAAGTCCAACAGGTTTATATGGTATCATGAGCTTTCGGAGTGCTGCTCCTTCATCAGGTGAGTGAACTCAGGAGCAGCACTCCGAAAGCTTGTGATACCAAATAACCCTGTTAGACTTTAACCTGGTGTTGTGACACTTCTTACTTGGTTTCAGAACACTACTATGTAAAAGGTGTACAACCTGATGACCTGAACTCTGAGGGGAACTTAGAGATAACTGCAGCATTCGTGAGGATCCCAATTCAAGGACCTGGATCCGCGGATTAAGAGGGGTGGTCACAGGCAAGTGTCTGCAGCAGCTTCCTTGTGGTACAGAGTACAGTGCAGGGGAGAAGGGAGGAAAGGGAATCTGGGCCAAGGGAACAGTGGGCAGGGGGTGAAGAAAATGGCCATGCAAATGGAAAAACATGTTGGAGATGAGCACTCTTTCGCAGTTTGGTTTAGCTTGAATACAGATAACACACTTGGAATCAGGTCAGTCAAGCAATTGTGCCTACTCCAGCAGCACTAATGTCTGAGAGTGCCAATGATTGCTGGTCTACATTTAATCTCTCGCATGCAGACTTCCAAATCCAACGGGTGATACGGTTCGGCAGAACCATTGGATGGCTGGGTAAGTTGAAGGATGTCCTTGGAAAGGTGGCCATTGAACACTGACCGAGGGTGTGCTCCTAATCTCTTGATTCATGTTAAAGTTCACATGGACAAGTTCCCCTCACAGTTGAAGCAAAGTGCAAGGACTTACAGTGCAGGTTAGGGCAATGCCTGAGTCTGAGATGAGAGCTCAGGATGCAGTCGACTGTTTGAAACTACACAGGTCATGTGCTATGGGGCAGTGTGAGGGAGGTTGTTTACCCAATCATTATGTGCGCTAATCACTGGGCATCCATGTGGTGGCCAGGATTCTGTGGCATGCATAAAGGGGCCTTGAGTTACAGACAATAACTTGAAAAAGAGTGGCCCTCAGCAGACAAATGGTGCCCATCGCGTCTCTCTCTTTGATATTGCAGTGAGGAGACTGTAGGGAAGATGGAGTCTGGTGATCTCATAATCTGTTTATAGACAGGAGAGAAGACAGAGAGGAATGCAACAGTGGCACTTGGCTTGCCAAAGGCTGGAGCAGAACCCTCTGGATCAAGGGGCAGCAGGGTCTCCTTCACATGCAGAGGATGAACACCTGAGAGCCATCGCTTGGAGCTGCATCAGTTTATCCAGAGTTTACAGACAATGCTTGTCATTCCTGCAGAGGACTGAGAACATGCGAAGATTGCGCATTTCCAGGGAATTGGTCACATCTGCCACCTGCTGCAGGACATGGTGCCAAAGGAACATGGAGGGCATCCACTGCCAGCACCCGTGAAAGTGACCCTGATGCTCAATGTTTATACCAGTGGCTCCTTCCAGGACTCCTCAAGTGACTTTTGCAGGATCTTGCAGGCCTCTACAAGGAGGTCATGCACGCCATCTCTGCCAGGGCACACAACCTCATGCGTTTCAAACAGGATCACGCAATCCAGGAAGCAAGAATGCTGAGGTTTATGCAGATCTCTGGGTTTCCATGACAACAAGCAAGCAGTTAATCAACCACAAGGGCTTCAGGAACAAGGAATGATCAGCTGGTTTACGGCCATACCAAATGCATCCTGCAGGTCTGCGCACCATTCCCAGGGAGTGCCCACGACCCCTATATTCCCAGAACACCTCAGATCCATGATGTATTCCAGGGTTCACGGTGGCTGCAGGGTAGACTCCTCGAGGACAAGAACTACCCATTGAGGATGTGGCTGATGACGCCCATGCAGTGACCTCAGAGTGCGACTGAGAGAAGGTTCAAGGCTCATGCTGCAACTTGCACTTTGGTGGAGCAAACCATTGGGATTCTGAACATGAGGTTCCAGTGCCTGGAGTGGTCTGGCGGGATCTTATGGTCCCGCTGTTGTCAACAGGATTTCCTGTTAAATGTTCTCCTTGCTGCCATGAAACCCACGGCGGGGTTGGGTCATCGGTGGCACCGTAAGATCCAGCCGGCGTAAATGCCAGTAAGGTTTCAGTGACTGTTTCTGTTCTGGATTATTAATCGAGCCTTTGTTCACCTATCCAACTCTCCCACGAGGGCTTGGTATCCAGTTATCCATTATCCATTTGTAAAGCACTGTAATCGAAGATGCAATTATAAATGCAATGTTTTCCTTTGTTAGCCCTTATTAACATCCACAAGATCAATCGACAAAAGTTTGAGAAAATAAGAATACTCCCAGGCCACCTATAGGAAAGGGAAAATATATTGAGACAGACAAGAAATGTAAAGCCTGAAAATGTGAGTGAATGCAACAGCAGTTTTCTAGAAGTTGCATAGAACACTCAATCACTCTCCCAGTTGGAAGAGGTTTCTGGTGGGAGAGGGAAAGCTAAGAGAGAGAAGTAAAAATATCCAGTTTGAAAAGAACAATTTCAATTCTATTATGAATAATTAGGGGAATGATACTTTAATATAGATGAATACTCCTTTCTCATTCTGTGACCAGGAGAGATCCTCTCAAGGGTTGTATATCTCCAATCAAGAGGAATCCCTGGCCGACATCCTTTTATTCTTTAAGTGTTCCACATTTTCTTGGACATTCATTAATCTTGTAGAATGAGATAATTTGTTACTTATCAAACAGAAACCTTAAAAAAAATCAACAATAAAAAGTATTGAAGAAAAACTGAAAGTGTACAAGATGTTGAGAGGTATAGATCGGGTGGATTCTCGGAGGCTTTTTCCCAGGGCTGAAATGGCTGCTACGAGAGGACACAGGTTTAAGGTGCTGGGGAGTAGGTACAGAGCAGATGTCAGGGGTAAGTTTTTCACTCAGAGGGTGGTGGGTGAGTGGAATCGGCTGCCGTCAGTGGTGGTGGAGACAAACTCAATAGGGTCTTTTAAGAGACTTCTGGATGAGTACATGGGACTTAATAGGATTGAGGGTTATAGGTAAGCCTATATATAAGCCTAGGTAGGTAGGGACATGACCGGCGCATCTTGTGGGCCGAAGGGCCTGTTTGTGCTGTATGTTTTCTATGTTCTATGTTCTAAATCTGAACTTTGGGCAGCCAGAATCTGCAGTACTTCAGGTCATGCTGACTTCAACATCTTTATGTCAGCTCAGCCATGAGAAACAGGTTACTAGAATTAAAAAAAAACACAATGAGAATCAAATAAATATAGGCATTCCAAGAGAGCTATTTTTTGTGCAGGTGAAAAGTGGGTTATTGCAAATCACATAAAGAAAGTAATTTGCCCATTGAGGTTGTTTATTGGGGAAAGATGCAGCTGGCTTCCTTCATAAAATAGTGCGTTTTTTTTGGCAGTGCCAATCTAACACTATCTTGGCAGGACATTTATATGTGTCTTTAACTTAGTATTTTTCAACAGTTCCTCAGCTTCAACACCATGGATACAGAGCTGTATGCGGAGGTCAGTGATTCAGAATGCTTCTCATTCAAAACAAGGAGGAAACAACAGGCGTGCTTCTCACCAAAATTATCCCAAATTGAGGTATGGAATATATTTTCTCATGAAAAGAATGGTCGGAGTCATTGTGAAAATCGCATAACTGGAAGTTCCAAAAAGGACAATTCACCACATTACAATGATTCAGCAACATTGCAAAAAGCTCAATGAAAGTATTTGTCTGTTCCATGTTATTCTGACTGCCCATCAGAGGTGCCCATATTTTATGGTGTGATTTAATTGCCAGACATTGTAAGGAGCTAGGCTGAACAACAGGCAGTATCATTCCACACAGCCCAGCGGTGAAGCAACAAAAAAAACATTTCTGTACTGTACCTTTCCTATCCACTCAATCACGGTGTTGTGTAGCATTCTGTGAGTTGCGTGGTCTTGAAAAGTTTATTGCATTTAACACCTTTTGGTAAATAATTTCAATCAATGGAAGCAAATCAGAGATCACTGAACACAAATGTAGCATTTCTAGCAATAGTGCTAAGTTCTAAACGCTTCGCTCAAGAGTGGCTATATTTTATAAAAGCTTTTGAGTATTAATATTTGGATAGTTAGCCCCCTTGTTGGCACATTTGAGAAAGCTAGTGCCCTGAACTACTGCTGACAAGAACATTGGAGGCTCTCGAGAAGGAAGAAAAAGAAAAATGTTCCATAAATACAAGTTGTTTGAAATATGTTTTGCTTTAACTGGTTATTTGTAGCAGCGGAGATTTCTGAGAAGAGTTACTGATTCTGCCTGTGGCGGGGAGTTAGTCAAAAGGAAAAGGCACAGACCTACTCAAAATTACAGATTGAATTTTGCAATACCTGTCTACTTATTACAATTTTAAATACTGGACTCCTTTTAAAAAACGATTATTAAAAATTACCTCAGCCTTGTCTAACAGTAGAAAATTAAACTCTTAGTTGATGTTTTATATTGATGGCAGCAAGCATAATACACCTGTTGGCAAATAGCCAATGTTTGCAAGTAAATCAGCCAATCGGCTCTCTGCAACTCATCAAAACACATTCCCCTTTGTGTTCTGCAGTTCTAGTGAAACAAATGACGGTAACAGTTTGTTCAATAATTCCTTTGTTTACTTTAAAACAGCGTGTACAAATTGGATCACCAAGGGAAAGTTGTTTAGAGGAGCTATTGAACCCAACAATGTGAGAGATTTGAACTAATGTCATCTGGTCATTAATTCAGGATGCTTCAGCTCCACTGTGCATGTTAACTCCCCCACAAAGTTAGCATCAGTGGCCTATCCCAGACAGCTCCCTGTTACCAACAGTTACCATTTAAAACACATTAAAAACAAAACAGTAGCAAAGAACTGCTTCACAAAGTGTGGATTATACTCAAGCAAGGGCAAGGAGAGAGAACTAAATTATACAAATATTAATCATCATCTTTTGCAGTTGCTTAGACCATAGAATCCTTACACTGCGGAAGGAGGCCATTCATCCCACTGAGTCGATACTGATTGTCTGACAGAGGATCCCACCCAGGCCCTTTCTCGTAACCTTATGTATTTACCCCCCTAACCTACACATCTTTGGACACTAAGCGGCAATTTAGCATGACCAATGCACCTAACTTGCACATCTTTGGACTTAGATTTAAAAAGTCCTGAAAAAATCCTTTGCTTCATTCTGAAATTTGGAAGTGATGAGGGAAATTGTGCATGTTATCTATAATTTATACCAATATTACTTTAAATGCAATTTTGTACCAATATTCAGTATGTATGTTGGATTTTGTGTATCTGCGCCACATGGACTAAAGTGGTTCAAGAAGGCAGCTCACCACCGCCGCCTTAAAGACAATTAGGGATGGTCAATAAATGCTGGCCTACCCTGCGATACATACATCTCATGAATGAATAAAAATAAAGCAGTTCTGTTTCATTGTTTCTATTTTGTGAACCCTGAGATAATTGTTAATTAGATCCCACATGATGTTCAACCCCATATCTTTGAATTGAATTCTTGCTGATATTTATTTGTTACCCTATGATGATCACATAGTTCAAGCACCCATCAATTTGAGTCGCTCCAAAATCAGCATTGGTTTTGCGACCGACAATCCCAGCTCTGAACACCTAGCTCCACAAAGATTAATTTTATAAATACAGACATATATACAATCAAATGTGATCATCTTTAAGATTAAATTTAACTTCATTATGAATTTAATCAAAGTACTTGAACAAGTCAACGTTTCCACAGGATATGATCTACTATAATCATTGCCGTAGTACCAGTCATTATGATAGTTTCTAACACCTGAAGATAAATCCTATATGGAATTTAATGAATCCTGCTAACTACTGTAAAGACCTTAATTAGCTATGAATGAAGCAATGATAATTTATTTTTCAATTAGTCAAAGTATTCTAAATATAGAAGACCTTTTTATCTCCCTTCCCACAAATTTTATTTCAACACCTTCTACTCATGGGTTGGGAACCAATTATGGTTAAAGTAGAGTCCATGAGGACTTTAAGAATAATAGTGAAAAAAAAGGATATCAGAAAAGAAGATAAGATATTAAGAGTCGGATAAGGCTAACTAAAAGGAGGACAAGGGAATTGTTTCAAAACCATCAAACAGACCAGCATTTTAGAAATTCATCTGTTATAAAAGATTGGTTGAAAATGAAGTGAGATTCAAGATGTTTGATTGTAGATGATAATCAAAAAATGACCAAGATAGTTAATGAGTAATTCACATTTGGTCCTGAAGAATCAGAGAAGTATAAGGGGTATAAGGCACTGGCTCACTGCACTCTTTGGATGGCTCCTCCTGATATTCATTTGTTACCCTATGATGGGCTCCACCTTCACCCAGGGATTTGTTTAGTCTGGAATCTAGAAACAGATTTTGGTGGATTGGGCAGTTGAGACCAATCTAACGTCCAACAGTATTGAACGCAGTTCAACATTGTGTTGTGGAACGTGTGGATCTCAATCAGACACGGAAGGCATCTTATATAATAAAAGCAAAATACTGCGGATGCTGGATATCTGAAATAAAAATAGAAAATGCTGGAAAAATTCTGCAGGTCTCTGGCAAGAAAAACAGAGGTAATGCTTTGAGTCCGTATGACTCAGGATCACAAAATCTCATGACAATCATAGCTAAATTTCACTCCTCTCCAACAATCATCACCAGAATCCTTCTGAACCGCTTCGTGCTACATGTCGACCAGGATCTACTGCCAGAGACTCAGGCCACGATTTTACCGGTTCACCCCACCTATTGATGGGCGGAGCAAGCCACTAAATCAGGATCACATCTGATTTCTTGGCCCTCGCGAACTTACTGGCACTGGATTGCCGACGCAGTCAGGCTGAGATCCATTTCCGTTGAGAGGCTAAATAATTTATTTAAATTTATTGAAATGTTTATTTGCATGTCATTAGCGAACCCGGTGCCCAATCGTCCAGGCTCACTTGCCTTTGCGGCCTCGCCAGGAATGGTTCACTCCGACAAGGAAAACACCTGGCCCCCATGAACGGGGAACAGTCCTGTTTGGATTCCAGGAGAAATGGAGGCCATTAAAGTCCCCTGGGGAGGCCAAGGGCAAGGGGGGTGCCCCTTGGGCATTGCCCCTTGGCAATGCCCACTGGGCAGCTTAGCACTGCCCACCAGGTAGTACCAGGGGCGGGGCAGCCCGATCGAGGGGGGGGGGGCACAGCGCACTCTGCAGCTGCGCTCGATCGGGTAGGGAAGGGGACCTGCGATCAGTCTGGGCAGCAGCAGGGGCCATATTTTCGGGTGGCATGGGACTCATGATCAGCTGAGGGCCCCCGCGATTGTGGGTCCCCGCGATTGTGGGTGGGGGGTGGGAGGGCTATGTTCAGGCTGGCTTCAGCAGCAGGGGCCCGACAGCTTTCTCTCTCTCTGTCAGGCCTCTGCTATTGGAATTGCGGTTGCACACAGAGCCACAGAATTCTGCACATGCGCAATAGCTCCCTCTGCTGCCTGATCAAACTGGCTGGAGAATTAAGCTCTGCCCACTACCTCTAGTAGATAGAAACAGTTTAGCCCATTTTTTCATGCACTATGTGCATAAGATTCGAGTAAAAATGCGCCCAGAAAACGGATCTGCAACTCTGCTATTTTCACGCTCGGTGGACACTTAGAATTTCTCTCATAAAATTCCACCCTCTGTGTGGTTTCAGAAAATGGCCAGGAATCACTGCCATGGCGTTTGCAGTTAGACAGCTCCAGGAGAAATGCCATAAACAGAGCATGGGCCTCTGCACCATGCTTATTGCCTTGACCAAGGCCTTTGACGTAGTCAGCCATGAGGACCTTTGGAAGGTAATGGAGGAATTCTGCTGCTCTGAGAAATTCATCACAAAGGTTCAACAGTTCCATGATAGCATGTTCATGTGTGTCCTGGATGATGTTGAGTCTTCTGATCAATTCCTAGTCACTAACAGACTTGAACAAGGGTGTGTGCTACCGCCAACCCCCTTCAGCATGGACTTGTTCTCCAGTGCATGTGACAACCTTGGCCTTGCAATCAGCATGAAGAAAACTAATATATCAGCCTGCTCAAGGAAAGCCCGATCTTGAGCCTAATATTTTAGTGCATGAGCAGAACCTGTTTGCAGTGGATAGGTTCACTTATATCAGAAGCACACTCACACCCACTTGAGCTGTCTGTATTGACGATGAGACACATGCAAGAATTGCCTAAGTAAGGGAGCAAGTGTAGCCTTCAGTAGACTTCGAACATCAGTTTGGGAACAAAGAGAATTGCATCTGTTCACAGAGCAATAGCCTTGCCCACTCTGCTCTACACATGTGAGATTTGGTCAGAGTCTGAGGGCCCTATTTACCATTTTGATTCTAAGTGCTGGGCGGATTGAAACTGGGAGGGCCTGATTTTATCATCAAGTTGCGCCCGAAAACTTGGTAAAGTCAGGCGTGAGGCGAGTAGCGCAATCCACGCCCACCTCCGCGCCGGTTCCCCCTTTACCAAGGCCCGAAAATGGCCCTGATCGGAACTGAATGGGCTGCACGCCCAACCTTACCGGCACTTCCCCCTTTACCACTGCGTTCGCCCATCCAGAATCGGCGCGAAACAGACATGCTCCATATAAATCCGATTCGGGCACTCCAGTTAGTGAGGAGGTAAGTGCCAAGCGTTCGACGATTCTCTGCTTGAGATCGGTGGGGTGGGGGAAGGGAGGATCTGCTGCCACTCTGGTTGTGATCAGTGAGGGGGAAGGGGGGGGTCTGCTGCCACTCTGGTTGTGATCAATGAGGGGGAAGAGGGGGTCCGCTGCCACTCTGCCTGAGATCAGTGGGGGGGGGGAAGGAGAGGGAGGGGCCCACGATCAGTCTGGGTGGCAGAGGGGATGGGGGGATAAGGGGGTCAGTAATGTTGTGGGAGTGGGGCAATGTCTGTGGGGGCCAGGGGGAGGCATTATCCGGCCCAAGAGCGATGTGGCGGGGAAGCTGCATTCTATTTTTTTTTGGTCTGCGTATGCAGTTTCAAGTCCACCCAGCACTTAGAATCAAAATGGTAAAATAGGGCCCAGAGTGTTCCAGACTCTTGGAGGGATTTTTAGACCCGTTCTCAGGCGCCCCCATACGCACTCCGCCTACAAAAATATCAGCAATTCCGAATCATGCTGCGGAAACCTGTGGACGGGGCTTAACGCGCCCGAAATGCTGTAGCTCCGATCGGCGCTCCCCCCCCCCCCCCCCCCCCCACCGATCTCGAGCAGAGAGCCATCTGACACTTGGCACTTACCTCCTCACTAACTGAAGCGCCTGAATTGGACATTTGTGGAGCATGCCTGTTTTGCATCGATTCTGGATGGATGAACACAGTGGTAAAGGGGAAAGTGCCGGTAAGGTTGGGCGTGCAGCCCATTAAGTCAATTTAAATGCATGCAAATACATTTAAATGGCCATCGCACCCGTTTCGGGCACGGGTCCGATCGGGACCATTTTCAGGCCTTGGTAAAGGGGGAACCAGCACGGAGGCAGGTGCAGATTGCACTACTCGCCTCACGCCCAACATTATCAAGTTTTGGCGCCCGAAAACAGGCGCAACTTGGTAGTAAAATCAGGCCCTGAGTGTCTTGCCAAGAATCTCAACCACTTTCACTGGAGCTGCCCTCAGATTCTTCTGAAGATCAGATGACATAAAAAGTATCAGATACTGAGGTATTCAAACGAGCTGGTATGCCAAGCATCCACACCATATTGAGACAGTCACAATTGAGTTAAGCTGGTCATGTAGCCAGAATGCCTGCCAGTTGCTTCCCAATGGAGAGCTGGTGTCTGGGGTGCACTCTCATGGTGGCCAAAGGAAGCACTGCTAAAACAATCTGAAGGCTTCAATTAGGATGGGGGGAGGGTGGAGAGATTCTCTGGGCCCGCTAGCCCCGATCGCAAAATAAATCTTTACTGCATTTACGTGTCTCATTACCAGCAGTTAATAAACACAATTGGGGGCGATTCTCCCTAAAAGATTCTAAGTGCCAAATTAGCATGAAAACTGGAGTAACTCGCGTCGATATTTTTAGCGTGCTTTTCAGAATGAATCTCTGACATTCTGAGCACTGCAGAGTGCCCCAGCGGGATTCTCTCTGAAAATCAGTGGCCAGGGTCCATTTCCGCTGGAATGGCTGGCAGTATAGTGCTGAGCGGACCACTGCACCTGCGCCAACCTGTCAGAGTGGAGATTGGTGCATGCGCAGTGACTCCGCACTGCTAGCCTCCCGATCATTGGCCAGTCCGATTGCTGGCCAGCCCCGTAATGTCCCATCGCTGCCCTTGCCAACCGCCCCACTCCCTGATCACTGGCCTCCTGCACCTCTCCGGGCCAGCCCCAATGTCTCTCCGACTTCCACTGCCAGCCCCGACCCATCCCCACACCCACATGGCCAGGCCCGATCACCCCCTTCCCTCCCTCTGCCATTGATCCCTATGCAGAGTAGCAGCGGGAACCCCCCACCCCCACCGATTGGCCCCAACAGGCCCTGCCCCCTCTGGCCCCATACCCTTGGCATTGCCCAATGCCCAGTGGACAGTGCCAAGGTGCCATTGGGCATTGCCAGGGGTCAGGCTGGTACTGCCCAGAAGGTACGCCCTCCTTACCCACGATCTCCTGGGATGGGCCTCCATGGCCTCTGTTCCCTCCAGCATGGTCGGGGTGCCTGTTCTCCGTTAGTGGGGAGCAAGAGTAACCCCCGCTGGAGTGAACCACTCCTGGCAGGGGTGGGGGGGGGAGATGCTAGCGGGCCCGGAGACATCAGTCCCAGGCCCACTAATGGGATTTAAATTTTAATTTTAATATGGAAATCAATTCCACACCGACGGGCGGAGCTGATGACTGCAAAAAACATGGAGCTGGAGACGTGCGGGGAGTCCGCTAAACGGACTCCGCTGATGTCTCCTGGCTCAAGCAGCACAGCGGGCAAGGAGAATTGCCCCAACAATGTTAAACTATACAATCTTCAGGACACCTACCAAGCTACACACAGCACCCTACCACACAAACTAATCAACAAACAGCCCAACATTGTCAACATTTGTGGATTATAACTTGGAGCTAATATCCAAGATGCCTCCATTACCATCCCTATGTATGTCCTGTCCCACTAATAGAACAAACTGTGGCGGCATAGTGACATGTGATTGACAGGGAAGATCCCAGGAGTTCTCAACATTGAATCTGGATTCCATGAAGTCTCATAACACCAGGTTAAACAGGTCACCACTGACCCACATGGCAGCAGTGTGTACTATTTACAAGATGCAGCAGCTCCCTAAAACTTCTTCAACAAGAGCTTCTGAATTTGTGACCTCTACCATTTTAAAGTACAAGGGCAACAAGCGTATGAGAACATCACCATCTGCAAGTTACACACCATTCTGACTTAGAAAAATATTGCTGCCAATTCTTCATGGTTACTGACTCACTGGGTCAAAATCCTGGAATTACCTTAGAATACAATAGAACCATAGAACCCTACAGTGCAGAAGGAGGCCATTTGACCCATCGAGTTTGCACCAACTCTCCAAAACAGCATCCTATCCAGGCCTACCCTCCGCCCTATCCCCGTAACCCCGCACATTTACCATGGCCAATCCACCTAACCTACACATCTTTGGATATTAAGGAGCAATTTAGCATGGCCAATCTATCTAATCTGCACATTTCTGGGAGGAAACCAGACCGTGCAAACTCCACATAGACAGTCACCCAAGACCGGAAACGAACCCAGGTTCCTGGCATTGTGAGGCAGCTGTGCTAACTACTGTGCCATCCTAAAGCATTGTGGGCAGGAGCGTAGCCAGGTTCTAAAGTTAGGGGGAGCGAGCACATAAAAAAGGCGCCCATGTGATTCTGCACCAAACTGCTGGAGGTTTTTAATTCATAAATCAACATTTATTTATCTGCTGTTTTAATCGCCTGAGGGAATGAAATGTAAATATCAACGTGCTGTCAGTGTTTTGGGGACATTCCAGCTGGCTTTAGGAGAGGCTTTAGGGGAGGTTACTGCAATTGTACAAGGTACTGGTGAGGCTGCAACTAGAGTACTGTGTGCAATTTTGGTCCCCTTATTTGCGGAAGGATATATTGGAGGGAGTACAGAGAAGGTTCACCAGGTTGATACTGGAGGTGAGGGGGTTAGCTTATGAGGAGAGATTGAGTAGATTGGGGCTGTACTCGTTGGAGTTTAGAAGGCTGAGGGGAGATCTTATAGAGATATACAAGATAATGAAGGGGCTAGACAGGGTAGAGGCAGAGAGATTCTTTCCACTTAGAAGGGAAACCAGAACTAGAGGACGCAGCCTCAAAATGAGGGGGAGTCAGTTTAGAACAGAGTTGAGGAGGAACTTCTTCTCTCAGAGGGTAGTGAATCTCTGGAATTCTCTGCCCATTGAAGTGGTGGAGGCTTCCTCGTTGAATATGTTTAAATCACGGGTAGATAGTTTTCTGATCGATAAGGGAATTAGGGGATATGGGGAGCAGGCGGGTAAGTGGAACTGATTCGCTTTGAATCAGCCATGATCTTGTTGAATGGCGGGGCAGGCTCGAAGGGCCAGATGGCCTACTCCTGCTCCTATTTCTTATGTTCTTATGAGGGGTGTAGCTTATGAGGAGAGATTAAACAGATTGGGTCTGTACTCGTTGGAGTTTAGAAGGATGAGGGGTGATCTTATAGAGACATATAAGATAATGAAGGGGCTGGATAGGGTAGAGGTGGAGAGATTCTTTCCACTTAGAAGGGAAACCAGAACTAGAGGGCACAGCCTCAAAATAAGGGGGGGCCGGTTCAAAACAGAGTTGAGGGGGAACTTCTTCTCTCAGAGGGTAGTGAATCTCTGGAATTCTCTGCCCATTGAAGTGGTGGAGGCTTCCTCGTTGAATATGTTTAAATCACGGGTAGATAGTTTTCTGATCGATAAGGGAATTAGGAGTTATGGGGAGCAGGCGGGTAAGTGGAACTGATATGCTTCAGATCAGCCATGACCTTGTTGAATGGCGGGGCAGGCTCGAAGGGCCAGATGGCCTACTCCTGCTCCTATTTCTTATGTTCTTATGTTCTTTCCACCCCAAAAGCTACAGTTGTCCACATAGTTGGATTTCAATGAGATGTATATTCTCTTCATCACCTAATAACCTTTCTCCATGAACTGGTGGTAATTCTGTGAGAATGTCAAGTGGAGGAGACTGTTTTAGATAGGATCTCTGATAAGTTATTAAATATAATTTTGAACCTGCCTCTTTTAACTCCGTTCCCACACTGTAGGTCGCTGTTGGGAAGTGAAGTACTTTCATTGTAATGTAACCTCCTGTTCAGATCCCCTGGATCTAATTTCACTCGCGCTGATAGTATTCATCAGCAAAATGCTGATAAAACAAAATATGCAACTTAAGCCTGGTCATAACTGGGCTGTTGAGAGTGCTGAGGAGGAAAGTGAAGGATTACCTGGAGCCTAGCAGCACACATCATAGACCTGAGGGGGCCCGTGAGGAACACCCCGATGAAAAGGCGCCACTTTTGAAGAATGTGCTCAGGGGAAGCGGTCGCTTCCCCTGCACCCCCTCTAGCTATGCCACTGATTGTGGGTTGCCTAGACTAGATGAATTGCAGCGGTTAAAGAAGTTGGTTAAGCACCCCCATCTGAAAGGCAATTAGGGATATAAGCAGTAAATGCTGGGGAGAAGGTCTTGTGGCGCAATGGGTGGTGTCCCTGCCTCAGAGCCAGTAGCTCTAGGATTGAGACCCATTCCAGGACATGATGGTCAAGGAAAGTACATTCATAATGTGGCCAAACAGGTTGAGTGTTGTAGCAGGGGATACAAAACCTCCTGCTTTTTGAGACTATTAAAACAAAGTAGATTAGTTTAAAATAGGGGCCACAGTGTGCCTTATATATATATATCAAAGGTATTACGATGTGCTTCACTTTTATATTATACGATGGTATTGTCTGTATAAGCACAAATATAATCATTTTTGAACAAGTATTATAGATTTAAACTGTGAGCAACAAGCAATTTGCCCCTTGGCATAATGGGAAATAAGTTTAATGAGACAGACCGCATCCTTTTGGAACAATGAAGAATAGAGTGTATACCTTATTGTCAGGGGCAGGCCAGGCAGCTACAAGCAACCAAGGTTTTTGAAATGATTAGAAAGATTCAGCTTCCAGCTGCAATGAATAGACGTATTCACCTTCACTTATAAGGGGACGGATAAGAAAGATGACTCCCTTCTCATTCCCAGGACTGCAGGTGTTAAGAGCGATCCTTGAACCTACTGGATTTGCATAGGTAAGGATACTAAGCAACTGGGGGGGGGGGGGGGGGAAGAACCTTTGGGTTTGGTTGACCAATTAATTCTTAATTCTGCTGGAAGGTAGAATGCGACTGGCCAAAGTAAATAAAGTGCATTAATGTAATTGGACCATTCGGCTTGGATGACAGGTCGGGCGGGAGGATCGAATCTTCAGAAATGTATATCTGTTGTGCTCATGTGATATAACATCAGAGAGAAGTTGGAATCCTCTAACCATCTCTCTCCCAATATGCGTTGGTCAAATAAAGAACGTCTTTAACTGCATACTGTCTTTCACAAGTCTTTGTGTTAGCTGAGATCAGCTGAACACAAACCCCCCCCCAATTGGGACGCACCGGGAAAACCCCCTTACAAGTGTTAACCTTCCGACATGCCAATGGCTGTCGGTAAGAACAGGAGAGCTTCCTGGTCAGCCACGCTTGATGTGGAGTGGTTCCCCTTAAGTTATAAAGACTAGCGACCTTTTCCAGGAATTTCTAATGTTGTAAACAGATGACAGTCTGCCTTGGTGCACCATTAGGTACAGGAAGAGAATTGGAACAAATGCTGGCCTTGCAACCAACACACACCTCTGTTAAATGAAAAAAACTGTCTTGGAACATGTGCCATTCCTAATTCCTCCAAGAGATGGTGCTGTACCTCTAAAAACAGCATCCTTGATTTTAAATCCGGGAGGCAGTCGTGCTCATGAGAGCTAAGGCAGCGAGCAAAGGGGCCCGACCTTATTTGAAGCTCAGGATATTTTAGCTCCCGGGTTTCATCTTGGCACAGGCCCAGTCAGTCTCCCACCTGAAAAACACAAGACCTCCTGGCCCCTTAAGGAAAGTCATAAGAACACTTAGCATTTTGGACTCCCTCTGACTTTGACTAATTCATTCCACAATATGTGCCTGGTAGGTAAACAATAGCAGTTTCCCCACATAGGTCTCTGGTTAAAATAGCAGTCAGGGTCTGATGGTGCTATCGGAGTTAAATCTGCATGTTTAAAGAAGATTCTGCCGTTATCTTTCAAAGAGCGATTTGAAATTGGAAACCTTGAGCAGTGAGCAGGACCTTGCTGGATATAGTCCCAGAAGCAATTCACACTGTTAAAATCACCCCTAATATTTCAGAAACTCCTTTTATTCTGAATTGCTCCAGCGGTAATGCTGCAATTAACCTCTTAATCTGTTACAATAAACAGAGTTTAAAAGACAAAGACCTGGAAATTCTCCCTGGTGAGTTCACAGCATTGGTTCCAGAGCCAGGATTTGACAAAATGCCAGAATTTCATGGGTCAACTCTTTGACATATCACAGGAGGATCCATGAGTGCAAAACAGCATGTTAAATGGGAATGACGTGATGAGGATGCTTGGGAATTAGAAGGCAGATCTTTAAAATCCCTGCGCAATTGTGGGCAACTGCAGCAGCAAATATGCATCCAGCAAAATCTTACAAAGAGCAGTGAGATAAATGACCAGGTGATCTATTTTACTGGAAGAACTACCATGTTCTTCCTCAAATAGTGTCACAGGATGTAGAAAGCATCCTTTCCGGATGTATCACAGCTTGGTGTTACTCCAACCAAGACCACAAGAAGCTACAAAGGGTTGTGAACGCAGCCCATCACGCAAACCAGCCTCCCATCCATTGACTCTGTCTACACTTTCTGTTGTTTCGGAAAAGCAGCCAGCATAATCAAGGACCCCATGCACTCCGGACATTCTCTCTTCCACCTTCTTCCATAGGGAAAAATATACAAAAGTCTGAGATCATGTACCAACCGACTCAAGAACAGCTTCTCCCTACTGCCATCAGACTTTTGAATGGACCTACCTTATATTAAGCTGATCTTTCTTGACACCCTAGTTCTGACTGTAATACCATATTCTGCACCCTCTCCTCTCCTTCTCCCCTATGTACTCTATGAACAGTATGCTTTGTCTGTATAGCATGCAAGAAATAACACTTTTCACTGTATCCTAATACATGTGACAATAATAAATCAAATCAAATCAGGATGGCGAAGGCCGATATTCGAATATCCAATTTGTCTACAAGAGCCAATTGACTGTCTGATTTCTGTATTGAAACTTGAAAGGAGATTCGCTACAGCTAGCTGTGTTACATTAATGCTTCAAAATAAAGCTGAAAGTCCAATTGGAATTCCCATCATAGAGGATCATAAAATGTTGATTCAAATTCTATGACTACTGATTCATGTTTTATTTACACTGTTGAAACTATTTGGAGACAGTGATAATTACTGCACCATTACTTAAACCCATCATTAGACTCCAGAATGGAGAATATCAGAACTCCTCTTTTCTAACAGTTCAGTAAGGGCTAAGTTGCTGCACAGCACTGTTACATCTCAACACCTTTATAGGACGGGGCATAGAGTATAAAAGTTGGGGTCTGATGTTGCAGATGTATAGAACGTTGGTTCGGCCGCATTTGGAATACTGCGTCCAGTTCTGGTCACCACACTACCAGAAGGACGTGGAGGCTTTGGAGAGAGTACAGAGGAGGTTTACCAGGATGTTGCCTGGTATGGAGGGGCTTGGTTATGAGGAGAGATTGGGGAAACTGGGGTTGTTCTCCTTGGAAAGACGGAGGATGAGGGGAGACTTAATAGAGGTGAATAAAATTATGAAAGGCATAGATAGGGTGAACGGTGGGAAGCTTTTCCCCGGGTCGGTGGTGACGTTCACGAGGGGTCATAGGTTCAAGGTGAAGGGGGGGAGGTTTAACACAGATATCAGAAGGACATATTTTACACAGAGGGTCGTGGGGGCCTGGAATGGGTTGCCGGGCAAGGTGGTGGAGGCGGACACACTGGGAACGTTTAAGACTTATCTAGACAGCTGTATGAACGGAGTGGGAATGGAGGGATACAAAAGAGTGGTCTAGTTTGGACCAGGGAGCGGCGCGGGCTAATTGTTCTTTGTTTCTCGTTTCAAGGCTTCATTCTATGATCATCTTGCTGGTGCCAGTACAGAGCGAGACTGCGGATAGTTGGGAACCTGTCTCGGGGGCAGGGAATTCATATGGTGTTCGTGGAAGTGGAAATGAATAGGGTTGGGAAGCATTTTCCGATCAGGGCCAGTGTGATCTCCTGGACTCGTTTCGATCGCCTCAGGGGGTCGGAGAGGAATTTCCCAGATTTTTCTTTCCCCATATTGGCCCTGGGGTTTTCACTCTGGGTTTTCGCCTCTCCCTGGAGATCACATGGTCTGGAATGGGGGGGTAGGGGTGAGTTAATAGGTTGTGATGAACAAAGCATCATAGCTGTGAGGGACAGCTCGGGGATAGGATATTAGTATGTAGATAGGCTGGAAAATTGGGCGGGGATCCTGGATTCAGGATTCAATCCTGGACCGGGGAGCGGCGCGGGCTTGGAGGGCCGAAGGGCCTGTTCCTGTGCTGTATTCTTCTTTGTTCTTTGTTCTAACACAACCTGCAGCTGAAATTCTTATCAGCAGAGGTATGGTGCAAGTTTGCACTGGACAGATTATATCGCCTGAGCCACAACAAGCAAAACAAGATTTGAAAATGCTGGACTGCGAAGCTTAGCAAGACTGAAAATGTTAGTCAATTAAGAGTGCAACAAATTTGAGATTTTCTGAAAATCCCATTTTGTTGGCTGGAACAAATGGATCCTAATCTTTTCAAGTGGCTATAGCAAGCATTCATTGGTATAATCATAGAAACCTTACAGTGCAGGAGGCCATTCAGCCCATCAAGTTTGCACCGACCACAATCTCACTCAGGCCCTATTCCTATCGCCCCACATATTTACCCTGCTGGTCTACAGAAATTATACTGGCGGGGTGGGAGATGCAATCAGGCCTGGAGAATTCAGTCCCGGGCCCAATAATCACATGCAAATAACATTAAAAATAGATTTAAAGTACTTGCCTGGTCTTCCCGCCTAATTTCCGGAGGTGGGAGACATGCATGCGACTTACCCATTACCCCGCTGCTCTCACTAAGCGGGTGATTCTCCCATTCCAACCCACTAATTTTTTGGCGGGTTCGGTCGGGGGATGCGTGCGTGCGCCAATTTGCGGGATTCGCGCATGTGTTCGAGCAGTGCACAGAGTGTGGGAGATTCGAGTCTGAAGTTGCACTGAAAAAACAATCGTGAATTACACCATTTTTCCTGCCAATTCAGCACTTAGAATTTTTTGGGGAGAGTCGCCCCCTAAGGGTCAAGTTAGCATGGCCAATCAACTTAACCTGCACATCTTTGGAGTGTGAGAGGAAACCAAAGCCCCTTGGAGGAAACCCATACAGACACAAGGAGAATGTGCAAACTTCATGCAAGGCCAGAATTGAACCTGGGTCCCTGGCGCTGTGAGACAGAAGTGCAAACTACTGTGCAGCCCAAATGTCTGCAAGTGGATTAGCTTCAGCTGGGGGTGTGCAATCTTTGTGCAAAATAAATGAATGAGGAATGACGCCACCACAATTTAACTCGGGAGATTTGAAGGTACATATCCACCGTCTTTTGAAAATTCAGATGCAAGATAGACAGCTCACGGTAAACGGTGCACATCTGCAAATCTCTCAAAACCCACACTGCACATTTGTTTTCTAAAACTCTGGTTTTGACTTTAGCAAAACATGTATAACGTGAAGGCTAATTTTTATAGGAAAACGATATAACCACTTGAAACATGGAGAATAAAATTTCACGGGTATTGTTTGGTGCAAAGCGTGTAATCATTCGTAATGGGGTAGATTTCCTGCACTCACCACACAGCCAGAAGAAGTTGTGGCCTTTGCAGCCATCTGTTCTCAGACAGTTGACCACAATGTGAGCTCCCTGCATAGAATCTGCTGCAAGATGCCTGCTCAGTAAGGACGGACCATGAAGTTTCATGTGCTACAAATAAATAATAGGACAACGACAGTTAACTAAAGAAAATTTCACCGTCTAATTGGCGGTGGTTAATGTAATGGGCATAAAATTGATGTCTGCAGAGTTAATGGAGATGGGGAGAAGTTAAAAGTTGGCACAAGCCTCTGTGCTGTAAGAAGATTATGTAAGCAGGAAAAGAAGAGGCTCTGTTGTAGAGCTAGGAAGGATCTGAAACTCTTTTTTGCGCTGTTCAACAGATGGTGAAATGAAGGCAGTGTTGCTTCTGATGCATATGAGAAGGATTGCTCTGTTTGCCACCCAGATACAGGATACCTGACAATAGGTTGTAGTCTCGGTAAATGACATATATGCCACACACAAAATCTGGGAATAGACAATAGCACATTATATATGCCATAAAATGTTATTGCCACCTGGCTATGCATTTACTGTAGACTCATGCCTTGCTCTGAAGATAACTTTAAATTATTTGGTTGCTTACCATGAATGAGTATATCCTGCAATTTGCAGACAAAGCCTTAGCAGTGATATTAAACATTTATTTTCAAGCAGACAAAAACGTTTAATCTTGTTAAATAGAACAAATTAATATTAGTTACTATAAAAAAAACAAATTTCAGATTACTTGCACCAGAAGAATGCAACTAATCTTCACAAGGTAGTCCACAGAGTATAATTCACAAAATCAATGTGCTCAGCACAAATATTGAGGATTTACAGTATTGTGATAGCCATTCATACTCTGAACCATTTTGGGAAAGGTCCTAAAGTAGAAGCTGATGAACAGAGCTAAGCACAAGTGTACCCTGTACAGTGATTGGCCCCATTTATGTCAATTAATTAATCCTTTACTTTCTAACAATTCTTTCACTAACTGATTCAAATAATTGCGTGGCGACATGTCCCTAAGACATGAAATAATTTATAAATAATATAAATCAACCTTTATTTGCTTCTGTTTGTTTAAAAATGAAATTTGCTGAACCAAACGATGGCTGCCACAAGTCACCTGATGTCTGGAATTATAAGGCAGCCATTAAGGCATTATATGGATTGCACTGGAGACATGTGCCCTAACATATTGCTCATGGAATTTCACACCTGTGACTTCAAGGTCCATTTCAAAAGTGAAATTTGGAAGGAAGTGTACATCATTTCCATTTTTATAAGCTTACCCTCTAGTGGAGTCCAAGATTCTACCAGGACACTAGCTACTGAAAACAGAGTCATCAATATGGTTGATGACCCTTTGAGGCTAATGAATGGGACATTATAAGGCACCTAAAAAACCAGATGAAAACCCCAGACGAATATGCCTTTATAGAATCATAGAATCCCTACAATGCAGTAAGAAGCCACCTAGCCCATTGAGTCTGCACCAACTTTCCAAAAGAGCAATGATTATGAAATCATTGTGGAGAAAGGATGACTTGTGACCATTTTGAAATCTCTATATACAATTGCGAGCTCAGAAGCAGTTGAGTCACCTCCAAAAATCAGGACACCAGCTGACCAAGCAGCCTATAACTGTAAAGCCCATTTATCTGAAAGCAAATGGCACCACCTCCCAAATAAGCCAAGTCTCTGACTATCAACCTCATTTCATTGTGTCATCATCATTTTAAAGGAATTATGCACTTCTTCCTTCAGCTAAGAACCCACCTGAGCTGGAACTTCTCTGTCAAGGAATTCCCTCTAAATTTAGACTTTATCATGGAAATCATGTGAACTGTTTCTGTAGTTCTTTTCACTGTTAAGTTATTCATCATTGTAAAGCTGCTCTCTCCTGTCTCTTTCCTGTATAATTGTGTGTGAGAGAGAGAGAGAGAATTTGGGATCACTGCTCCTCCAGGTTTGAATGTGTGAATAAACTAAGCTTCCAATTTAATCCTTAGAGAGTTTGCTGTGAGTCACTTTCAAAATTGACTGCAGAAACAAAGGACTATTGGAATAAGCACCGCAGCCTATATTTGAAAAAAACATCCCTGCTTGTAGACAGATAGTGAGAGAATAAAGGAGTTAAGTTTTGTCTCTCTCCTATCAGTAACAATTGACAAAGCTGGAATTTTCCATTTCATACTGTAAATCCTTAGCTAAATAAACTGGATTCAGAATAAAGCTGATAAATGAGGAAATGTATAAAACACTGAATTAAGATGGGATAATAGTCCCCATCATCCTGTTCCCCCACCCCTATACTCCCGCCCCCACTGCTGGGGCCCGCACATTTTGAATCAAGCCAAATGCAGTGTTAGATACAGCCTTGTGCACCTTTGCTCAGCTATTTCCTGTTCTCACACCTCCCGTAGCCACTAAAACATACCACATGACTGTGCCAAAACCATATGAACAAAATACGCATTTCCATCAATATGTAAAATTGTGCAAAACCTTTTAAAATAGACATCACCAGGTAAGTGAAACAAAATTTGCATTTCATAGTTTAAAATATTAATGAAATGACGACCTGAGCATTATTCATTGTTAATGATATTATAACAATCATTAATCTCTTGTCAGAGTGACTTGCACGGTGTAGGACTAATGGTTCAACAATTAAACTATTGGCAGGCTTACATAGGATATCTGTGTTATAAGGTTGAAAGTGGTCTCATGAAGAGGACTAGAGAGTTATAAGGTTGAACAATAAATGTTTATTAATAACATATAACTATATACATACATATGGGATGCAGTTCTAACCACTTCATACTGACTTTTGCCAGACTCACTATTACATTCTACTCGTCCCATGTGACTCTCTCTACATCATGATTTGGACAGTGCTGTTTCCTCAGTCCCACATTAACCCTTACAGTCTCAAACACCCTGATACTACAATATGGCATAGACGCCAGGGACCTGGGTTTGAATCCTGGCTTGGGGCATTGTCTGTGCAGAGTCTGCACATTCTCCCCATTACTACGTGAGCTTCCTTCAGGTGCTCCGGTTTCTTCCCACAGTCTGAAAGACATGCTGGTTAGGTGCAATGGCCATGCTAAATTCTCCCTCAGTGTACCCGAACAGGCACCAGAGCATGGCGACCATGGGATTTTCACATTGCAATGTTAACGTAAGCCTATTTGTGACACTAACAAACTTAAAAACACATGTCAAGCAGCCCAACTTTTCCATACTGGTGTTTATGCTTCACTCAAGCTTCCTCCAATCTTTTCTCATCTAAATTTACCATCATTACCATCTATTTCCTGCTCCCTCAAATGCTCACCTAGTTTCCCTTTAAATGCATCTATATCATGAGCCTCAACCATTCCCTCAGGTAGTGAACCCCATATTCTCACCATTCTTCAGATAGAGAAGTTTTTTCTGAATTCCCTGTTGGGTTTCTTATATTGATGGCCTCTGGTTATGCTCTTTCACACAAGGGGAAACAGTCTTTGTGTGTTCACTCCATTAATGCCTTTCATAATTTTAAAATGTTAAAGGCTTCTATTAGGTCACCCCCAGCCTTCTTTTTTCAAGAGAGGAGACCCAGCCTATCAAGCCTTTTCTGACATATACACCCATGCTTTTCTGGTATGATCCTTGTAGATTCTCTCTGCATCTTCTCCAGTGCCTCTATATGTTTTTCATAATATGACAACCACAACTGTATGCAGCACTGTCAGTGTACTCGAACCAAGATTCAGTACAGGGTTATCATAACATCCCTCCTTTTCAATTCTATCCCTCTTGAAATGAAACCTAGTGCTTAGATTGTGTTTTTAATGGCCTTGCTAACCTGTGCTGCATCTTTCAACAAAAAGAAAATGCATCTTTTAATGATTGATATACTTGTACTGAGATCCCTTTATTCCTCTACCATATCTAGCTTTTCAGTTCTGGCATCCTTACACCTACAAAAGGTGATGGACATGCAGCAAACAAACCTTCTTCAGGTGAGGTGTCTTCATATGATGCACCTATGCTGATGTCTGAAGAGGCCAATCTTTGAGAGGCACAAGTGTTGCCCACGAAGCTACCAAAGTTCATTGTGGGGTATTGTTTTCAGCAGTGACATTAGTTGCCAAGCTACCATAGCCACTGATCAACGTGATGGTGCACACCCAACCCACATGAGGTCTCACGATGTCTCGCTATCTTCTGTTTGTGACTCCCAATCGGGATAATTTGATTTGATTTATTATTGTCACATGTATTAACATACAGTGAAAAATATTGTTTTTTGCACGCTGTTCAGACAAAACATACCGTTCATAGAGAAGGAAACAAGAGAGTGCAGAATGTAGTGTTACAGTCATAGCTAGGGTGTAGATAAAGATCAACTTAATGCAAGGTAAGTCCATTCAAAATCAATAGATGCAAAGAGAAAGGAGATATTACCTTTGACCAACACACGAAACATGCATGGAATATCAAGCTGACCTTTTGGACCAAACTGATGGCTTATAAGGCCAGATATCTCAGCACCTCATGACTGTGAAACATAGATGACCTACAGCTACCTAGAAAAGATGCTCAACAATTTTCACCTTGGCTGTTTGCAGCATGTTATGGGTCTATCCTGGCCAGATAAAATCACAAATGAGGCACTTCTTTCAAAGGCAGAGTCCCAAATTTGTTAATACTCATCACACAGAGGTGGTTTAGTTGGCTCAGGCACATCCACAGGGTGGAAGTTGGCTGCATACCCAAAGATTTTCTGTATAATGAGATAGCCAGAGCCATCGAGGCTTTTCCCTTTCAAGTAATAAGTAACCTCATAATTCTTTCCACTAAAACGTGCTTCCTCTCATTTATCTATGATGAACTTCATTTGTTAATTATTTGCCTATTCTAGTCTATTATTGTCACCTTGTAATTTGTTCCAGTCCTCCTCAGTAAGCCCTTCCCACAATTTGGTATACTCACAAATTTGGAAATTGTGGGTGGAATTTTACGGGCCCATCGCGATAGGGACAGGGTTGGAAAGCTATTCTAAAGTCCATTGACTTTGATGGGACCAGAAGATCCTGCCAGCAAGAGGGGCTGTAAATTTCCACCATGTGTTTTTGATTCAAGTCCTAATTGTTCATGTAAGTTGTGAGAACAATGGCCCCAGCAGTGTTCCCTGTGGAACATCACTTCCCACCTTCTGCAACTCTGAATAACTACCTTTAACTCCCACTCTTTGCTGTCTATCTTGAAGTTAGCTAGCGATCCATTCTGTCATTGTACCCTTACTACACGTTCTCTGACCTTAGTTATTTGTTTCTTCTAAAGCTCTATGTCTGAATGCAAGTCCTTGGTGATTATTCACTGAACCGCGAAAAGGCTGTGATGCTTTTTACTATGGTGAGGTGAGAAGGCAGACCTCAAGTTTACCTCAGCTGGAACCCAGTGTTGGTGCAAATCTGACCCATACATTGGCCATCTAGCTAACTGGCCCTCAATTAGAATATATGGCACACCTTAATTATCAAAAGCCATTTGAAAATGCAAATAAATCACATCTACTACATTACCATTATCAACTTACTTTCTCAGAAAATTAATCAAGAAAGGTTTTCCCTTTTGAAATCCATGCTGACTATTTATTACTATATTTCTAATTTCTAAATATTCTTCTCTTCTCTCCTTTAGTAAGGATGCTATGATTTCCAACCACTGATGTTAATCTGACTGGTCTATACCTAATCATCCATCAAGTAATGTGACTTTGCACTATTGACCAACTGATTTTGCTATAAAAGATTTGATCTGGTAGGACCGAGGACTGTCTCTCTTGCTGCCAAATTCTTCAGCCTTCTGCACAAGTACTGAATCAGATGTTAGGGTAGAAGTACATGCTCTTTGTTAACTAGGTCATGATCTTGACAACTTAAGTGCTAAAAGAAATCAGTCAAACCAATTAAATCTTATGAGATGGAGTCTACTGCCTTACTTTACTAATGGTCATGATTACATTAAGTACTGATTGTACTTGTAATCTGGACGTCAGGCAGGATTTGAATGTTACTTTGTTCTAATAACCTTATTAATATGTCACACAAAGATCTCCCTCCGATTCAGAATCTACTTGTTTCATTTATTCAGCTGCAACTAATTTTAGCTAAGGTCAGAGGTAGCTCTGAAACTTAATGGGGACTGTTGTTTCTCCGACTAATCTCCGGAAACATTCACACTTTCACTGGGGTTCTTTGACCCATTAAAATTATCAGGAACAAATTTTCACCACAACTATCCAGGCAATAATATTAGCCGACAGAGATATGCTTTGTTAACATTACATCCATAACAGAGAGAAATCAGCTCCGACGTGTGCTAAATTAGGCCATGCTGTTTGTGTCAAGATGGCTCGTCTCTTCGTCTACTCAGTTTTGACTACATACTAAAAAAATGGTTGTGTGAACTGGAGCCACCAGGAGGGGTTTTAACTTACTCTCCCAAATACAAAACTAGGCAGAACAGGAATTAAGATCAAGCAGCACTTTTTCCCTGTTCCACTCCACTCTCTGGTGATTTTACCCACTGAACTGCCGGACAACCTGGGAAAATCAGGGTGGCACAGTGGCACAGTGATGAGAACTGCTGCCTCACAGCGCCAGAGACCCGGGTTCAATTCCCGGCTTGGGTCACTGTCTGTGCGGAGTTTGCACGTTCTCCCCGTGTCTGCGTGGGTTTCCTCCGGGTGCTCCAGTTTCCTCCCACAGTCCAAAAGACATGCTGGTTAGGTGCATTGGCCATGCTAAAATCTCCCTCAGTGTATCTGAACAGGCGCTGGAGTGTGGCAACTCAGGGAATTTTCACAGTAACTTCATTGCAGTTTTAATGTAAGCCTACTTGTGACACTAATAAATAAACTTTTTAAACCTCAAAAGGCAAGTACTAAGCGTACTTCTGTGAGGTCAAGTAGAGCAGGAGTGCTTCGCCAGTGCCCATAAGAAAAGTCTGATTCTCTCCCACCCCAGACTCTGCCAGAGCTGACAACCCACAGGGCAGAAGTTAACAGTACCACTGTCTCCTGCCCACTCAATAGGGTTAATGGTGGGGATAAGGAGGTGCAACAAAGTGGCAGGAGCTGAAAAGTTGCTTTCTAGGTCATGAAATGGGTGAGTTGGGATAGAGTGCTAGGGTATGAATGGCCAAGCTGGAGTGTGGTCAGGGAGGGGATATGGAGGTGCGAATGGGGGCATGGGGGTGTATGCACAGGTGTAAATGGGCATGGGAGGGTGCATTTGTGAATGGGCATGGGGGGGGGGGGGTGTGCACCTGTGAATAGGCATGGGGGTGCCTATTCACTGCCCTCCTCAACTCCCAACTCCCATGCAGCATCTGGGGAAAAGTGTTCAGAGGAGGAATATGTAGAATGAATGGAGGAATCCTGGGGGGACATACTCAGGGGACAGGTGATATGACAGGATGGTAGGAGTTAAAGGGAGCAGTGGGAACTGGTAAAGTGGGACGGTGAGGGTCCAGCAATGTCAGGCGAAGGGACATTGAGGGTTGTTGGGGGGGATGTGGAAAATGATGTGGATTCTGGGTATTGGCAGGATGAGGGAGGTCATGTCATTGTCACATGGGGTGACATTGGGAGTTGGGACATTGTTGGGGAGGGCAGTGAATAGGCACCCCCATGCCTATTCACAGCTGCACACCCCCCATGCCCATTCACATCTTCGGGAAAATTAGGAACTCTGACATTCACTTGCTGGACTGGAGGGTGATGGGAGGGAGTTGAAGGGTCAAGGTGCGGAGGTTAATTGTCACACCTGAGTCAATGGCTGTTTTGAGGGAGGGTGTGGGTGATGGGCAGAATGGAAAAGGTATTGATGTGACATTGTGTGTATTCACACCATGGCTGCTTGCAATTATGCAGAGCCTTGTGGTGGAGATCTTGAGATGCTGCATGGGAGTTGGGACATTGTTGGGGAGAGTGGTGATGCAGGCCATCTCAACTGGACAACTGTAGGGGAACCCCAGCATGTAGTACCTATAATGCTGGAGCACTGAGACAGATGAGCGCTTGAAAAAGTGAGGGAGATTTCTTGCATTTGGCTCGTAAGGACCCTAGCAAATACTTTTGCCTCCCTGAACATGCCTGATTCTGGGGAACATAGACCCAGCCTGCCATGTCCCTTCGGAAGATGTTGGTAGTGGGGATGTGGGGTGAAGGAGGGTAGGGGGCACATACGCAGGGTTAAGGATTACATAGCAAATAAATTACATCAGACTTCATTAAAGTGCAAATGGACAATATTTACAAAAGTATCACAAGATTAACAATTATAGCGCACCTGTGCAACTACATGTGAAATCAAAACCTCTTAGTTTTTCATTCCCTATCACTTCCTCTAGATTCCACCCCTGAAACCATCAGCAGGGTGGAGATAATAAAATACAAATTGAAAACGATTGTGATAGCTTGCTAAGTTTCTCCTTGGGATTTGGTCATTACCAACTGCCATATCATAACACTGCTCCTCATCCTCCTGCTTGCCCATTATCTCTGCACACAGTTGCTGGCTAATCTCCAAACTGGGTTTGGCGAAGTTACGCTGTTTGCTGTTCTTCTTTGTTGGTGAGCCAACCCCATTGCCATGGCGTGCAGCGACTGGAAGCTTCACACAGTCTTTACCTTCTGTGCACTTGCACCTGCAGTAAGGTTCAGCAGCAACCTTCTGCTGCCTAACCGTGCGCTGCACAATGTCCTGTTCCTTCTTTGATGCTGCAAAAGTAATGTTTGGAATAAGATCAGATAAGATCATTCATGATCATTGTTTGTGATATGTTGCTGTGAAGGTAAATCATGCAACCAAGTTTATTATAAAATGGTCTATTTCCACTAATGTATGCACGTCTAAGGAAAAGAATTGAGAAAACAATTGTGCAGACCATTCTTTTAAAACAGTTTCTGGCCAGCTTTCCAATCTACATTGGTTGGTGGGGTGAATTCAATGGCCTCTGTCAATTGGCCTTAACTTGCTGTGGCTTTCTGCATGTTCCAACACTGGAAGATATGGAACACAATTTAGCATTTATTTTCAGGATTTTCCCAGAACCCTTCCATGCTCCTTCCATTTGACGTGACAGATTGCCCCCTCCTCTTGATGCTTTTCATTGGTCACAGCAGACAGCAGCTTAGTACTGGTCAGATGTTCCACTATCCAGAAAACCAGACATAACTTTCGGGCCGATGCATTCAGCTCCGCCAAGGGGAATTTGAGTATTTGGCGGCCATAAATTCACTGATGACAAGATGAGAAGTCATGTTCTGGCAAAATGGATATTGGACACACCTGGTGAGAACCTGCTATGGGGATGGTCAATGACAGAAAGGACTGGAGGTGAGTGACCTGGACATACCCCTCCCCCCCAACACCCACAGTCCCTATTCTCCATGCTAGCTTGGAAATAATCAACAGTCAATTAACCAGCTTGCAAAATCCAAAATGTCTACTGTTAGATGTGATTCCGCTGTCGGATAGCACCTGCTGAACAGTCCTGAGAACACAAATAGCTACACCATTAAGATAATCTTATCTTAAACTGCTCTGATGAAGGGTTATCCAGACTCAAAACATTGGCTCTATTCTCTCTCCACAGATGCTGTCAGACCTACTGAGTTTCTCCAGTATTTTCTGTTTTTGTTTCAGATTACAGCATCCGCAATATTTTGCCTTCATGTTAAGATCGGGGGTTTTCACAGTAACTTCATTGCAGTGTTAATTGTAGTAAGCCTACTTGAGACACTAAAAAATAAACTTTAAAACTTTAAACTTTAATAATCAGTTGAGATTATAACATGGCTCATTTTACACTTGCTAGAGGTGGTATAAACATTCATTTGAAGGAACCCTGCAATGACATCAATCAGGCCATTGAGGTTGGCCTATTGGATTATGAGCACCCTGATTAAAGAGTCAATTGATGGGCCAATCAGGGAATCTTTTCCTTGTATTTAACCGGGAGTGTCAGTTCCTCTGGCACTCCCGAAAGTAGACTGCTGACCGATAGCACTCTGTGTACTGCTGTTGGAATTGTAAATAAAGGGAATTTGGTGAAGGGACTTCTGCCTCTGAAGACTTATTCCAGACCCATTATTTGCAAACAAAGGGAATGTGTTCAAGCCTGCACCTTTTTTGAATTGGCTGGGGGATTGGGGAGCCTTTAGTTCCCCATTGCTTCCTGCATTGCAATGCCTCTGCCAATCAAAATCGGCTTGCCAACCAATCAGCACCGTTTTTTTGATTTGATTTATTATTGTCACATGTATTAACATACGGTGAAAAGTATTATTTCTTGCGGGCTATACAGACAATGCATATCGTACATAGAGAAGGAAATGTAGTGTTACAGTCATAGCTAGGGTGTAGAGAAAGATCAATTTAATGCAAGGTAAGTCCATTCAAAAGTCTGACAGCAGCAGGGAAGAAGCTGTTCTTGAGTCGGTTGGTACGTGACCTCAGAATTTTGGATCTTTTTCCTGATGGAAGAAGGTGGAAGAGAGAATGTCCAGGATGTGTGGGGTCCTTAATTATGCTGGCTGCCTTGCCGAGGCAGGGGGAAGTGTAGACAGAATCAATGGATGGGAGGCTGGTTTGCGTGATGGATTGGGCTACATTCATGACCTTTTGTAGTTCCTTGTGGTCTTGGGCAGAGCAGGAGCCATACCAAACTGTGATACAACCAGAAAGAATGCTTTCTATGGTGCATCTGTAAAAGTTGATGAGAGTCATAGCTGACATGCTTCTGAGAAAGTAGAGGCGTTGGTGGGCTTTCTTAACTATAGTGTTGACATGGGGGAACCAGGACAGGTTGTTGGTGATCTGGACACCTAAAAACTTGAAGCTCTCCATTCTTTCTACTTCGTCCCCATTGATGTGGACAGGGGCATGTTTTCCACTACGCTTCCTGAAGTCGATGATAATCTCCTTCATATTGTTGACATTGAGGGAGAGATTATTGTTGCTGCAACAGTTCACCAGATTCTCTATCTCATTCCTGTATTCTGTCTCGTCATTGTTTGAGATCTGTCCCATCAAGGAGGTGTCGTCTGCAAACTTGAAAATCCTGCAGTATAAATTATTGTGATCATTTTAAATTTGGCGTTCTTGTGCTTGACCTGATAAGGGCAAGATAAGTTTTGGCAACATGTCTCTTTTCAGCAATAAACTATTAACAGCTTTAAGTTTCTTAAGAATCCTTTCCAGTTTCTTCCCTGCTGCCATCAGATTTTTGAATGGACCTACCTCGTATTAAGTTGATCTTTCTCTACACCCCAGCTATGACAGTAACACTACATTCTGCACTCTCTCCTTTCCTTCTCTATGTACAGTATGATTTGTCTGTGTAGCGTGCACGAAACAATACTTTTCACTGTATACTAATACATGTGACAATAATAAATCAAATCAAATTTTTAATAAATCCCACAGCATTTAGATAACTTGGTTCCTTTATGTCAAATATATAAACAGTTCCCTGATGGGATTAGTGCTAATGTTTTCTTGTTAAGAAACTTCTGTGAAAGTGAAGAGTCGAAGATAAATTGAGTGATACCTACCTTTTAATTGCTATATACCCACTGAATTGTGAAAATGATCTAAGCAGATGTAAATTGGACAATTTTATAATGCTTTGTGTTTCTGATTCAGGTTCAAGCTCACCCTTAATACTAGAGTTACAAGCACAATGACATAGCCACATATCAGCCATTACCATATTTTAGATTTCTCTGTTTACAAACAAGCTTGCAAAAATATCTTATAAACCAGTTTAACAAATTTGGTCCTTTGTAATTTCAGTTATCATGGAACACAAACTTTATTATCATTAGTAAGTACCAGCCTTTGCCCCGGAAACAGGAACATGAAGGAAAATTTATAATTACTTTCAAATGTTTGGGGAATCTGTAATTGAATCTGTAATTAAAAACATTGAAAATAAATTTTCAGCGCTGTATCAGTTGTAAAGCAATCAATTATAGTTTTGGATAATAAGAAATAATAGTCCATGTGTCCTAGTGATCTTTGATCTGGAAGAAGCACCAACATGAAGGAAGCTAAAATACAAAGAGAGGCTGTGTGGCAGACAGACAAACTGAAGAAAAGGAAGAGCTGGAGAGAAGAGGAACTTTATTGCTGAAAATGTTAGCCATGCAGGCAGAGGGGACCTCCTAAATTTGAAACTCCATGAGTTAGTTGCATCTACTATTTGATAATTTATGGTTTGTACCGATTGTGATTTACCTGTTAATCTTTGTTGATTTTTATTCATGTCAAAGTAAAAATCACAAAAAGTGAAATCTTGTTCAGTAAACTTCTTAATTTGGGAGTTATTTGATAATTTTTCTTCTTTTGGTTTACAGATCCCCACAAGGATCGTAACAAATGTCAACAGTTTACATACCTCAGTGCAGATTGTAACTCCTGATAAATTCAATGTTTAGCTAAAGACTAAGAGGAGGCTTGATGGACGTCTTCAAAACTACACCATGGTTTAGCAGAGTTTAACTGGAGAAACTCTTTCCATGTCTTCATCAGTCCAAAACAAGGGAGCAGAAATGTAAGGTGGCCATTAATAGATCAAACAAAGGATTGAGGAGAAATTTAGTTACACAACGAGTGATGAGATTGTGGCACTTGTTGCTACGTGGATACTTACGTTTTGCTAATCTTATTTTGAATCGGACTTTTAAATAAGTCCTATGTCCATTAGTCTGTTGAAAGTGTACAGTGATTTTCACAAAAATGGTGTTACATATGGTTTGTTGTATTTTAGTCATTGTTACTTACTGTGTAAATTTTAGCTGGTCCTTTCCTTATAGAGCTGATTGGTTCTATAATTGTAATTATAATTGTGGCCCATCTACAACATTGTCTCACTTCTACCAGCATTCAATCATTGCACTGTAACAGCAGAAGAGGAGTCGTGGTGTATGTGGTTAGATGCAATGGTCAGTATGGAGGCAGGAATTTAATATAGCTTCCTAAAGGATAATTAGTTCGCCCAACTAAAAAGAAAATGCTACTGTAGAAGAACTGGACCTCTGGTGACTTCTCAGATAAAAATGCTTTGACTTGCTCTTATTTCTGTGTGAGGTTTAATCTACTCAGGAAAGATGAAGCAGTAATAGTGGACAGCATTTATCTCATGTGAAGCAAGAAAAAGTGTTCCTGCTACAAATCTAAGGAAGTTAATGCCTACAATTTAACAACTATATAATCTTATCAACAATATGATCTTTGGCTGTTAATCTGCAATATTTCTCTTGGAACAACAACAAAGGCTGTTAGTGTGATATTTATTATATTCATGCATTATAAGAAAACACAAAAAAAGCTCTGTGGCTTCTATAGTAACATGTAAATTTAGATTTAATAATAGGGTGGGGGAAAGGGCCTGGGTAAGATTCCCTGTCAGAGTTAATGTAGACTCAAAGGACCAAATGCCCTCCTTCTACACTGTAGAGATTCTATAAAAAAAGAATGCATTGTACCACAGGAAAATAATCTTAGAAGCTATGAAAACCCAAATATATCAATCCATGCCTTGTATTAGTTAACATTTAATACTATAACATTAGACTAATTTAAACATCTCACATAGCTCCTTTCAACTGTCTCTGTACAGAGCAAACAGAGGGGCTTTCTTATAGTGGTATCAATGTACAATAATGAGGTTAAGAAACAAGCTACTGAAGTTGTTGGAAATCATGAAATGAAAAAAGAAAACTCAGCATGCCAGCCAGCATCCAGTAAAAATAACAGTTGTCAAAGCCCAATTGCTGAGGAAAGGCTAACAGTTTGAAACAGTGGCAGCTATTCATTCCATAGATATTGTGTAATACACTGTGTCACCATTGATTTCTGTTTTTATTTAGAGTGATCAGTAGGTGTAGAGGCATTGTGGTCGCCTCCCTACCGCTGGACCAGAAGCTCCAGGCTCATGTCCAATGCCAGGACGTGTTGGCCACAAAAGGAATGTTCATAACACAGTTGATAATCAGCTCAAGAATCCTTCCACCATCATTTCCCAAAGGGTAAGACAGTGTGGGCGTGAAGGTATGCCTTGAAAAATTTAAATAATGAGACATCTTATTTTCTATGAATGGTCCTGAAACATACTTTCCATTTTGTGGAGAGGATTTCTTTGCATCAGTCATTTCAAGCAGAATCTGGTTTTATTTTTTTCAGTACGTCATTGCCACATGACATCAGATGGAATGAAATCTCAAGTTACACTTCAGCTGCAAATTGTGATGCTCGGAGGAATGGGGATCAAAATTAAGTTGATACTTTAAACCTGGCTATTTCCATCTATCTGATATTGGCCATCTCTTGATCCTGATCAGAATCAACCTGGTTTTTAAGGAATTCAGGATTGTGAACAGGAAGTGTATACTTTTGCACTGCAGGAATATGTGCAAACGATTCATTCTGTTTATAGAGAGCACTTCATTTCAAAACAACTCCATATGAACACCTGCCATTTAGAAAGATCAATATTCAGTATCACAAAAACAAAGGCACCTTCCAAACCCATGACCATTTCCATCTAGAAGGACAAGGACAGCAGATACATGAGAACACCACCACCTGCAAGTTCCCCTCTAAGCCACTCAGCGTCCTGACTTGGAAATATATCACCATTCCTTAGCAGTTGCTGGGTCAAAATCCTGGAATTCCCCCACTAAAGATATTGTGGGTCAACCCACAGCATGTGGACTGCAGCATTGCAAGAAGGCAGCTCACCACAACCTTCTCAAGGACAACTAGGGATGGGCAATAAATGCTGGCCAGCCAGTGACGCCCATGTCCCATGATTGAATTTAAAAAATATTGTTTAAAGCTGATTGTGCAGCCACATCAGTGACACTTTATATATCCAATATAATTTAAAATTCAAAATTTTAAATTTTAAAGTTTATTAGTGTCACAAGTAGGCTTACATTAACACTGCAATGAAGTTACTGTGGAAATCCTCTAGCCGCCACAATCCGGCACCTGTTCAGGTACATTGAGGGAGAATTTGGCATGACCAACGCACCTAACCAGCACATCTTTCGGACTGTAGGTGGAAACCGGAGCACCCGGAGGAAACCCACGCAGACACAGGGAGAAAATGCAGACTCCACACAGACAGTGACCCAAGCTGGGAATTGAACCAAGTCATTGGCGCTATGAGGCAGCAGTGCTAACCACTGTGCCACCGTGCCACTTTTATGCAGTATTGTAGGAGAAATATGTAACTAAAGAAACTGGTCTAATAATCATAACTTCTGTCCAAAGATAACATGCTCACTTTTACAGATTTCCTTCTCTTCCCAAATAAGTAGTTAATGAATTTGGTCAATGACTTGGGCCCCGTGGACCTCCTCTTGACTACCTTCTTCAGGCAGTCCCCAACATAGAATCATAGAAAGAATCATAGAATCCCTACAGTGCAGAAGAAGGCCATTCACCCATCAAGCCTGCACCAACAATTCCACCCAGGCCCTATCCCCATAACCCCATGTATTTACCCTGTTAATCCCCGACACTAAGGGACAATTTATCATTATTTTTATTATCCACTTAACCCGCACATCTTTGGAGTATGGGAGGAAACTGGAGCACCCAGAGCAAACCAATGCAGACATTGGGAGAATGTGCAAACTCCACACAGACAGTGACCTGAGGCCAGAATTGAACCTGGGTCCCTGTTGCTGTGCCACATCATGAAACAGCCTCTGAAACATATTGAATATTTATTGGTAATTCTCTGTTGCTGACAATTGGCACTAGTTGTCAATGGTAAGCAGGTGGCCAACTTCTTCATGGGCCTCTCTGGCATAACATAGATCCTGTTTATTGCCAACAAGGCTAATCACAATCTCTACATCACTGAAAATTAACAATATCGGAAAAAATATATTTGTTGATCATGATATTTTTATATAAGCTAGACCAACCTCAGTTACAGCTCTGTAATTCCTGAGATTCAAGTCCTCATATCAGGAAATGGAGGCTTTCCCAATGACAAGAATCAGGAGTCTCGGCTAAATTAGGTTCTCAAGTTAACGAATCCCCTGTATTCAGGGAAATAATTTCGGACTGGGATGCCAAAAGGGTTGCAACAATTTGGCTGATAAATTAAGTCGGAAAGAAAATTAGCTGGAGTTCCTATTGGTAAATGCCATCCAGAAACTCCTTCTCAAAACTGTGTGAACAGCCAGGGGGACCAGGTATTGGATCACCTTCCACATGTTTACCAGCAACAGCTGCCTGTACTTTTTCACCAATTCCTTCAAGCCTACTACAACCTGAATACTGCTATCAGACTGTTTGTCATGTATGAGTTAATTTTTTTTCCAGTTAGACAGAAAATAACAAAGCAATCAGCTTTTGGACATTGCTAAAGAAGCTACACCTTGTCATCATCCTAGTTTCTCATTCAGGCTAAACTAAACTGCACAAAACCTTGGATTTCTGATCAACTTTCCAACAACTGGACTTTCACAAAGAGGACATCCTTCCACTGTTATAGCATTACCCACTTCTGTCTGTGTATCATCCTCACTATTACATAAATCCTTGTCCATACTTTCAGCAACTTGAAACTTCACTTCTGTAACACAATCTATGTCAGCCTTCCATTCAGAGAAAAACTTTGTTCTTCTCAAAACCCCATTCACAAATCACCTCATTGACCTGCATTCACTTCCAAGAGATTAAACTTGAAATTCTTGTCCTTGTAAGTCAACCCATCCATGACATAGCCTTACTTGTGCAGCCCTCGACAGCCCTACATCCCCTTCAGGTCATGCACTCCTAGAAGTCTAGTCTCTCATTCATCTTCTGCTCCATGCAATGCAGCATTTAGGTAGCAGAGCCTTCAGATATTCCAGACATACCCTGTGCAAACTCTTCTCCACCTGCTTAATGCCTTTGCCTTCTTTCATAGAAACAGAGAAAATAGGAGTAGGCAACTCAGCCCTTCGAGCCTGCTCCACATTTCATTTTGATCATAGACGCTCATCACAATTTGATATCCTGATCCCGCCTTTCCCCCCATACTCCTTGAGTCCCAAGAGCTATATCTAATTTCTTCTTGAAATCACACAATGTTTTGTCCTCAATTACTTTCTGCGGTAGTGAATACCACATACTCACCACTCCTTGGGTGAATAAATTTTTTATCACCTCAGTTCTAAAAGGTTATCCTGAAAATATAACCCATAGTCTGGACTCCCCCACCATCAGGAACATTTTTTCTGAATCTACATTGTCTAATCCTGTTAGAATCTTATACATTTCCATGAGATTCCGTCTCACTCTTCTAAACTTCAATGAATATAATCCTAACCAACTTAGTCTCTCCTCATATGACAGACCTGCCATCTCAGGAATCAGCCTGGTGAACCTTTGCTGTATTTCATCTCCAGCAAGAACATCCTTCCTCAGGCAAGGACACCAAATTTGTACACAATACTCCAGGTGTAGCCTTACCAGTGCCCTATACATTTGCAGCAAAACATCCCTATCCCGATATTCAAATCCTCTTGCTATGAAGGCCAACATACCACTTGCCTTCTTCATTGCCTGCTGTACCTGCGTGTTTACTTTCAGTGACTGATGCACAAGGACACCAAGGTCTTGCTGATGCCCTCACATTTATCCACATTATATTGCATCTGCCAGTATCCCAATCTCTTCAAAGAACTTGTGGTGATGTTTCCTGATCCTCTCACAGAAGCTCAGTGACTGTGATGTGTCTTGGGATGTTTCTCTGCGTTAAAAGAGTTGAATAAATGTAAGTTGCAGATGGTATCATTGTTGTTGTGTTTCTCTTTAAAATAACGATTCTTTAAAAGTCACTAGCCCCGAACAAATATTTTCCATAATGAGCCCACCTACTAAACCTAAAGGAACTAGTTTTAAATCATAAATATCAGGCTTGCACATTCTGCATTTCAGTTTTTCAGCTGAGTAAGTAGGAGGCTTTCAAAGAGGAATTAATTCAGGCATGGACTGGACACATTCCCACAAGGGGGAAAAGATGGCTTTCCAAAGCTAAAACTGTCTGGGTGACAAAAGATATAGGGCTGTAACCTCCTCAGAGTGGGACTCCGTGCCGAATAACTTACCTGATTTTTCTTCCAATCCTCACTCCTCCAACCTTCCGACTCAGGCCAGGTGAGATCCAAGCAGTGCAGCTCATTCCTGAGGCCCAGCTCTGTCAAATTGAAGGAGAACACACTCTCCTTTTTACAGCACTAGCTGCCAGAAACCAGGTAAGTTTAAAGGTTCCATTGAAATTGACAGGCAAGGTAATGACTAAGGTAAGGGGATAGGATTTGGAAGGCAGGGGGATAAGAGGTTCCAAGATGCTTCGTTGGCATGAGGGGAGGGAGGGGACGTTCCAGTCAGGGTGTAGGGGTCGGGTCAGGTTGTGAGGAAGGGGTTGGGCTTTGGAAGGTGTGGAGGTCACATTTTGGCCTCGGGGGTGAACCCCATGGAGGCCTTTGGACTGTGGAAGGAGTCCCATGGGAGTCTGGGTGTGAGGAGAGACCCATGGTTAGGTCGGTCGAGTTCTTTACAATAGTTACCCAGAGTTAGTGTGATGATACTGTGCCTTGAAGAAATATTTTTAGTCATGTTTCTGTGCAGGATGCTTCTAGCAGTCCTTTCCATTTTATCAGTGCAATTCTGTCAACAACTGGCATCCTACATTCTTACTACAGCAGCATAATTGTTTCTAATTGCTAGAATGTTTGTCTTAACCTGAACTAATGCTGTTCTGCTGTTCCCCTGGGATTTTGCAGAGTGGGGCTTGATTGAAATGATTGACAGGTATGGTCATGTGACAGGGTGAAGCTAGGCTTACACAGAATATTCAAGCTTAGATGCTGCTTTTGACTTGAGAAGAGGAGTGCCTCTCTTTTCCCCTCTCTGAATTTGGAGACTGGAATCTACCAGGAGATAAGTCTCTTTCTCGGAGATTCTGCCGTATGACAGTGGGTCTTTCTCTGAGAGTTGCTGTTTTGGAAGCTGTAGAGAGAGAGAGGTATCCTTTTCTTTCTCTGAAGTCTGGAGACTGGGAGCTGCCAAAGACTAGTTTTTTTCTCAGTTTTGCTGTTTTGTGGATATATCCTTCTCTGGAAACTGCTGTCTGGATCTCTGTCCAGGAGCATTAAAAAGGCTGCAAATCTAGCACCACATGGGCATACTTGTTTTTTGTGCTAACTAATTCTGAAGAAGGGTTTGTCTATGGGGGATACTGCTGAATTGCAACAATAGAGATGGATAGCTGTTAAGAATTATACTTTGTCATGTTTAAGTATTTTGATTGGTAAAAGTTATGCCAACTATATTTGTTATTTTCTAACAATGTTCTAAGTAAAGTTTGTTCTGATAAAAGCTTCCTAGTGGGTAAACTGAATCATATCTGGAGTGAAACACCTTATCCCACTATCAAAATCAAATGTAAAAGTTAGCATCTAGGTTAACTTTATAAAATACCTTGGAGTTTCTAGTCTGATCCTTAAGGGGTCTTAATTCTTCTAACTTTTTCTGAGCAACGATTGATATAACCCTGCCAGTTGGAACCATCCAAAGTTTGTAGTTTAAATCACATTTTCGAATTATGCTGGGCAATTGCCCAGAAGAAGTTTGCACTTCTGGACAATTGCTGTACAAACCTTTACCTTTGAAGCTTCAAGAGAGCTTCCAATGCATCTTCGGAGTATCTCCTCCCATCTGACATTGGAGAGCTCGGAAGTTACAGCTGTTACAGAGATTAAAAAGAAACAGAAAAAGTTTATGAGAAATGTTAGCTTTGTAATTCAGTAGAAAACTAGCTGAATATAAAACTCAGAAGGAAGAATTGGAAAAAGAATTAAGAGCGGCAAAGAATGAGAGGCTTTCGCTTATGCAGAGCATTTCACAGATGTCTCAAAGTGCTTTATGCTTTACAGTCAATGAAACACTGTAGTAATGCAAGAAATGTGCACTCAGCAAACCTCCACAAACAGCCTTGTAATAATAACCAGATAATAAGGTTGAGGGATAAATATTGGCCAGGACACCAGGCTCTTCTTCCAATTAGCACTAATGGTAACTTTTACATCAAGCAGGCAGATGGGGCTTTGGTGTAACATCTCATCTGAATGACAGCACCTCTGACAATGCAATGCTCTCACAGTTCTCACTGGAGCACCAGCCTTGATTTTTGAACTCAAACCCTGGAGTGACACTTGAACCCAGAACCTTGTGGTTCAGAGGGGAAAGGGCCAACAACTGAGCCAGGCTGATACTGTAAAAAAGAGACAAAGGACAGGTTAAGCGGTAACATAAAGGAATAACCCAAAAGTCTTTTATAACCATATAAATATGAAAAAGATAGTCACGGGAAGGCAAGGCTGATTAAGAGCCCAAAAAGTGATCTTTTTATAGAGACAGGTGGGCATGGTTGAGGTACTAAATGAACACTGAATCTCACTTCACTAGATAAGAGGATGCTCTCAATGTCACAATCAAGGAGGATGCCATAAAGGAAGATAGGATACAAACAGCTAAAGAGAAGATATTTAAATAATTAGCATCACTCAGAATAGTCACCTGATCTGAATGGTATTTACCCAGGCTGCTGAGGGAAAGAAGGATGGGAATTGTGAAGGTTCTGACCACAGTCTTCCAATCATCCTTAGATACGGGGATGGTGCCAGAGGACCGGAAGATTGCAAATGTTACACCCATGTTTCAAAAGTGGAGAGGAATAAACTCCACAATTACAGGCCAATTAGCCTGTCAGCGATGAGGAAACGTTTCCATACAGTCATCCAGAACAAAGTTAATTGGCACTTAGAAAATTGCGGTTTACAAAATGAAAGCCAGCATGGATTTGGTAAAAGCAAATCATATTTAAAAAGCTTGATTGAGCTTTTGATGCACGAACAGAGGGTAGTGCAGTTAATGTTGTGCATGTTAACTTTCAAAAGGGTGTCTGACAAAGAACCGTGAGATAGGTCTATAAGTAAATTTGAACCTCATGGGATTAGTGGGGCAGTAATTGCATGGATACAAAATTGGCTACGGGACAGGAAAGAGAGAGTAATGGTGAACAACTGTATTTCAGACTGGAGAGAAATGTGCAATAGTGGCTCCAGGTGTTGAGGCCACCACTCCATTTGATAGATATTAATGACCTGGACTAGAATATAAAGAGCATGATTTCAAAGTCTGCAGATGGCACAAGTCTGAAATGTAGTAAACAGTGAGATGGATAATAGCAGATTTCAGGAGGACATAGACTGGTAAAACGGACAGAAACATGATAGATGAAATTTAACACAGCTGAGCGTAAAGTGATACATTTTGGGAGGAAGACTGAGGAGAGATATTATAAACTAAACAATACAATCTTAAGGGAGATGCAGGTGCAGAAAGCTCCGGGGGTAAACGTATACAACTTGGCAGGGAAGGTTGAGAAAACTGTTAAAAAGACATATAGGATCCTTCGCATTACAGGTAGAACCATAAGCTGCAATATTTTCCATGGAGCAATGGTTCCAACTGGAGTCACAGAAACAGCGAATGAGGTCATGACCAGCAGGCAGAAGGGGAACACAGCAATAGAAGGTTCCGGTCAGGGAACTGTTCCCAGCATCAACTCCAGGCTACAACTGGGAGGTCAGCTAGAGCTGGAAACTGGGGAAGGGCCTGGATGAAGGTTTTCTTGAGGGACAGAGGAGAGGACTCCTCCAGCTCCTGGCCCACAAGGAGTGCTAAAACAGCCAATTACCTTGGAGAGCCAGCATTTCTTCGGTTTGGGCCTCCCCCTCACTTAGTGTTAAATTGAAGTTGCTACGCCGATAATGTCATCAGGCTATGAATTTGGTATGTTAAGTAAACCTGTGCCAACCTTTTGGGTGGACTGATTTCTGCATTTTCAAATTTACTAGGGGGTAGAAATGGGGTTAGTTTGCCAGATTCTGGAAGTACAGACCCTGCAGTTTTAACTAGAAGGTACATTTGAATTATTTTCACATTCAACAACTAGATTAATTGTTAGGTTTGACCGCTGGTTGGACAGGAAAGGCTGTGGCAGGTAGGTTTAATGATGGTGGGCTGGGGAACTTCCAGGTTGCTGCACAGTCATGCAGCCTAGAGGGAACATTGGCAGTAGCATTGAGAGAATTTGAAACACGGAGACTATCGATCCAGTTTTGATTCTTTATTCAATGAAGTATTTAAATCCCATTCATGGAATCATAGAACAATTACAGCAAGAAGGAGGCCATTCAGCCCATCGCGCTTGTACCAGCACATTGAAAGAGATAACAAATTAGTCCCACTCTCCTGCTCTCGCCTCAGAGCCTACCAATGTTTAGTCTTTTCAGTATCCATTCCTCTTTTGGAAGTTATTAATGTGTCTACTCTCGTCTCCCTTTCAGCTGCTGTATTCTCAATTTTAACAATTCACTGCATAGATTTTCCTCCCTCCTGTCACCTCTCATTCTTTTGGCAATAATTTTAGTATTGTGTCCTCGGGGTTACCAACCTTCCTGCTACTGGAATGGTCTCTCCTTACTTACTCAACCCGAACTCTGCTGGATTTTGAATACCTCTGCTAAATCACCCCTCCTTCTCTGTTCTTAGGAGAACAACCCAAGTCTCCAGAGTTCCTCCAGGTAACTGGATTTTTCTTCCAATGTACCATCCTAGTAAATCACCTCTGCACCTTCTCGAAGGCCTAAACACCTACCTAAAGAGGGGTGCCCTGAATTAAACATAATTCTCCTGTTGGGATCTAACCAGTATTTTATAAAGGCTCAGCACAACTTGGTGGTAATTTTAACACCCGCCCCCCCCCCCGCAACCACCCACAGCACCCTCACCCCACCCAAAACAGGTGGGTTTTGGGTCAGGTAAGAAGTTAGAATTTCTGAAGTATCAAACAGAACCACAATCTGCCTTGGATTTACCCAATTCTGGTTTCAATGAAGATGAGGCAGGGGATGGGGTAACCACCTACTTTGAGGAGGTGAGTCACTGATTGTGAACGTTTAAGATGGCTGTGTGCTTCCATTTTAACAAAGTTTCCATTTTAACTGACTTTGCTGGATTTCTTGGGCATCTCCAAACTCTGCATTTAAAAGCGGACACAAAGACTTCCAAGTGATTGAAGTAAGTGCCTCCACAGCACCGCTCATAGTTCAGAAGGGCCAGGAATGTTTTGCAACCCCTTTCCCCACTCCCCACCCAGATCCAAGGAGCTAATCCTGTGAATTCTCACTGCCCCTGCTCCCTGCACTCTGTCATGCTCACATGCCCTCCATTATTAGATTAACAACTGACCCTACCCACATGCCCCCATGCACAAATCAGCCCCTTTAACTTGCTGCGCGAGTTGGCCCTACAAAATATTTTTAAGGAGTCCCACATTTAAACAAATCACCATGCAGGCCACAAAATAATCAGTAGGTATGTAGTTTATTACTGCACAATTTCCACAAAACGTAAGTTACCTTTTGTGCTTCTATAATCTGATGAATACTACTTTTGGCAGTCTGGAATGAAGCTCGATCTCTGAAATAATAAATCTTAATGAAGCTACTGACCCACTCCAGTTGTTCAATCACGGGATACTGATTTTCATCAGTCTGGTAAAAGTGGAAGAATAATTTTGTGTTGGACTATTATAAATAACATCCCAATACAATATTTCAAATGTACAAATCTCCACATGCAGCAGCAGTTTGAGTAGAAATTACCTTATTATTTTCAAAGAACGAAAGCATTCAAAGAAAGTACTAGCAGCTGAGACACTTAAGAAAGTAAGTGTTTTGAATTATAAGATGGCACATTGGGGAAGGTCATTGTGTGCCACTAACATTATTAAATGACTGGTCCCATGTTGTGGGACAAAGTGAGATCACTTGCTAATGGTGAGTCCCTTAGCTACAGTTGGCTTGCCAGCATCGTAGTGGCAGTACTACTTTGTCTTCATACAAGTCTAAACAGTTCCTTTCTTAAGATTCCAGCATGGGTTCCGGGCCAGAATATTAGTTACCAGTGATCGATGAAGGGCAGCCTTCCATGGCTGCCTGTACCATTAGACCCTTGCTGAGGATGGCTAGAATTAATCTTTCGAGATGAAGAACAACAGTAGCCGTAAACAAGGGGCCGGGGCACTATGTTCTAGAGAGCATCACCCAATAGATAAACAGCAGTCTTCACCAAATTCTCTTCCTCTGCTTAAAGGAAAACTTGTGCCAATATCTTATGACCTGTGTATCTCATTGGTTCTTCAAGGCAATAGTAATACCTCAAAAGCTGCCTCACTCCCTTTTTCACCAATGTTACTTCAGTCAAACAAAGGAAGGTCTATTAGGAATCCTACAAATGGCATTCAGATTCTCTCACTGCAGTTGGGGGCAAGAATATCCAAGTGATCTTAGGCTGCAAAGGAGAAGTCCAATTCTATTGCAGAGTAAGACGAAAAAAACACTTTGAAAGCTCCTCTGTAAGTCTCTTCAGGGGTTCACTCTAATGTGAGTTATCATCATCAGTCTCCACTGAGGTCATTCCAAACTGAATTTCTGGGATTTTAGCACTCAGCCCCCTCATTGCAAATGCTTTACGTAGCTGCCTGCAGAAAGGCAGGCACATATTAGGGAGCCTGGGACCTGCTGACATTTAAAACTGCTGCCATTAAAGGATAGAAACTGGATCAGAATCCACCACTGAAATTGCCAGTGGGTTGCACTACTGTCCCAGAAACATCACAAATCAACAAAGAAATTTCAGGACTAATGTCTTCATCAACAGGTGTTGTGAGACTTCTTACTGTGTTCATCAACAGGAACAGTATCCTCAGCAGCTCCAACAACTTTACACATAAACACAATAACATCTTATCAGTAAATGTACCAATGATTCAACAATATAGAAAAACATGGGTAGGAGTCAGTTGTTAATCTGATCATGGAGGGCTTGTGAAGATGACAGATTGTAGGGAAGGGAATGAACTTCTTGGTATTTTTACAAAAGTGTGAATTTTATGCTCTAATTGAAGGATGCTGGGAACTGGAAGACTTCACACTGCAGGTAACAAGTACACAGCGATCAGGTTTTGAATGTCTAAATGGAGAATAATGCTCCCCCCGCCACTCCATTACTGAACCTGACAATTTCTATTTTCTGTAGCAGCCATCCTGGCGTTGCACTGAGTGAGATTGCCAATATAGTGTCAATTAGCAGCAAGGTTGGAAGAGCTTTATGCCAAAGGGATATTGTAAAGGAACCTGTATTCACATCATGTCCACACATTCACTTCCCAGAAGTCACTGGGCAGTGATGATAAATAGAGGTCTGGCTTATTCCTCCATCCGGGCCCAGAGAGACTGAAGCCAATTGTAGCAACCCAGCTGCTACCCTGGCTAGGATCAGATTTTTAAAATCCTTCTTTTAACAAAGCTACGAAAACACAATGTTCAATGATACTTGGAAATATTGGACTTTAAAAAGACATGAGTTTTATCATTTTTTTTAATAGACAACCCCATTGGTGGCTGAGAATGTATAGCTAGTCACTGACAGGAATGGCTGAAGGGTGATTCTTTAAGGTACAATAGAACCCCTCCCTGTGTTTCCAGAAATGATACTTCTAAAAGCATTTGAAAACTGATTAGACAAAGGGACATACTGGCCACCCCATCTTGAGAGATCCTATAACTGATAACCATCTCCAATAAAGACAAAGGGACTTAATAGCCATCTCATCTCAAAAGATTCTGGTGTAATGTCTGAACATACTAGTGGATTCCAGTTTCCATTTGGAATATACAAATAAACGGTTAAAAGCTAGCTGAAAGAGTTACCCCAGTGTCTGTCTATATGTGCTCTGCGAGGATAAGCAGTTGTGAGCTTTTCCACACTGAAGGTGTGTGATGCAGTAACAGAAGCAGTGCCCCTGCCAAAAAAAGCCATTTCTTGTGGGTATATCTTGAATCTCTCTCTAACTGAGGAAGTCAGACTAGCCAGCAAAAGGATCGCAGCCAGAAAGAAAATCACAGAACACTGGAATCAAAGAATCAACTATTCACCTACCAAAGTCAATTCTACTGGATTCAATCATAATAGTTGTAACCTTTGGCATCTACTCCTTGTGAGTCAAGAATTGTTTCATGTACCTTTTGATTTATATTCACATACTATTGGACTCAATTCTCACTTCTAATCTGTATGAATGCATACGCATGTGTGTTACCATTTTTCTCCTTACCTTTTCAGTTGTTAATAAACTGAGTCTATCTTTAACTCAAGAAAGCCTTTATAAATTGGTTCATTTTTAAACATGACTATTGGGTCTGATAAAGATACCCACAGGAAAATAAATCTTGTTGGATTAAAACTTGGCTGGAATTTTCCGGCCACCCATGCCCCGCCATCTATAGGACTTGAATTCAAATGTGACTATATATAGGTGATGAAAGATTCCCATTAAGAATTTGAAACAAAAATATTTTGAACAATCCTAATTTGCATCCTTAATGATACTAGGGGTGAAATTTTGCGCCCTCTCCATGACAATTCTGATGGCGGGGTGCACTTAGTCACGCAGGAGGGTAGGGGCCGCTGATTGGCCAGCAGCTCTCGATGGGGACAACTCTTTCCCCTGGGGTCCTTTACCCCAGAGAAAGACATGCTTTTGGCCTGTCAAGTGCCTGTATGGAACTTGACGCAGCAGGTCTTTCTGAAGAGAGATGAAGCGGGGCTCACGCCAGCTCTCCAGATGGTGGCTGAGACCCCCATCACCTCCACAAGATTCTACCCTCGGAGTCAGATTCTGACTCACCCAAAACGTACCCACTTCCACAGAGATATAATCAAGCCCAAAATTTCACTACGGTGTTGCTCTGACACCCAGACCAATTTAGAAATTCCCATTAAAAATGGGAATGTTACAGAAAGCAATAAGAAACTGGTGAGCAGTACTTTTAGTCAGGTTCATTCCACAACTAACCTCTGTGTGGTTAAGGCCATCACTTTGGCAAAGGCTCCCCTGATCATGAGTAAGTTTATCCTGTCAGCGGCCCAAGCTACTAAAAATAGGAAAACTGCAGTACAAATTCTGGGACATGCTAAGTTATCTTATCTCAACCAGGGGGCCAGAAGCAGTGGATAATTGGCCCAGGTGCCCCTGGGCTAAGGAGAAGAAAACTAGCTAGGATTTCCATTTCTGATCTCAACATAATGCCCCCAGTTTAAGCCATGTGTATAATAGATGGATAGGATAAGATTTGGTTCAGTTGAGATATGTCTTCCCCCCACTGCCAAGTCTTCAGCCTGCCAAGAGTGTCAAGACAGACACTCAAGACAAACATGATGAATGGAAGTTGGCCAAGATGTAGAGAGCAACTAATATTATTGGAATCTTCCCCATTAAGGAAAGGAAAGCCATCATTGTGATGAATTATTTCAACCATCAAATATACATAATCATAAGTTCAAGAAAAAAATGTTTAAATAAATAAATTATCCATGATGAATTAACATAATTGTTTATTTAGTCATGTACCTGGGAACAAGGTTCAAATATCTTTAAATTCAACTGTCGATCACCTATTAAAATTATTTTCACTGCAACATTTAAAAGCAATGAGGATTTTTGTATGTTAACATCGTTTTAGGGCTGTTTTTTAACCATTGACTTCCTACAATAATTTTCTTAGTTATTAGTGATAGAATGAGAACATCTTAAACATAAAACGAATCTCAGTTCAAGTCAGAAATTCTCTAAATAGTTAACTAGTCATTGTTCCTTCCAGTGACAGTGTGACACAGTGGCAAGGTACAGTGTTATATAATAACTGACCATATTTGGCTAAGCTAAGGGTGTTATTTATGAAGGAAACGTGCATAAAATGTTTCTCCCCTGAATGTTTAAATATATGTTTTTCATAAGTTTCAACAGATGGGCTTCATCTAAATTTTATAGCATCAGTCTCTGTGGAAAATGTCAAGAGGTTTTTGTATTCCTATCTCCCATCCTGGCAGCACTCAAAATATTAAAGACTTCAGCAGAATAATTGAAAAGGTCCCCCAGTCTCTCAGTGAGAAATAAACTAGATGCTGAGGGATATCATCAACATGGGCCAATTGGGCCAAATAGCTCTTTGCCCAAATGGTCCATGTTGATGTTTATGTTCCATGTGAGCCTCTTCACCCCTCATGATCCAACCCCATCAGCATATCTTTCTATTCCTTTCTTCCCCCATGTGCTTAGCTGGCTTCGCTAAAACACATCTATGCTATTAACTATTCCCTGTTGTGCGAGTTCTACAATCTAACCACACTCTGGCTAATGAAACTTCTCCTGGACTCTCTACTGGATTTATTTGTGACCATTTTATATTCATGGCTGCTAGTTCTGGTCTCACCCATAAGTGGAAATGATAAAATCCCATAGAATCATAGAATTCCTACAGTGCAGAAGGAAGCCATTCGGCCCATCAAGTTTGCACCGACAACAATCCCATCCAGGCCCTATCCCCGTAACCCCAAATATTTGCCCTAGTCTCCCGACACTAATGGTCAATTTAGAATGACCAATCAATCTAATCCGCACATCTTTGGAGTATGAGAGGAAACTGGAGCATCCGGAGGAAACCCACGCAGACACGGGAAAACGTGCAATCTCCGCACAGACAGTGACCTGATGCCGGAATTGAACCCGGGTACCTGGCGCTGTGAGGCAGCAGTGCTAACCACTATGCCACCGTCCCACCAAATATCCTCTCCATGTCTATCCTATCAGACTCTTCTAAGTCTATCAATTCAACTTTCAGCCTGTCTTAACAAAGAAAATTGCAATAGCTTGTTTATCCTTTGCAATAGGTATCACCTCTCAATTCTGGTACTGTCCTTGTACTTTTTTTGCATCTTCTCCAGTGTTTCTATATCTTTTTTATAATATGGGCACTGTCAGAACTGTCCGCAAGTGTGGTTTAACCAAGGGTATATATAAATTAAACTTAGCTGCTTTTCAATTCTATTCCTTTAGAAATGAACCTCAGTGCGTTGTTGTTTTTTGTGGACTTATTAACCGGTGTTAATTTTATTGATTAGTGTCTCTGCAGTTCCTCTGCTTCTCATTTTCCAAGTAGTATGTGACCTCCCTGTTCTTTCTAACAAATTAGAAGCATTGTGAAGTACATATACAGTATATTGTTTCTGTGCCAAGTATTCTGAATTAAACATTGGATTCCTTTGAGGTTTATTGTACTCTTCAGTTTGCACTACATTACATAGTCCCATAAGTATGAAAGCTAAATATAGCAACATACTTAATCAGTCAAATAGAAGGCCCAAGCTATGAAAGTGGAAGGTCAAAGTCTGTCAAAGAACATGCCATATTGTAAGTAATTGTATTACTTTAGTGTTTAAATGAATTATATCACTGTGTAATATTTGTTGCTGTGGCATTAGCCTCTTGGTCAGGTCATTATTGTAAATGAGAATTGACTCATCTGGCCAAACAAAGGTTAAATAAAATAAAATAAATATATTTTACATTCATCATGCAGTTACACCACAGAAGGAGAGCATTCCGTCTGTTGTGTCATGCTGGCTCTCTGTGGAAGCAATTTAACTAGTGCCACCCCTGTTCCCCAGGTGCCTGCATTTAGTTCCTTTTCAGGTAATGATCCAATTCTCATTTGAAAGCTTCAGTTGACCCTGCCTCCACTACCACACTCAGGCAGTGCAGTCCAGATCCTAACCACTCGCTGCTTGAGAAAGGTTTTTCCTCATGTTGCCATTGCTTCTTTTGCCAATCACCTTAACTCGGTGCCCTCTGCTTCTTGATCCTTCCACCAATGGGAACAGTTTCTCCCTATCTACTCTGTCCTGACCCCTCATAATTTTGAACGCCTCAAAATCTCCACTCAACCTTCCCTTCTCCAAAGAGAATACTCACAACTTCTCCAACCTTTCTACATAAGGGCCTGTTTCACACTGTAAATCTCTATGAACCTATGACTCTATAACTAAACTTCCTCATCCTTGGAACCACTCTATTGAATCTTTTCTGCATCCTCTCTAAAGCCTTCACATCCTTCCTAAGGTATGGTGCTCAGCATTGGACACAATACTCCGCTTGATGCCGAATGAGTGATTTGTACAGGTTTAACATCATTTATTTGCTTTTATACTCAACTTTATTGATAAAGCCCAGGACACTACATGCTTTATTAACTACAATCTGAACCTGTCCTGCCACACTCAATAACTTATGCACATATATACCCAGGTTCTTTTGCTCCTGTAACCCGTTTAGAATTCTAACCTTTATTTATATTGTCTTTCCATGTTCTCCCTACCGAAATGCATCAGTTCACGCTTCTCTACCTGAAATTTCATCTGCCACTTATTCGCCCATTCCACCAGCCTGTTTATGCTCTTTGAAGTTCTACACTCTCCTCCTCATAGTCCAGGAGACTTCCAAGTTTTGTATCATCCACGAATTTTGAAATTGTGCCCTGGTCCCAACATCTAGGTCATATATATCTCAGGAAAAGCAGGTGTCCCAACACTGATCCATGTGTGGGAAGCCAACCATTTTATTTTTTATAATTTTTATAACATTTTTCACTATTTATTTGTACGAACATTTTCTCACGGGATAAATCCTGCTGAAGTCTCAGGTTTTACTTGTGCTGGGACATGTTACAATGTTGCAACATGCTGAGACCAGCACATACATTCACAGTTCATGACCAACCAACCTTTGGCAGAGACCACTACCTCGTGTACTGTGCATGATCAGAGGTCAGAACCAATTAGTGTCGGCCACCTCTGCAAATATGTTTAATTAGCCAATTAATGTGAATGTGTGTTCTCTGAAATAATGTGTAATAATGACTGTAAGGGAGAGAACAATGGCAGACTGTAAAACATCATGCAAGGAAGAAGGAACTCCTAATAAACTCTTACGCTATACGGACCATGAGGTGTCGCCGAATTCTTGAACCTAACAATTCGGAAAGCCACTATAAATCTTCTTCCAGTTTGAAAAACAACTGTTCACCATGACACTTTGTTTCCTGATATTCAGCCAATTTTTTTCTTACTATCCCTTTTATGCTAAGAGCTCTAACTTCAACTTTAACTTAATCATGAAAGTTCCTTCAGTTTCTGATAAAGGGGCCCTTGCTGTAACTAAGGACTGTCCGATGTGACTCATTGCTGCAGAGATATGTCTAATGTGGCTCAACAGTGTCCAGCAAGCTGTGCCAGGAGGTTACTTTATTATGGTTACTGATAATACTTGTTAGGTGATCGGATAAAAGGAAAGCTATTAAACTTTTCACACTTACCTGCTCAGATCTGGAAGTTTACAAAGATAATTTAAAATTCAATTTGAATAAGCTATTTAAAATTGCTGATAATTGTAATAATGAGCATGTTGTCGGATGAGAAACTGAAATCATTACTTCAAAATATTCCAAGAAAACAGATCAAGACAGCCTAAATGACAATGAATGAAGAGTCAATTTAGGAAAGGTATCAGGAAGAATTTCTTTACTCAAAGAATTGGAAGTGTTTGGAGTGAACTACCAAGTAACCAAGACAAAACATGAGTTTATTGAAAATGCAATTAGATATGAAGAGATGGTTCAAATAACAGATTGCCTTTGCTGGCTCATATGTTATTTTCTCATCCATGGTTTGCCTTGTTTTTATGTTGGGCTCCTCTGTGCTGTAACAATTCTGTGAGAACAGGGGTTTGGATGAAAGCCTGAGCCCCCACTATGTTAGTTCTTGAATCAGGATAAACCTCAGTTACTTATACACTCAGCCAGCAATTCTTAACTACAAATGCATCATTCTATTCTGAAACACACCATGAAGTGAGAACATGTTTCTGATCAATCCAGCAGTGTTTTTAAATGGAGCATCACATGGTGGTACAGTGGTTAGCACTGCTGCCTCACAGCGCCAGGGGCCTGGGTTCAATTCCCGCTTGGGTCACTGTGTGGAGTTTGCACGTACTCCCAGTGTCTGCATGGGTTTCCTCCGGGTTCTCCGGTTTCCTCCCACAGCATGAAAGATGTACAGGTTAGGTGGATTAGCTGTGTTAAATTCTCCCTCAGTGTACCTGAACAGACGCCAGAGTGTGGCGGCTAGGGGATTTTCACAGTGACTTAATTGCAGTGTTAATGTAAGCCTACTTGTGACACTAATAAATAAATGAACACTCACAATTTGCAATATTAAATCCAAATCATAAGGACTAAGTTCCTCAACAATCCTGCAATTAAAATATCTGTACCATCATATGCTTGTGCTGTGTTTGCTTTTTCTGTATCCCACCCAACTATTGGCTTATATTTCCTTCAGAAATCTGCTTTTTCAGTTTGGTATTTCTCAACTCTGCAGAAGCTGTAGGCTTGTTTGAAACTGATCCTCTCCTGGGCATTAAAAAAAGACAGTTTAAAGTTTATGAATCACTTCATTTCATTTCCATCATCCACATAGAAAATTATCACAACTGCCAGCTTCTTACAATATACAGGACAATTGAATCTTGTCTTTCTCCTACACCTACAAATTCCCTATTTTAAAACTGCAACTCTCTCAAAAGAAAAAAGTAACAAAGAACAAAAACCAGAGATCGCCCTATTAGGGAAATGATGCTGTAGATTGCCTGCAGTAGAAGGCGGAAAGATATTTGATTTGATTTATTATTGTCACATGTATTGGTATACAGTGAAGTATTGTTCCTTGCTCACTATACAGACAAAACATACCGTTCATAGAGTACAGAGGGGAAAAGGAAAGGAGAGGATGCAGCTTATAGTGTTGCAGTTACAGATAGGTGTAGAGAAAGGTCAGCTTAATATAAGGTAGGTCCATTCAAAAGTCTGATGACAGCAGGGAAGAAGCTGTTCTTGCGCCGGTTGGTACCTCCGTGTCTGTGCTATTTTCTCAGTTATTTTCCTAATGCACAATTTACACTAATTCCAGTTATAATATTTTACATTTCTTCTATAAATGTGAGCTTGAGAAATGTCCATTAGATTGAAAGTGAACATCATTGACAGCCACATTGTCCAGTCTCACTGGAGGATCATGTTTGGATGTGGAGTAACAGCCACTTTAGATTTTAGTTTAGAAATTGCACATTTTTTTAATTCCCTGAGGACGGTTTTTGATCATTCTGGTATGATTTGGGACACAGAGCAGTTTGCCCGCTGGAGTTTGACGGACAAATGAATCTCCTTGTTACAAAAAAAATCGACCTGAGAAAGTCAAGAGATTCACAGGTGATTTATCACCAGTTGTTCACCTTCAGTTCAGTATGTACCAGGGGAAGAGAACCGTTCTGGACTCGGAGATAACTGAATCCCAACACAACCTCTGATAGAGAAACATTTTTATGTCCATGTTTAGAGTGGGTTTTTCATGTTTTCTACCTCCTTTCCTGCCACGACAGAATAGAAAGGCCTATGTTTCCCCTCTCTTATCCAGAATAGGGAAATAACAGAAAAATAACTAATGGATCACCAGACTTGAAGCACTTACCTCACTTGCTTCCTAAAAGTGTGATTTTAATTTCCTTCACCATCTCCATGCTGCTCCCCCACTCTCCCACCACAAACCCCCCTCCAGCACCCAAACTACACTGACAAAACTCAGGGAATTCCAGGTTGAGCCAGGCATACAGACTGCAACATCCAAACACTTACTATGAGGGAGTGGAGGTAGGCTGCCATGTTGCTGACCACTACTCACCACCCCCCCCCCCCCCCCCCCCACCCCCCTCCCCGGCTCCACCCACCAACTTCACTCCTCTTCCATTAATACAAAAAGGTTCAACTTTGCAGAATCTGGGCTAGCTAAGGGTCACCTGTGATATAACGCTCACCAAAACAAAAATACATCCAGACAGATCCTTCCCCAGGTACTCATTGCATTTACAAAGATAGATACAAAAATAATCAGGCACGGGGTGGCACAGTGGTTAGCACTACTGCCTCACAGCTCCAGAGACCTGCGTTCAATTTCCGGCTTGGGTCACTGTCTGTGCGGAGTTTGCATGTTCTCCCCGTGTCTGTGTGGGTTTCCTCCGGGTGCTCCGGTTTCCTCCCACACCCCAATGATGTGTGGGATAGGTTGATTGGCCATGCTAAATTGCGTCCCGGAATGCGTAGGTTAGAGAGGTTAGCAGGTTAAATATTTGAGGTGACAGGGATGGGGCCTGGGTAGAATTGTTGTCGGTACAGACTCGATGGGCCAAATGGCCTCCTTCTGCACTGTAGGGATTTTTAAAAAAGTGAATGCATTTTGAGACACAAATTAACATACACACATTGACAATTACATGCTGTGTGCAATGATTGCACAAACTGCACGATATGCTGTGTTCAGGAGTCTAATGCATAACTTTGGATTTTGCATTAATACTAAAAGTGAGGCTAAGAATGCTCCCAATATTATTATGGACTGAATCAGACATCAACTTCCAGAGTACTTACATGCACAGTTAAACAGGGAAATCTGGAAATTGTGCGTCTCAGACTTCTCTCAAGTGGTACTTTGCCGAAAGACACAATATTGGAACACATGCAACAGTGTGAATTTGCTGTACTTACCCACTGAACATGCAAACAAAATAGGCTAGGACTGGTGCATTCAGGAGCAAGACATGGCTGGTTGGCTTGCAATCAGTTTCAGCCCAGAAGTGCCCAGTGGATGACCCATCTCAGCCTCCTCCTGAGGTCCCCAGCATCATAGAACCAGTCCTCCATCAACTTCAATCACTTCATCAGAGTGAGCATGCTGGATACAGCAAAGGCTAATGGCCCAAACAATCCTTGAGCTGCAGTGTGGTGTTCTGAAGACATATCCTCCAGAACTAGTGGAGCCTCTCACCAACTTGTTCCAGCTACAATACTGGGATCTATCTGACAATGTGGATATCTGCCCAGCTATGTCCTGCCCACATATATCCAGTCCAGTACCACTCCATCAATCTACCTTCAATCATCAGCAAAGTGATGGAAAGTGTCATTGACAGTGTGATCAAGTGGCACTTACTCACCTGCAGCAACAATCAATTCTGTTCAGCCTTCTTCTTAACAGATCCATAGGAACAAGTGATTGATAGGAAGAGGGTGCTAGTAATGTAAAAGCAGAGATTACAGGAGATTGGCCATGTGCCAAATATCTATTCAATGTCCATACATTGTGTTGGGAAATGGCAGGTGACAGAGCATAACAAGACAAGAGTTAGAGCACAGATGTCAATACTTAGAGATTTGCTCATTCTTTTCCTGAATCTCTGACTATATCACTTCTGATAAAATAAAAGCACTTGAATAAATTTGTTTTGAAATAAATTTGTTTGAAATAAACTGTAGCACACGATCACAACACTTCAGTTAACAGTTTGTCACCACCCTTTGAGAAAACATACAGCAAGCTAGCTTTGCAGAACAGCTGGATTACAAAACCCTTTTGAAGCTATTCTCCTGACTCGGGCAGTGAGAATTTCAACCTTGATTACTGATGGTTTCAAACTTCAAATATATTTTCAAAATTTTCCACATTTTTAAAATCAATATTGTTTAACACCACCGTGGGTCCTACACCAGATGGACTGCAATGGTTCAAGAACGTAGTTCACCTCAACCTTCTCAAGGGCAATTAGGGATGGACAACAAATGGCCGAGGCACTCACATCACATGAAACAGAAAGAAATACATATTTTGTATCATGTGGCAATTTGATTACAATTTTGGCAAGTACTGAAATCTTATTGGACAACATTGTTTTAAGACTACCAAGACCACTTCATATTAAACAGGAAGTGAGTTCATACACAAGTCAAATAAGAGCCTGTTGACGCTCTAGCCCTTGCACTTTGTATTCTGCAGTATAAATCATTGCTTGGGATAGCAGTTTAGCATTCTTGCATCTGTTTTGATGAGTGCAAGATAACAAGCTTTAATAGCAATCTTCTTTTTAGCAATATTCAATTTACCAAGTGTGGAGTCTCATTCATTTACAAGAAAATTAACATTGCAATTTTTAAAACAAAAAATTAAAATAAATTGTTTTTTAGTTTTTCTGTTTTTGCTTTTATATATCTCTCCCTGAGAACACAAGGAATAGGAGCAGGATGAGACAATAGGGCCCCTAGACCATGTTCTGCTATTCAATAAGATCATAATTGATTATCGATATTGAATCCACTTTCTGACCTTCTCCCTTTATCCCCTGATTCCCTGAGAAGCCAAAACTCTATTTATCTCAGCCTTAAATATATTCAACCTATCCCTCTGGGGTAGAGAATACCAAAGATTCATAACCCATTGAGTGAAGAAATTTCTCATTTCAGTCCTACTCGGTCCCTTATCCTAAAACTGTACCCCAGTGTTCTAGGTTCCCCAGCCTGGGGGAACAACTTTTCATTGTCTATCAAATCCCTTCAGAATCTTGTATGTATCAATTAAATCATCTCTCATTCTTCTAAACTCCAGAAAATATAGGCCCAATTTACTCAACCAAGAGCCAATCTATTGAACCTTCACTGCACAGCTTCTAAAGTAAATGGAGACCCAAACTGCACAAACAAATCCAGATGTAGTCTTACCAGACCCCTGTACAATTGGAATAATCCTTCTTTATTGTTGTACATCTACACCTTGCAATAAAGACCAAAAGGAAAGAGGAGAAGGAAAGAAAAAGGAGAAGGAAAGATGTGAGTATGGAAAGAATTTCGGTGAATAGGAGCAAAGTCTTTTCCAGCAATACTGCCTCAAAATGGGGGAAAAGAGATGTCAGAGGAGGGAATGTAAGTCTGGCAGCTTTTTCTCCCATTTGATCACACAATATTTGAAAGGATAGATGAGACATTGAGGATGGATACTATAATAAAAGTTTTGAAAGAGAGAGAAATGGAGCTGAAGCAAATGAATAATGGTCATATTTCAGAATTCTTTGACTATTTTTCCACAGGGACTATTTTGAAAAAGTTGCATTTAGGACTTACGTTTTAGAACAAAGTAATCACTCAAAGGTTTTTGTTTGAAGCACTGAGATGAAAGAGGGATACAAAGTTAATGGGTTAGACATTGAAATTGTTCCCCAAAGTCTGGAAACAATAAGCAATCTGCCAACGTGTCCCAGTAATCAGTAAATACCCCCACCTTTCGTGGTGTGAAATCTCCAATGCTCAGCAAAGGTAGTCTGGCAGTCCTATCCATGATGTGGAGATGCCGGCGTTGGACTGGGGTCCTATCCATCCAATCATAGATACAGAGTCATAAAAAAATAAGAAATACACAAAAAGTCACTCAAGTTTTTAGAACCAGAAAATAGTGAGGGCAATTTTTGGCCAGGTTCAGAAGGAGGATGAATGAAGGTGATGAGGAGTGAATGTTGAAGGGGTTGGTGAGAACTCTGGTAACAACAAGGTGGTAGCCATAACAGCAGGTGCGGATGCTTGAATGACGTAGCCATGTAGGCGTGCTTTATTAGCAATTATTTATAATTAAACAAGCATATAGAAACCGTAACTAGTTAACTATATTCACCTGACATAAATGAAGTAATCAGAACTATTAGTTGTAATTGGATATTGATGACTTTGGAACAAATGCATACTTGTGATTCCTATGTGCAAATTATGTGTAAGGCAACCAAAGGTATAATTGTCTCTGTATCCCTTTGTTCTGGGAGCTGGCAGGCCAAGTGGTGGATGGTTAGCTCCCATGCTATAGCTTGAAATAAAGGTGACTTTTAAAACTCCAAAAGCATTGGCTGGTCACTTGATGGAGACGAGAGTAAAGGGTAGTTGGGTTGTGATTATCTCCCCCAGACAAGCACAACGTACGTTAAGCAAAATGATGCACTGATGTGGGCCGACTTAGTGTGTTTGATATTTTTGTAATATTTATGTAAAGACAAGTTATACTAATTAAAGTAAGTGAGTCTGGTCATAACTGTTACTATAATGATTTGATTTGATTTATTATTATCATGTATTAACATACAGTGTAAGGTATTGTTTCTTGCGCGCTATACAGACAAAGCATACCATTCAAAGAGAAGGAAACGAGAGAGTGCAGAATGTAGTGTTACAGTTATAGCTGGGGCGTAGAGAAAGATCAACTTAATGCGAGGTAAGTCCATTCCAAAGTCTGATGGCAGCAGGGAAGAAGTTGTTCTTGAGTCGGTTAGTACGTGACCTCAGACTTTTGCATCTTTTTCCCGACAGAAGAAGGTGGAAGAGAAAATGTCCTGGGTGCGTGGGGTCCTTAATTATGTTGGCTGCTTTGCCGAGGCAGCGGGAAGCGTAGACAGAGTCAATGGATGGGAGGCTGGTTTGCGTGATGGATTGGGCTACATTCACGATCCTTTGTAGTTCCTTGCAGTCTTGGGCAGAGCAGGAGCCATACCAAGCTGTGATACAACCAGAAAGAATGCTTTCTATGTTTCTATCTTTCTATGGGTTTCTCAGTTTGTCTTCAGAATCATGCCTGTGTGATTTTATCTTTGTTTGGGTGTGAAATCAAACAATTCAACATTAGATAAGTGACTTGGTCTTCCGAGGTGTTTTATAAGTCCGCCCTCAAATAAATTAAAGAGATACTTGGGGACAACAAAAGATGCAAAGATCTGTTTCAGATCTCAAATGATATGATTGTTACACCTTTGGATCATGCGCCATATGGTTAGATATTGGGCAACAGAGAAAAAACCACATACAAGATCATTTGCAGCATTAAATAACTGGGTTGTATACAGATATCTAAGGCAAGACACAAGTTAGTAATAATAATGCTGGCAGCAGGGTAACTCGGAAAAGGTAAATGAATGGTTATGAATTGGAGAGAGCATGGATTGAGTGGGTAGGAATGGATATGGAGAGCGCAGAAGAGAAAGTGACAGGACTATATGGTGAGTGATGGTTTGGGAATTGGAATTGTGGAGGGAACCTCATCAGAGGTGTGAATCTTTATGATGAAAATCTTCCTACATTCTTTTCTCGTGAGCTCTTTGCATTAGATATTGAGGGTATGAGAAAAACACCTCAGGAGTCTGCAAGATTGATTCAGGCTAAGACTAAAACACACACTTGTTTAGAATAAAATGATTACACAGAAGGAAAACACAACAGCCAGTAATGAGTGAAATAATATTCACTTGCACAAGCTGTTCCGAAAAATAGAGTCCAAAGTCTGAGCAGTTAATTTCAGAATTCTTCGACAGAGTGTTTCTCAGCAAAGATTTTCCACAAAAATCCCTTCACCATCACTTCATAAACTGTCAAGGCAAGTAATTGAAAATCCGAGAAGTGTTGTTCAGATGTTGAGAAAGATTTTCCAATTCTGTGTCAGTTAATTCTTACAAACGTTGGCTCAGATCTTCCGAGTAGCAGCCATGACAGTTGGATTTTTTTTACATTTATAGTATGTGGGCATTGATGACTAAGCCAGCATTTATTGCCCATAGCTAGTTGCCCTTCAGAAGGTGGTGGCGAGCTGCCTTCTTGAACCACTGCAGACCCTGAGGTGTAGGTACACCCACAGTGCTGTTCGGGAGGGAATTCCAGGATTTTGACCCAGTGGCAGTGAAGGAACAGCGATATATCTCCCAGGATAGTGCGTGACTTGGAGGGGAACCTCCAGGTGATGATGTATCCCAGGTGGCTGCTTCTCTTGTCCTTTTAGATGGTAGTGGTTGTGGTTTGGAAGGAACCTTGATGAGTTCCTGCAGTGCATCTTGTAGATGGTACAAATGGCTACCACTGTTCATTGATAGTGAAGGGATTGAATGTTTGTGGAAGGGATAGCAGTCAAGTGGGCTGCTTTGTTCTGAATGGTGTCAAGCTTCTGGAGTGTTGCTGGAGCTCCACTCATCCTGTCAAGTGGAGAGTATTCCATAACACTCCTGACTTGTGCCTTGTAGATTGCAGACAGTCTTTGGGGAGTCAGAAGGTGGGTTACTCACTGCAGAATCCCTAACCTCGGACTTGGTCTTGTAGCCGCAGTATTTATATGGCGAGTCCAGTTCTGCTTCTGGTCAATGGTAACCCTCAGGATGTTGATAGTGTGGGATTCAGTGATGGCAATGGTTGATGGTTAGATTCCCTCTTGTTGGAGATGGTCATTGCCTGGCACTTGTGTGGCGTGAAAGTTTCTTGCTACTTGTCAGCCCAAGCGCAGATATTGTCTGTACACAAACTGCTTCAATATCTGAGGAGTCACGAATGGTGCTGAACAACATCAGGGTTGCCTCGTTGTCTGAAAGTTCCCCCAACTCGAAGCTGTTGTGCATTTCTGCCTGGATTTTCTAAGCCTGGTTTTCCTAGAGGTGGACAGTACAGGGTCCATCAAGGAATTCAGTCGGAGCAGAGTAAATTCAAGGCAGACAGGTCATGTCTCCCCTTTAATGGCAACTGCCTGCGGTATGGTAAGTTTAAAGCTCCAGTCTGAACATGAGTGAATGAATGAGTGAATGGGTGAATGGATGAATGGGTAAGCAAGTGAACCGGTGGTGGGTAAGGTAGGTGGATAAGTGGGTAAAGTTGATGCGTTAAGCGGGGTAGTTAGGTGTTCAGGAGATATAGTCAGGTTTAGGGCAGTCAGGTGGTTGGGGGAGGTTGAGTCAGTGGTATTTGGGTCAGGTCATGGGGATTAGTTGGGCTGGATCAGCATAGTCAAATTGGGTCATTGAGTTGGGTCAGGATTAGTGTTAGGTCAGGTCAAGGGTAGTCGGGTGGTCAGAGGTTAGATCAGGGTAGTCAGATCGGATCAGGTTAGGTGTTAATTAGGTGCTTACAGGGGCATTTGATTGATCAAGCTGCGGCCAGGTCAGTTCGGGGAGCAGTTGTGTGGTGGGCAGGTGATTGGTCAGAGGGATAGTTGGATGGCTGGGGAGGGAATTGTTCAGGGCAAGTTGAGGGAATAGACACGGATCGGGCAGGGGATTAGTCAGGTGCTGGGGGGGGGGGGGGCGGTGCTCAGCTCCTGGGGGGTTATTAGGTGGTCAGGAGGTGTAGCAGGTGGTCAGGGGGCTAGCTGGGTTAAGTCAGTGGGGTGGTCAGATGTTCGGGAGGTAGTCGGGTTAGGTCGAGCATTGTGTTGGGTAGTCAGGGGGCTAGTTGAGTCGAGTTGGGCTGGATCAGGGTAGTTATGTTGGGTCAGGGGTAATTTAGGTCAGGTCAGGGGTAGTCAGGTGATCAGAGGATGGATGGAAGTTAGGTCAGGGGCAGCACAGTAGTTAGCACGGCTGCCTCACAGCTCCAGGGACCTGGGTTCGACCTGGGTCACTGTGTGGAGTTTGCATGTTCTCCCCGTGTATTCGTGGGTTTCCTCCGGGTGCTCCAGTTTCCTCCCAGAGTCCAAAGTTGTGCAGGTTAGGTGCATTGGCTATGCTAAATTGCTCCTTAGTGTCCTGGGATGTGTAGGTTAGAGGGATTAGTGGGGTAAGTATGTGGGGTTGCAGGGGGAGGGCCTGGGTGGGATAGATGTCAGTGCAGGCTCGATGGGCCCAATGATTTCCTTCTGCACTGTTGGGATTCTATGATTCTATGAGTTGAGGTGGGGGGTGTGAGGTCATTGGGTTGGGAGTGGAGGCAGGCCAGGAATAATCAGATGGCTGGGAGGGTAGGCAGGTCAAGTTGGAGGGCAGTCGGAAGACAGTTATGTTGCGTTGTGAGGTTAATCTGATAGTTGGATGGAGGGGTGTAGTTGGGGTATCAGGGGTTTGATTTAAGAGTAGGTTGCAAAGTTACCCGAATGTTAAATTAGAATTTAATCTGTCTAACATTTCCTGGATAATGACTTACAGAAGTACCGTGGAACTGTCCAAAGTCTCTGACTTAACTCCGAGTTGGAGACATTTTCTGAGGGTCCCGGGGAGTTGGGGAATTCCTGACAAGCCGGAGGATGTTTTGGCCCATAATTTATAGTAAATATGACATCAAAAGCATTTGGTTGTCTATTGGATTTGGAACAATATGGCAGATCCTTAAACTGTACATATTGTAATTTTCTGAGGTAAAGAATAGTTTGGCAAGGGAAAAAAAATGTGACTAAACGATAGAGTCCTGAAACTCTATTGTCCAGTTAAACTTTGCTCTTAGCTGTGTTGCTCTATGTTGGGAGCTGACTTTGGGTAGGTTGGCAATAGAACTACAAACAATGTCAGTGCTCGTGAACTAGGGTAGGCCAGAATGCACCAAGTTTCACAATTCTGATTGATGGTGTGCTGACAAACAAGAATTTTGTTCAAAGGTAGATGTTTGTTGAGGAGGAGGAGGAGAGGCTCAGAGTTTGTTGTGACATACTTCACTGTAGAATTGCATTCCAATGCTCACTCTAAGATTAGAGGGTGACTGCTTGTCATAGCATCATTGCCCAACAGAAACCAACAGCTTCAGGCAAGGATGAGACAAGATAATTGGCACAAGGATAAATCAGTCGTTCTTTGTTCAGAGGAGTGGTCATGCACCAGGATATATAAAACACCAATAAATGCAATGTGCTTTGACATTGTGTTTTCCAAACCTAAATTATTTGTGATACATTTATGAATAAAATGATCATGCTAAGCAGAACTTCAACTGGACATGCTAGCCCTCTGCCTCACAAGGACATTGGTCAAAACATTGAATATAGGAGTTGGGACGTCTTGTTGAAGTTGTACAAGACATTGGTAAGGCCACGCTTGGAGTACTGTGTACAATTCTGGTCACCCTATTATAGAAAGGATATTATTAAACTAGAAAGAGTGCAGAAAAAATTTACTAGGATGCTACCGGGACTTGATGGACTGAGTTATAAGGAGAGATTGGATAGACTGGGACTTCTTTCCATAGGAGGCTTAGGGGTGATCTTATAGAGGTCTATAAAATAATGAGGGGCATAGATAAGGTAAACAGTTAACATCTTTGCCCAAAGGTAGAGAAATCTAAAACTAGAGGGCACAGGTTTAAGGTGAAAGGGAAGAGATACAAAAGGGTCCAGAGGGGCAATTTTTTTCACAGAGGATGGTGAGTGTCTGGAACAAACTGCCAGAGGTAATAGTAGAGGCGGGTACAGTCTTGTCTTTTAAAAAGCATTAAGACAATTACAGAGTTGGATTTGTATAGAGGGATATGGGCCAAATGCAGGCAATTGGGACCAGCTTAATGGTAAAAACTGAGCAGCATGGACAAGTTGGGCCGAAGGGCCTGTTTCCATATTGCAAACCTCTATGATGTGGAGATGCCGGCGTTGGACTGGGGTAAACACAGTAAGGAGTCTAACAACACCAGGTTAAAGTCCAACAGGTTTGATCTCCTCCCACTCACCTGATGAAGGAGCAGCGCTTCAAAAGCTAGTGGCATTTGCTACCAAATAAACTTGTTGGACTTTAACCTGGTGTTGTTAGACTCCTTACTGTGCAAGCCTCTATGACATTCATCAATTCCACTCTCAAGTTCAGCACATTGCTTTCTCGTCTTCTCCATCTTCTGCTTTTTGAGATGTTTAAATCTAAGCGTGTTGACCTCACATTTGATCTTTTCAAATGCCGCTTTAGCTTATAACTTTCATTTTCCTGTTCAGAAATTCTTTCAGGAAGATATGAAGCTTTGTATTTCCTGAGATAAGGTTTACATTGGCATTTCAAAGGGGATGAGCAACAAATGCTGGCCTTGCCAACAGCACTCGTCCCATAAAAATAATAAAAAATAAACTTCAGATACCAGAAGTGGAAAACAAATCACAATCATTTACAAACTTCACATACTTAACTGTTCAGCTCACACTGTAACATTGTGTTTATTTGGGTGAGTGATCCTGTCATCTGTAGTAAATGTGCTTTTGAAAATTGGAGAGATATTTGGATGATAGCAGCAAAGTTGCCATGCAGTACTGCCCCAAGTGACAGGAGACTGCATATTCCTGATTGTTGTACTTCAAAAACAATCTACAGATCAGGTTGGGATTAACTATGAGTGTAAATAATTAGTTCTCTCTCAGAAGTAAATTTCCAAGATATGCTTAGCACCTTCGTGGAAGCATACTGAAGAATCGGTCTCAGTCTCAACCTGCTCCAGTGCAAGATCCGGTCACTCCCTCCATCAGGATCAATGGAGAATCTCTCCTAAATGTGGAACATTTCCCCTAACTGGCGTGCCACCTGTCATCTAAGCCTGACATCAATGCAGAGATCCAACAAGACGCCTAAGGACAAGAGTCTTTGACGACTGTGACATTCGTGCTGACATCAAGATCCTCGTGTACAAGGCAGTCAACCTCCCAACCGTTTTATATGACTCAGAAACTTGGACTATGTACAGACGCCACCTCAAGGACCTAAAGAAGTACGAGCAACACTGTCTAAGATGGCTTCTCTGCACCAACTGGGAGGAGAGGAGTGCTAACATCGGTGTCCATGTTGGAGCCAAGAGCACCAGCATCCAGGCCATGATCATTCAGAACCAACCCCGCTGGGCCAATTATGTGCTTCGGATGTCAGAGTCTCGACTGCCAAAGCAAATCTTCTTTTCCCAGTTCAAGGAAGACTCCCGAGTGAGAGGAGGACAATGAAAACACTTCAAAGATGCCCTGAAGCCTTACTTCAAGAAATGCAACATAGCCATCAATGCCTGGGAGACCCTTGCTCAGAAGAGACCTGATTGGAGGGACATAATTCCTTGAGGACACCTGACAGCAAGAGGAGGTTCGGAAAAGGAGTCTGAGAAAGGAACCCCCAACTTGAGTCCAAGGATTGACCCTACCTCCCCGGGAACGGCTGCCAAGTGTGCAGTCAAAGAAGTAGCTCTCGGATCGGGCTCATCAGCCATGCAAGGACCCACCAAACTCATAGACAATCATACTCACTAGCGAGTGATTGCCAAAGAAGAAGACAAAACAATTAGTCCTGAACAAGTGCAGAATAAGCTAGAATAAAACTAAAAGGAATATTCTTGTTGGATGAAAAATACAGCACTGATTTAAGCAAGTTAAAATGTGAAGTTGATAAATACAGGGGAGGTTCCACAATAATTAGAACCAAGCCAATGTGACACATACTTTTCAGAAAGGTGATTAAGCTGAATTATGTAACTATAATCCCAATGTTAGCAAAGTTTCTAGACAGGCTTTGGCTGCACTCATTGGAATCCATGATGTGGAGATGCCAGCGTTGGACTGGGGTAAACACAGTAAGAAGTCTCACAACACCAGGTTAAATTCCAACAGGTTTAGTTGGCAGCCCAAGCTTTCGGAGTCTCGCTCCTTCTTCAGGTGAGTCGATGATGAAGGAGCGCAACTCCTAAAGCTTATGCTGCCAAATAAACCTGTTGGATTTTAACCTGGTGTTGTGAAACTGCTTACTGTGCTCATTGGAATCCACAGTTGGCATGAGACATAGGCAGTTGTCACACAGGGTTCTCAGTTTAAAAAAATAAAACCAAACACAACACCAAAGCATTATAGTTAGAAAGGAATAAAGTGCATCGGATGATGGAGTCATTAGGAACAAACTGAGGAGTCGCCATATATAAATAACCTAGTAAATAGCAGTCAATGTGGTTTGACCAGGGTGAAGATTACCTGACTAACAGGCATGGTGCTTTTGAAGGATTGGCATCCAAGACAAATATTGGAAAGTCAATTGAGTGTCCCAAGTCTTGCAGAAATGTTTTGGTGAAGATCCACATTGAATGGCAATGAAAAGTAGCTAAGCTTGTGTATCCTAAGTAAAATGCGAAGTTGGATAAGATGTGTCTGAAATCGAGGAAACAACAACAGGGGACTGATAGGCGGCACAGTAGCACAGTGGTTAGCACTGCTGCTTCACTGCTGCTTCACAGCTCCGGGGACCTGGGTTCAAATCCCGGCTCGGGTCGCTGTCTGTGTGGAGTTTGCACATTATCCCTGTGTCTGCGTGGGTTTCCTCCGGGTGCTCCGGTTTCCTCCCACAGTCCAAAGATGTGAGGGCTAGGTTGATTGGCCATTCTAAATTACCCCTCAGTGTCCCGGGATGCATAGGTTAGAGGGATTAGTGGGTAAATATGTAGGGATATGTGGATAGGGCCTGGGTGGGATTGTGGTTGGTGCAGACTCGATGGGCCGAATGGCCTCTTTCTGCACTGTAGGATTCTATGATTCTATAGCAGACTGCAGAGATGTATTAACTGAAACACCCAAAGAATCAATACAGAGACACATACAACTTCTCTTTTATATCAATGGCCTGAATGAGAAATACAATTGCAGACAATACTGAAATGAAAACAGGCAAAAATTATTAATCTTGGCCAGAAGTGTAAACTAATCTGAATGAATTGGTTCAACCATAGCTTTGTTTTGTTCAAATCCATACAAAATGGAAACTTAAAGACTATGTGTGTGGAGCTTCCCTGACAGGCTTAGTGAGTTTATCCATTGTGAGTAACTGAGCCTTATAGTCCTTTAGGTGTGAGGTTTGATCCCTGGTTGTTGTTGAAATTTATCAATCTTGGTCACAGTGCTTCAATTGGTTTAACCTTCTCAAAGAACTAAGGAGCAAGCAAATGTCCTTGGTCCCGATTATATTAGGGACCCCCTGCTAGAAGTAAACATACAATTGTTGGTGGGTAATGAGGGAGACTTAGCTTTCTAGAGTTGGAATCCATTGTGAAGAAGCAGACTGAATAATGGGTTGTGTTGAGGTACTGGAAGGAATCATTAGCAACCAGGAGTTATCATTGTCAAGCAAGGAAATGGATAAGGTCGCAAACAGAAGATCAAAAAATGAAACAAAATATTGGAGAGAGAGAGAGAAAAGGGTGGGCACTTTTGTTGGTAGAAAACTTATCCCCTTACCAATTGACTTTAACGAAGTAGCTTTCATGATGAGGGAAACTGTTCAGTTCAACTCCCTGAAACACTCATCTGATCAGAGCCTGACATAAACCAAGAGTGTTGAGGTCAGTTGTAGCAAATGAGCCTCAGGTTTTTACCTGGGCCATCACATCTCAGGACTTTGCCGAATTTGATATATACGGAACTTACAATATGGTAACCCAACTTCTACCACAAGTGCAGGAAACAGCTTACCACAGAACATAGCCTGTTGCAGCATGTAACCTATTTAGATATCCTGTTGAATACGGCATGTACTGGAAGCCTCGTTTGCGATATCTTGTTTGTTTTCATCTTTCATACCTTCCCTATTTTAGGTTCATACTTCTGAAATGAGGTGTAGCGATGTATGAGAACCAATCCATTGCTGCCAGCCATGTTTCATGATCAAGAGATTCTCTTCTAAAAGCAGCACAAGATTATCTCATTTCATGCTTTCAAAAAAAGTTTTATTTAACAGCCATCCCTATCACAGAGCAGTCAGATCCACACAGAAACAAACCTTTTCTGAGCATGTTCCAGGCAAAGCTAGCTCTTACTGTGTTAATCCTCACTTATTTGGCATCGCCTTCTGGTCTTTAAGCAATTTTGTGTCCCATTGAATTTCATTAGTTGGAGATTTTCAAGCAACCAGTGCTTGGTTTTCACAACATTTTGTCATTTTGTTTGTTCTTAGCAACTTCCTTTCTCTCACCTGAAGCTGAAACGTAAAAACACAATTTTCACAGTTCACAATCTTCTCCCACCAACACGACCTCACATTGTTCTGTCCAGATGACAAGTCTACTAAAGGGATAGGCCAAGTTAAATATATCAGCAACAGAACAATGCATTGTGCTAGGAAAGAATATTGTTCAAAAGAGCATCTTGCCCAGGCCCCCCACCACCTCCTGATCCCTATATCCCCGCACATTTATCATGGCCAATCCACCTAACCTGCACATCTTTGGAGTGTGGGAGGAAACCGCAGCATCCAAAGGAAACCCACGCAGACACGGGGAGAACACAGTCACAGTCACCCAAGGCCGGAATCAAACCCGGGTCCCTCGTGCTGTGAGGCAGCAGTGCTACTGTGCTGCCCCAGTGCAAAAGATAAGGTTTTCAGCCTTCGTCGGCCAGAAGTGCCAAGTGGATGATCCATCTCGTCCTCCTTCAGAGATCCCCAGCATCACAGATGGCAGAATTCAGCCAATTCGATTTGCTCCACGTGATATCAAGAAACAGCTGAAGTTATTGGATTCTGCAAAGGCTATGGACCCTCACAATATTCCAGCAACAGTACTGAAGACGTGTGCTCCAGACTATTGGGCAGCACAGTGGTTAGCACTGCTGCCACACTGCATCAGGGACCTGGGTTCGATTCCTGACTTGTATCACTGTGTGGAGTCTGCACATTCTCCCCATGTCTGGGTGGGTTTCCTCCAGGTGCTCCTGTTTCCTCCCATAGTCCGAAAGATGTGCTGGTTAGATGCGTTGGCCATGCTAAATTCTCCCTCAGTGTACCTGAACAGACGCCGGAGTGTAGAGACTAGGGGATTTTCACATTACCTTCATTGCAGTGTTGATGGAAGCCTTCTTGTGGACACTATTAAATAAACTTAAACTTAACTGTGCCCCTAGCTAAGCTGTTCCAGCAACAACACTGGCATCGATCCAACAATGTGGAAAATTGCCCATGTCCTGCCCACAAAAGCAGAATAAATCCAACCCAGACAAGTGATGAAAAGTGTAGTCGACAGTGTTATCAAGTAGCATCTATTTATTAGTAACCTGCTCAATGATGCTCTGGTCCAGTTCTGTCAGGATCACTTAGCCCCTGACCTCACACAGTCTTGATCCAAACAAGGACAAAAGACCTGAACTCCAGAGGTGAGTTGAGAGTGACTTTACTTGATTTCAAAGCAGCATTTGACCGAGTATGGAATCAAGGAGCCCTAGCAAAACTGGAGTCAATAGGAATCAGGAGGAAATCTCTTCACTGGTTGGAGTCATACCCATTCCCTATCCAAAGGAAGATGATGTGGTTGTTGGAGATGAATCATCTCAGCTCTAGGGCATCTCTGCAAGAGTTCCTCAGGGTTGTGTCCAAGGCCAAACCATGTTCAGCTGCTTCATCAATGACCTTCCTTCCATCATAAGATCAGAAGTGGGGATGTTCGCTGATGATTGCACAATGTTCAGCACCATTCACAACTCCTCAGATAATGAAGCAGTCCAACGTCCAAATGCAGCAAGCAAGACCTGGACAATATCCAGGCTTGGGCTGACAAGTGGCAAGTAATATTCATGCAACACAAGTGCCAGGCAATGACCATCTCCAACAAGAAAAATCTAACCATCTCCTTTTGATATTCATGACATTACCATCACTGAATACCCCACTATCAACATCCTGGAGGTTACCATTGGCCAGACACTGAACCGGACCAGCCATATAAATACTGTGGCTGCCAGCATAGGTCAGAGGCTGGGAATTCTGCTGTGGGTAACTCACCTCCTGAACCCCCAAAGCCTGTGCACCATCAACAAGGTGTAATGGGATACTCTCCACTTGCCTGGATGGGTGCAGCTCAAACAACACTCAAGAAGATTGACACCATCCAGGACAAAGCAGCCCATTTGATTGGCACCACATCCACCACAATAAACATTCACTCCTACTACTGACACACATTGGACATAGTGGCTGGAATTTTACTATCTCACCTGCCCCAGAATCGTGGCAGACGAGGCTCGCAGAATGGCATTCTCCGTCGTCCTTGGGCGAGATCTTATGAGCCTCGCCGGGTGAGCTGGTAAAACTCCGGCAAGCGTGTACCATCTACGAGAGGCACTGCAGCAACTTGCCAAAGTTTCTTCGACAGAATCTTCCAGACCCACGAACTACCACCTAGAGCAGTGGTTCCCAAAGGGTGCGGCACGCCACACTGGTGCGGCAAGAGAGGATGGCAAGTGTGGCGGGAAGATTCAAGTTCAATCAAAGAAACATTTAAACATGGATTAGATATTTTTCCAAAGTGATTGTTTTATACTTTTTGGATGTCCCATGATCATATTATAAAGTAGTTGTGTTCTATGTTATGAATCGAGCACTGCTAGGAGTTGTTTTTTTTTGTTTTTGAATGTATTTCTTATCAATAAAAAATTCGGTGTGACGCGAGCAAATTTTTATTCCGAAAGTGCGGCCCAGTGAAAAAAGTTTGGGAACCACTGATCTAGAGGGACAAGAACAGCAGACACATGGGAACACTACCACCTGGAAGTTTCCCTCCAAGCCACTTACCACCCTGGCTTGACAAAATATCATGATGTGGAGATGCCGGCGTTGGACTGGGGTAAACACAGTAAGAAGTTTAACAACACCAGGTTAAAGTCCAACAGGTTTATTTGGTAGCAAAAGCCACACAAGCTTTCGAGGCTCTAAGCCCCTTCTTCAGGTGAGTGGCTCACCTGAAGAAGGGGCTTAGAGCCTCGAAAGCTTGTGTGGCTTTTGCTACCAAATAAACCTGTTGGACTTTAACCTGGTGTTGTTAAACTTCTTACTGCCTTGACAAAATATCACCATTCCTTCAATAATGCAGGGTCAAAATCCTGGAACTCCCTCTCAAACAGCACTATGGGTGTATCTACACCACATGGACTGCAGCGGTTCAAGAAGGAAGTTCACCACCACCTGCTCAAAGGAAGTTAGTCAGCAAAAAAAATGCAGGCCTTGCCAGCAATACCCATGTTCCATGAACAAATGAAACAGGTTTGTGCACTTAAATTATTAAAGACTAAACGTAGATGATTACAGTTCTGTGCAATTGATTGATTAAGTTATTATAAGAAGCTGTTGGCCATGGTTCTTGGAAAGGAGACAAATAGTGTTCTTTGTTGTCATACACATGCAAAGTGCAATCTTTGTGAATCAACATCTGAATTCAAAAGATAAAGCAATGTAGTGCGTACGTGAAGAATAAAAAGAATTCCAGCATGATGCTGCAGTGAGGTAAAGCAGCCACCAGGCGGAGATAATCAGTTGAACCTTCTGTGTCGAACCGATACAGATTATTCCACGTGTACTAAACCCATTGGATGCTAGTTAACATGACTAATACTTCGAGAAGCGAAAACCACAACCATTTTTAACCCTTTGTAAAATAAAAATACGGATCCACAGATGGGGCTTATTAATTTGAGATAAAGTTGAGACGCTTCTTTCTGTCTGATTGAAATTGCAAATATATCTGATTTACATGAACAATGGTAAAACTGAACACATCAGCCGACAGAGGTCCCTCAGGGTCAGTGACAATTCACTTCCAAACTGAAATTTAGCAAGGAATTTTCTCCACTTAATCCCGGCTGAAATGACAGGATCATTAGTGGGTGAGGATCTGAGTGGGCTTTGCCAGTGCCACTCGCAACTCTTCAGATGCTGAAGCAGTCCATGTCCAAATGCAGCAAGATCTGGACAATACCCAGGCTTGGGCTGACAACTGGCAAGTAACATTCACACCACACGAGTGCCTGACAATGTGTATCTCCAACAAGAGAGAATTGACATTCAATGGCATTCAATTACCATCACTGAACCCTCCCACTATCAGCATGCTGGGGGTTACCATTGACCAGAAACTGAACTGGATATAAGTACTGCGACTACAAGAGCAGGTCAGAGGCTTGGAATCTTGTGCCAAGATTCTTGACCCCACTTCAGCCCCCCCATCCCCCAAATCCTGCCCACGATCCACAAGGCACGAGCCAGGAGTGTGATGGAATACTCTCCAGTGGCCTAGATGAGTGCAGCTCCAGCAACACTCAAAGCTCAACACCATCCAGGTCAAAGCAGCCCATTTGGATTTCAATCTAAGAAAGTGTGAGGTCAGAGGCGGACTTGCAATGAAACACTGAAACACACCATGTCTCAGCAGAGGGCCCTGGCCAAGGCGGGGGGAGGAGTGGGGGGGAGGTGTGATTGCCATTGACTGCGGGCAGTCCTTGAGTACCAGAGCCTGATAGCTCTGCATTGGCTAATGTCGCATCAGACTCTGATTGGTCCCTTTAGAACAGGGAAACACTGATCTGAAGTTGTTGAGGCGACTAGGGGATGGAGAGGCAGCAGTCAAAGCAAAGGTCTCCTCCTGTGATTGTGTAAAAAAAAAACCCAGGGCTGGGCAGGTTTTGCCAGGCAGCCAGCAGCAAGGCAAAATAGTTGAGGGGAGCCAGGGGGACTCAACGCCCAGGCCAGAGCGGGGGAGGGCAGGGCAGGCAGCAGCAGCGAGGTGCAAGGCGTTAGTCATCGAGGGGAACACCAGAATTGTCAAACCCTTCTGAGGCCTAAAAATGCCTTTTGAATCCAATTATACTCCCAACTTCAACAACTTCCCATGGTAAATTATTCCACAATGCTAATCTCCTTTAGGTAAACAATTCAGCAATCTCACAAGCCTGGTATCTCCACCCAGTTCAATGCGTTATCATAGAATCCCTACAATGCAGAAGGAAGCCAATTGAGCCCATTGAGTCTGCACCATCTCTCTGACAGTGCAACCCAGCCAGGCCCTAGCCTTGTATTACGAACTGTAAAGCATCAGCCTGAATGATCTCCAGCTCATTCAGGTATAGTTTCTTAGCTGTATATAGGTAAAATGCACAATTAATAAATGAAGTCTGAAATATACAGCTCGCTGATAATAATGTTGTGTGTTGTAGCAGTACTGCCAGTCTGAGGTTGAACAGAGTCCAAGGTCTCTGTGTTGGTCATTGAGGAAGGGACGTGATACCACTGGAAGAGGTGGGGGGGGACATAGTTGAGGGACCCCAGAAAGGGAGCTATGCATGGGGTCCCACAAAGTGCAAGTCCGCCACTGTGTGAGGTTAGAGTCATAGAGGTTTACAGCATGGAAACAGGCCCTTCAGCCCAACTCATCCATGCTGCCCTTTTTTTTAAAACCCCTGAGCTAATCCCAATTGCCTGCATTTGGCCCATATCCCTCTATACCCATTGTACCCATGTAACTATCTAAATGCTTTTTAAAAGATAAAATTGTACCCGCCTCTACTACTACCTCTGGCAGCTTGATCCAGACACTCACCACCATCTGTGTGAAAAAATTGCCCCTCTGGACACTTTTGTATCTCTCCCCTCTCATCTTAAACCTATGCCCTCTAGTTTTAGACTCCCCTATCTTTGGGAAAAGATATTGACTATCTAGCTGATCGGTGCCCCTCATTATTTTATAGACCTCTATAAGATCACCCCTCAGCTCCCTACGCTCCAGAGACAAAAGTCCCAGTCTATCCAGCCTCTCCCTATGACTCAATTCATTAAGTCCCAGTAGCATCCTAGTAAATTCCGGTAGCATCCTAGCAAATCTTTTCTGCACTCTTTCTAGTTTAATAATATCCTTTCTATAATAGGGTGACCAGAATTGCACACAGTATTCCAAGTGTGGCCTTACCAGTGTCTTGTACAACTTCAACAAGATGTCCCAGGTTATTCAATTTTGACTGAAAAAGGTAGATCAGAGTACTTGCTAGATGGTATGCAGTTAAATAGAGTAGATGTCCAAAGAGATTTGGGTGTTCAGATGCATCGATTTTTAACATACCACGAATGGGTACAGAAACCGATCAAGAAGGCTAATGGAATGCTGGCCTTTATATCTCGGGGACAGGAGTATAAGGACACAGAAGTTATGCTGCAGTTATACAAAACACCAGTTAGACCTCACTTGGAGTACTGTGAGCAGGTCTGGGCCCCAGACCTTAGGAAGGATATATTGGCCTTGGAGGGAGTACAATGTAAGTAAACAAGAATGGTACCTTGACTTCAGGGGTTTAATTATGAGGAGAGAATATACAAATTAGACCTGTTTTCTCTAGAATTTAGAAAGTTAAGGAGTGATCTGATCAAAGTTTTCAAGATACTAACAGGAAAAGTCAGAGTAGATAAACTATTTCCACTGGTTGGAGATTCTAGAACAAGAGGGCATATTCTAAAACTTAGGGCCAGACCATTCAGAAAAGATGTTATGAAGGACTTCCACACACAAAGGGTGGTAAAGGTTTGGAACTCTTCCATTAGTGGCAGTTGATGCTAGATCAATTGCTATCTTTAAATCTGAGATAGATACATTTTTGTTAATTTTTTATTAAGGAATATGTACCAAAGGCAGGCAAATGGAGTTAGGCAATAGATCAGCCATGTTCTCATTAAATGGCAGAACAGGCTCGGTGGGCTGAATGGCCTACTCCTATTCCTATGATTGGCAGCCCATCCACAAACATGCACTCCCTCCATCACCAGCATACAGTGGCAGCAGTGGGTGCCATCCCACTATTATATCCATCCTTAACGATGGGGCAGCCTTGCACATCAGTGCAAAAGACAAGGCTAAAACATTTGCAATCAACTCCAGCCAGAAGCGCTGAGTCAATACTCCAGCTCCACTTTCTCGAGTTTCCCAGCACGACAAATGGAATTCAGCCATTTCGATTCACTCCATGTGATGTCAAGAAACAGCACTGGACAAAGTAAAAGCTAAGGGCCCTGATAACATCCCAACTGCAGTACAAAAGCCTTGTGCTCCAGGACAAGCCATGCTCCTAGCCAAGCTGTTCCCGTACAACTGCAACATTGGCATATATCCCATGATGTGGAAAATTGTCTCAGTGTGTTCTGTCCACAAAAAGCAGGAAAAATCCAATCCAGTCAGTTACTGCCCCATCAAATGACTTTTCAATATCAGCACAGTAATAGAAGGTGTGACCATTAGGACCATCAAGAGAGACTCACTAATAACCTACCCACAAGTGTTCAGTTTGAGTTCCACCAGGGCCTTAGTTCAAAACCACATTATAACCTTGGTTCAAACATGGACAAAAAGCTGAATTCAGGAGGCGAGGTGAGAGTGGCAGCCTTGCCATCAAGGTAGCATTTAACAGAGTGTGACATTAAAGAGCTCTAGCAAAACTGGAGTCAATTGGAATCGGGGGAAATGCCCCATTGATTGGAGTCATAACCAGCACAAAGGAAGAAGGTTATGATTGTTGGAGGACAATAATCTTGGGGCAGAACTTTGCTGTAGGAGTTCCTCAGGCTAATGTTCTAGACTCAAGCATCTTCAGCTGCTTCATCAATGAATGACCTTCCTTCCAAGATAAGGTCAGAAGTAGGGATGTTCTCTGGTGACTGCACAATGTTCATTTGCAACTCCTCAGATTCAAAAGTAGTCCATGTCCACACGCAGTTAGACCTTTATAACACTAAGGCTTGAGTGATAAGTACCATTCACATCAGACAAGTTTCAGGCAAACCAGCTCCTGCAAAAGACCATCTCCTCTTGATATTCAATAGCATTCCCAACATTGAATCCTCCACCATCAACATTCTAGGTGTTACTACTTACCAGAAACTTAATTGAACCAGCATATAATGTAGATCATGCCATAAAAGTTGACCCGATGTATAAGACGATCTAATCTTTTCAGTTCCCCTTTCTAGACATGTTGGACTTGCATTAGTAGTCAACCTCAGTTTGTCACTGTACAAATGCATGTTTAATTTACCTTATACTGTAAGTCAACGCATGAAATCAAGAGGCGATATGGACTGTGTTGCAAAGAAGATGTGTGTGAGTTTAAGACACACTCACACAAAGCAGACTAGGCAAAGTGAACAATGCAGAAAAGGGTCCTCTACCAACATTATTGAAGTATGAAGCTGCTTTCAAGCTAAATGTTATAGCTGAACCTCAAGTTCCTGACTGGTCTTTGTGTGCTTATCCAAGACAGATAGGTGTGCTGCAGCAAGGGAATTCAGTGTTAGTGAAAAAACCACTGTGAGAATGGGAGAAGGAGGAATTAGCCATGGAGAAGATGCTCAACACCAGGTCCACCATTACAATGGGAATCAGATCTCGAGAAGCATCTAGAAGGATAGGTTTTTAAAAATCATGGTAATTTTTACATGGTCGCCAGGAATGCAGTGCATATATACACACTTTAGTCAGCGACATTGAACACTGAGTCCAGCACATCTTTCAGACCAGGAATTAATTGGTTAGCCATTTCATGGACAGAAGCAGTCAGTCTAGTTCTGTGACAGAAGAGCAAGATCACTCGAAGACTACCAAACAACCTCAACACTAAAATGAGCAGTTCCTAGTGGTTCATCATTAGACAGCAATAATGACAATACCCATTAAGTCACATCATGATGAAGCATCCATGAGTTTCAATATGTTCAGAAGCTAAACTATGTAGCAGAAGATTTGAAAACAGTTCTAATTCACTATGGTACTAGTTTGCACAGCTGATGGAAGATAATTTTCAAACGCAAAACCATGCTGAACCTCAAGTTCCTGACTGGTCTTTGTGTGCTTATCCAAGACAACAGCTGGATGAATGAGGGTGGGGTGAAGTTGTGGATTGATAATAAAGTACAAAGAACAGTGTAGCACAGGAACAGGCCCTTCGGCCCACCAAGTCTGTGCTGACACAGATGCCTCTCTAATCTAATATTTTCTTGCCTCTACGTGGTCCATATCCCTCAATTTCCTGCCTATTCATGTATCTATCCAAATGCCTCTTAAATGTTGTTAGAGAATCTACTTCCACCACCTCCTCCGGCAGCACGTTCCAAGCATTCACCACCCTCTGTGTGAAAAACTTGCCCCTTAAATTACCCCTCTCACTTTCAATCTATGCCCCCGAGTAATTGACCCTTCGACCCTGGGGTAAAGACTCTACCTATTCACTCTATCCAAGCCTGTCATAATCTTGTAAACCTCTATCAGGTTCCCTCTTCATCCTCCGACGCTCCAATAAAAACAATCCAAGTTTATTCAACCTTTCTTCATAGTCCATATCCTCCAAACCAGGCAACATCCTGGTAAATTCCTTCTGCACCCTTTTCCAATGCATCAACATCCTTCCGGTAGTGTGGCGACCAGAATTGTACACAATACTCCAAATGTGGCCTAACAAAGTCTTATACAGCTGCAACATGCTTTTCCAATTCCTATACTCAACGCCCCGACTGATGAATGCTAGCATGCCATACGCCTTCTTGACCACCTTGTCCACCTGACTTGCCACCTTCAGAGAACTGTGGATCTCCATGCCTAGATCCCTCTGTATGTTAATATTTCTAAGGGCTCTACCATCTACTGTATTCTTTCCTTCTGCAGTACACCTTCCAAATCGCATCATCTCACGTTTGTCTGGGTTAAATTCTATCTGCCATCTTTCGGCCCAGGTCTCCAACTGATAGAGGGGCAGAAGGTGAAGTCGTATGGGATCAGAGGTAAGCTGGCAAGGTGGATACAAAACTGGCTCGGTCAAAGAAGACAGAGGGTGGCAGTGGAAGGGTGTGTTTCTGAATGGAGGGCTATGACAAGTGGCATTCCTCAGGGATCAGTGCTGGGACCTTTGCTGTTTGTAATATATATAAATGCTTTGGAGGAAAATGTAACTGGTTTGATGAGTAAGTTTGCGGACGACACAAAGGTTGGTGGATTTACGGATAGCGATGAGGACCATCAGAGGATACAGCAGGATTTAGATCAGTTGGAGACTTGGGCGGAGAGATGGCAGATGGAGTTTAATCCGGACAAATGTGAGGTAATACATTTTGGAAGGTCTAATACAGATAGGAAATATACAGTAAATGGCAGAACCCTTAAGAGTTTTGATAGGCAAAGGAATCTGGGTGTACAGGTATACAGGTCACTGAAAGTGGCAATGGAGATAGAGGAGGTAGCCAAGAAGGCATACGACATGCTTGCCTTCATCGGCCGGGGCATTGAGTTTAAAAATTGGCAAGTCATGTTGCAGCTTTATAGAACCTTAGTTAGGCTGCACTTTGAATATGGTGTTCAATTCTGATCGCCACACTACCGGAAGGATGTGGAGGCTTTGGAGAGGGTACAGAAAAGATTTACCAGGATGTTGCCTGGTATAGAGGGCATTAGCTATGAAGAGAGGTTGAAGAAACTTGATTTGTTCTCACTGGAACGACGGAGGTTGAGGGGCGACCTGATAGAAGTCTACAAGATTATGAGAGGCACGGACAGAGTGGATAGTCAGAAGCTTTTTCCCAGGGTGGAAGAGTCAATTACTAGGGGGCATAGGTTTAAGGTGCAAGGGGCAAGGTTTAAAGGAGATGTATGAGGCAGATATTTTACACAGAGAGTAGTGGGTGCCTGGAACTCGTTGCCTGGGGAGGTAGTGGAAGCGGATATGGTAATGACTTTTAAGGGGTGTCTTGACAAATACATGAATAGGATGGGAATAGAAGGATATGGTCCCCGGAAGGGTAGGGGGTTTTAGTTCAGTCGGGCAACATGGTCGGTGCAGGCTTGGAGGGCCGAAAGGCCTGTTCCTGTGCTGTAATTTTCTTTGTTCCTTGATTTATGTGACTTTTGAGTAAAAGTCATATTTAGCTGCATGTTTGCGTAGGAAGTCAACCTTACACTGTTGAACTTTCACCACACAGCAAGATCATATCAGTAGGATAAGTTTCTCAAATGGTCCTTATACTCTTCACAGACCTGAGTTAGCAAAACATCAAAATGCAAGGCTGTGGCTGTTTATTGCAAAAGGAAAAGACATCAAGACAGAAATTAGATGTGGTCTCTCGGAAGAATTGGAGAGGACAGATAGTGCCTAAGAAAGGAGACACTCTGCCTGTGGGCCACGTAATCTACACAATGTTCTGCGTATGTGACTGCCAGTGTAAAAAGGTGCTTGCATTTCTGTACACTGACAGAGCGCTGCTTCGGAAGTCCCTCTGATGCAGCTCTCTCCCACCATACAACGGAAGAATAAACAATCATGCCATATCCTAGACTCCTGAGATCATTTTGTGCAAACTCTGTGGGACATGTTCAGATCCCATATAGAGATCAAGAGAAGAGAAATCACATCCACACTGAGGCTCTAATGTCCGTAATTGAACCTTTAGATATGCACCTCAACAAGCCATTCAAGGATCGTGTTCATACCAAACAGAATAGGTGGATGGATGATGGAGAACAGATGTTCACAAAGGAGGAAATACATGTGTTGCCCCGCTTGAGATTTTGTGTGTTCAATTTGGAGACGTAAGTGCAGAAAAAATTCAATGTATAGAGAGGAAGATGTGATTTGTTATGGAGGGATGATTCGAAAAGCAAAAGCTCCAAACCTGATCCAGAGTGAGATTCTTACAAAAATACCATAGCCTAAGTGACTGAGAGTGAATTTGATAAACTCTGAGTCAGGATCCAAAGGTAATGAATATAATAGTTTTAAAATGCTTTGATTGTGGTTAAAGATATCTTTGCACAATTAATTTATTAAATGAAGCTTATGT